>NC_050096.1:145907642-146210672 GCF_902167145.1 Zea mays
ATATAAGACATTAATAATCTGCTAGCAATGGGAAGACAACCATAACAACATGAACTGAATTAATCAGTACGCACGACTAGTTAAAAACAAACATCCTTTGACAAGAAGTTTCTAATTAAATCATGGCTGCGTCTGGGCAGCATTATTATGAGAATGAAGGTGGGTGTGCTGCTACTTCCCACTCCCCTTGATGAGCAACAAGCACCTGCATTGAGTAATGCAAGAGTGAGATGAAACATCTCAGCAAGCGAATAATTTTGACAAGATCTTTAAACCACAAATTGAATTCATCAACATTTTAAAAGAGTCACAATTAAAATCAGAAATACTTGTAGATATGGAACTCAGTAGTCCCACTATAACCAATACCATCTCATTTCCTCGAACAACCACAATAGGTTCTATAACACTTCCGTGCGTCAATAATACCTGCAAATATCACTTCAATGTATGCATAGGAATGCAATGTGTAGGTACTCTATCTTCATACCTCTGGGGGTATAAAACCACATCATCTGCAAATATCACTTCAATGAATGCATATGAATGCAATGCATATGTCCTCTGCCTTCATACCTCTAAGGGTATGAAGCCGCATCGTACCCCTTCTCGGGCAACGTACGATGCTAAGTTGTACCGGTACGGTCGGACCATAGGTCACGACAAAACTTCATATGCAAATGAGTCATGCAATGTATATGGCATGCTACATTTATCAATAAACTTCACTTCCTTCAGATACAACACAAACCTCAAATAATACTTCATTTACCTTCAGATACAATACCAACCTCAAATAATACTTCATTTACCTTCAGGGGTGTGAATTAATCTCATGAGTCATACTCAAATCATAATCATCATCAATATATGATTGAGCATCAGTATAATGCAAGCAAGTAAAGCATCACCATAGAGTCCAATTATGAAAGAATCTGATACTTCTGAATATTAGAGTGTAGGCGATAGAAATAACAGGTCAGAACGGAAGCAACCACCGCTACATTCACTTGCCTTCATCGAAGAAGAAGAAATGTACTAGACATGATCTGGAGTGTAGCCACCTGCTAGTGGGCATAAAACTTAGTACAAATATTTCACAAACATTTGCCATCAATCAACAAAACACTCCTACACTTGAAACCAAGACCCAGTGGAAAGACTCCCACCCTGAACCACATGCCATACAGCAGCAACGCTGTTTGTTAATTTTGTATCTTTAAAATTAAAACAGCGGTGATATCAAACAAATACTCTAGGAGTATCTACACAAAATACTCTACAACTTCAGTATTCAATAGATAATGAAATTCTGCCATCTACAAGTTCTAAAACATCTGACAAGATAACTGACTGAATCTGTTTTAGACAGCAGTATGGTTAACTTTAAAATTCGATATCTCCAAAACTGCTGAACCAAAAATTATGAAATTCTGCTGGAAGTAAGAACTTTTATCCCTCTACAAAAGTCTCCATAGTTGGAAGAGCCAATTCGGCCATTTACTAGATGAAACCCACCAGAGAACAGACCCACTCATTTTTGTCAGGTAAACAGGAACAGCCACAGTAAAACAAACATAACTGGAGTTTCACAAATCATATGAATGCACTCTTTAACAATCTGGAAAGCTTATAAAATTATCTACAACTTCTTTTACCAACCCACAGTTTAATTCTGTTGATAAAATTGCCTAAATCTTAAGAGAACAGATTCTGCACAGAATTATGAGACTGAAAAACTGCTATAGTAAAACTGCAATAACTTTCTGGTCGGATGTCCGATTGAGGTGTTCTTCGCGGCCACGGAAAGATCTACAAATTATCTACGACTCATACATAGACTTTTTTATTTTTTTGAGGCCACTAAGACCACGGAAAACTGGCATGAACAGAAACTGTCGAATCTGCCATTCTGCAGAAAACTAAATTCGAGATCAAAACCTAACCCCACATCAAATCCAACCTCTAATCCTTTAATTCCCATGATCCACAACCTCCAAAAGCCTATAATTACAGGGAGGAACAAGGATCTCATCCATACCTAGGGTTTCCCCAAGAAATCTTCAAGAGGAGATGGGAAAGAACATCTCCTTGATCCTCTCTTCCTCTTCAATTCAACGTGCCCCTCCTTTTCTCGATCCTTGCTGCGTAGGGGGAGATCTTGGGGGAGGAAGCAATGGAGGATGGCTGCCATAGGGGGAGGGGGCGTCCAGCCAAGGGGGAGAAAAAGGGGGTGGCGGCCAAGAGGGGGGGGTGAAGGGAAAAAAAGGGGTGGCCACCTAGGGTTTTTGTGGGAGAAAGAAACGACGCCTCAGATGACTTCTATCTTTGCATCCAATGGCCCACAACCCTTTACCTCATCCACGCACCAGAGATTAACTTTTGGTCAACATTTTTTTTGGGATATTACAGAAAGTGGGGGTGAAGATTCTGAGGACCGGTCCTGGAGGCCAAGTCATGCGATTTTCGGAAAATCAACCATCAAACAAAATCACCTTGAGAGCATGAGAGGAAGATACTTTTGGGATATGTCTATTGTGGGAGCTGGCGGAGACAACAACGTCCCTGCCCCTGAGGAAAATGAAGTTGTGATTTATCGAAGCTTCTTCAAAGCTGGGTTTCGATTCCCATTGAGCAGGTTTGTGGTCGAAGTGTTGAAAATTTATCAGATCTTCCTTCATCAGATAACCCCCGAAGCTATTATTAGAATGGGAATTTTTGTCTGGGCCGTGAGAAGCCAGGGAGTGGAGCCAAGCGCGAAATGTTTCTGCAGCATGCATGAACTTGCATATGAGACGAAGACCATGGGCAAGGAACAATATCACAATAACTTTGGTTGTTATGGGTTTACAGCCCGCCCCAACGCAAGTTATCTGGTGCCAACATACCAAAAAAGGTGGCCTGGAGCATGGATGGAGGAATGGTTTTACGTGAAGAATGACTTGAAGGCAAGAGAAGATATCAAAGAAGTTATTATGCGCCCCATTTGGTCCCGCTTCGGCCTTCGAAGGCCGAAGGTTAAGATTGACGAAGCCGCCGAAGCTTGCCAAAAGGATTTTGGTACTGTCTGCTTTTTTATTGGGACAAGAGATTTAATCCAAGAGCATATAGCCTTCAGAGTATGGCCACTTGTAGAGAACTGGGAGATGCCAAAAGAGACTGTCACCAAGTCTGGCGAAGGTGAGCTGGTTCGACTGAAATACACCTTCAGGTACGGAGATAAATTTGGTGAACCGAATGATGACTGGCTGAAATGTATCGACGCTACAAGTAATGAACTGCTTGGGCCGTATTCCAAAGCAGAAGACAATGCATTATCCGCATCCTTTGGTGGCTGGGTAAAAAAGAGATTGAATAGAGTTTTCGATGCCATTGGTTTTGTTTATCCCGACTACTGCTACCCACTGCGGGGACGAGGAAAGAAGAGGAAAACTGCTGCTTCGACCAAGGCTGTTGCTTCGGCCAAGACTGCTGCTTCGGCCACTCCAGATGAGCCTGCGCCAGAGAGCAAGAAGTTGAAGGTTCTTACCCGTCGGTCACGCTATATTGAGCCGGCCGTGGTGCCTGAGTTTGGCGGGGAGACTTCTTCAGCTGCTGATCCAAAGGAGTCCATTCCTCCTACGTAGAAGGCTGAAGAATCGGCTACCATGCCGAAGGCGTCCTCAGCCGAGCTAGCTAAGTCAAAGGCTGATAGAGATAAGGCCGAAGAGCCAAAGACTGAAGAAACAAAAAAGTTAGAAATTTTAAGCCCTTCGATGGAAGTAATAGTGCCGAAGGCACAAAAAAGTCTTGCGGCAACCCCGAAAAGAAAAAGGATGGTAAATGTACTAGACGTGCTAGAAACAGTAAAGGCTTTAAGCTCTACTCCTTCAAGGAAAATTCCCGAGGCTTCAGAAATGCAAACCGAAGCTGAGATAGAGCCGACCAAAACAGAAGCTGCAGTAGGCCAAGCTAGTGCCGAAGCTGGGCCTTCAGAGCTTGCCGAGAAAAAACCTTCGGAAATTGAAGAGAAAACAACAGAAGAAAAAGCCTCAGAGCAAACTCCACCTGAAAAGGTTGCCGCTCCTACTCCCGAAGCTTTGGAAGAGAACATTGATTACATCATCTGCCATGCTTCGGGAAAGATGCTTTCTTCAGAAAGAAAAACGAGAAGCTAATCATTATGCCCAAAAGCTAAAATACCCAAAGGGGGCACTGGTGTTTAATGGCAGCGGAGAAGAAGATTTTTTGTACTGTCTCCCGGATAACAAAGAGATATCCGTCAGCCGGGAGATAGGAAGAAGCTTCGGATTTCCGAAGCTAGAAGATGGCCTCTTAGTATTGTCAAAGGATGAATTAGCTGACAGTTTAGCATATAATAGCATAAAGGTATGAAAATCAATTTTTGTATTTAAAGACGAATTATTTATTTATACTTAATAATGTACTCCTCTTGTAGGGCTTGATCATTAGTAATGCCCTCATGGCACAGAAAAATATCGAAGATGAAGGGTGCACAATGGCCCTGAACAACCTTCGTTCAGAGGTAATTGAACTAAGAAACGAAGGCCTTGAAAAGGATAAAATATTAATTTCATTGGTAAACAAGATTAAAGAAGACGAAGCTAATTCCAAAGTTCAAGCTGAGGCCCAGAAGAATGAAATTGAAGATCTTCGGAGACAATTGGCTGAGGCCAAAGTAAAATGCGTTGTTGCTGAAGCTGATCGAGATGTCAGCGAATACTGGAAAAATTATTTTGAAAAGACAGTTGCAGAGCTTCACGCATCCAAAGAAAGGTGTTTTAAAAAATCTATGGAATGCGTAAAAAAGATAAAGGCTAGCTTCACCAACGTAGGCGCCTACTCAAACGAAGACAACTTGATACGAGGCGACCCTGAGGGCGTTATCGAGTGGATCAGTAGTGAAGCTGAAGCTTTTGAGGAAATTTTGAGTGACCACGGGGACGTCTGCGCATTCTCTGGCGCAAGAGGAGTTGCAGCCGTCCTGGAGAAGGCGGGTTGCAAACATGTTAAAACCTTGACGCAGGCCGACGCTGCCTTTTCTGTTGACGGCACGAAAGACCCTTCGACCGAAGCAAGTTTATTGGGCGGAAAAATTTTCACTGACATTTGGGACAATGGCGGCCGAGGAATAGATCATGAAATAATAAAGAAGAACGAAAAAGATATCCACAACTCTCGAGAAGCAACGAAGAAAGCTGCAGAGCTTGAGAGACGGATAGGTATTGCTTATTGTCTTGTAGCTTCGTCGTTTGTTTTTTCGAGACTTCGAACTAATTGTTTTTTCTATCGCAGCTGAGCTACCTCCTCCACGGGAGCCGTTCGACCCTCTAGCCGACCCGGAGACAAAGAAAGCGATAGAAATCATTAATATGGCCGAAGCTATTGTCGACGAAGTTGTTGCTAAACTACTTAACGAAGTTGCAGAAACAGTTCTGAAGGAAGAAGAGTAGTTATTGTAAAAACATTTTTAGGATGTTAATGTAACATTTGCTAAACTAAGTTTGTAATATTTTATGCTTACAATTTTGAATCTAATATGTAAGTCGTTTGTAATATAATTCTTTGCGATGCATGAAATTTTACATACATACCGTTTTTGAGCCTTCGGCGAAAAACCACCTTCCCTTCTTTTCATGCTTCGTAAAGAAGGGCTTTTTATGCCTCGTAAGAATATCCACACTTTGTAAAAACATCGATGCTTCGTAAACAATAGATCCCTTCTTCCACATCGGAACTGATGAAGATGTAATTCTCAGCTTACTTCGTGCCTTGGCACCTTTTCATGTTTGTAAAGTGTTCTCCGAAGATCGACTTCGTTTCCAACTCATGTCATTGGTGTGATATGATGTATGATGTGATGCTATGCGATATGATGTGATGAAATGATGCAAAGAATGATGCCAATGCCGAAGACACACCCATGCTAAAACACAATCTGTGCGTCCCCTTAGGGACAATCAAAATTTCTTTGCCGCTTATTTTTCGGTGTAAGTTCTGCATCCCCTAAGGAACGTCTTTTGAACTTCTTCGCCTTCTATTTAGGCGGTATTCACGTTGACTTTTCGCGCTTTGCCTTATATTTCGGCGGTATTTGGCTCTGCATTCCCTTTGGAACGACTTTTGAGCAGAAAACTTACACTGCGCTCCCTTGGGAACGACTTTTTGAAGCTTGGCAAACTTACGCTACGCTCTTTAAGAACGACTTTTTGTGGCTTCGGTGAAACTTTCACTGCGATTTTTAGCTCTGCATTCCTGAAGGAATATCTCTTTGTAGCTTCGGCATTCTCGTAAGTCTGTGACGAAGGTATATTTCATTTTGACATAAACGAAGCTAGTACAGGAAATTAAAAATGACAAGAAAACTAGGTTTACATTGATTGTTCCTGATTAAAAAGAAAATGACAGTGATTGTAAAACTGTGCTAGAGGTAGGATATCTCTCAATATATGTGTTTTGATTCTGGCACAGTACTATTAACTCTGCGAGCTTCGGACCCCTCCCTGAAATCTCGCTACTGATGGGTCTATTGGCTCCCTTTTGGCTGCTAACCTCGTGAATAGGCAGGTTGTAGTGGCGGCGGAGGTGGAAGCTGTGGCCAAGAAACTTGCGGCTGACTAGCCAAAGCAACATAAGCTGCGGGATGATTACCCACATATTCTGGTATGTAGGGTGAATGACACGAAGCAGTGTGTAGGACCTACTTCGGTTGACTTTGCCGGGCTTCGGCTTCTGCAATCTATTTTTGCTTTTGGATGGTGATTTGACACGTTCTTGTATTGTGGCCCTTATCTTCACCACAAAATAAGCAGTAGATCTTCCTGGGTTGGTCCCCATATCTTCTTCCGAAGCCCCTGGCGCCTCTGCCTCTTGGAGCTGGCGGCCGGAAAGAGCTTTGTTGCTGCCCCGAAGCTTGCGAAGAATACTGCGGCCTCTGCTGTTGACTTCCTCTGTCATCACTCTGAGTGGAGTTGTGAATTGACCTGACGTGCCTTGGGTGGATTCTTTCTCCGAAGCCCCTGGTCATTTCAGCGAACCTGTATGCTTCCTCCCTTCTTTGGCGAAAGTCATTGTCAGCCCGGATGTACTCATCCATCTTCTGAAACAGCTTCTCCAGAGTCTGTGGGGGCTTTCTAGCAAAATACTGGGCAGTAGGTCCTGGACGAAGCCCCTTAATCATGGCCTCAATGACAATTTCATTGGGCACTGTAGGCGCTTGTGCTCTAAGACGCAAGAACCTTCGGACATATGCTTGGAGGTACTCCTCATGATCTTGCGTGCAGTGAAACAAGGCCTGAGCTGTGACTAGCTTCATCTGGAAGCCTTGGAAACTTGTCACCAGCATATCCTTGAGCTTCTGCCATGAAGTAATGGTCCCTGGCCGAAAAGAAGAATACCATGTTTGGGCCACATTCTGAACTGCCATGACGAAGGACATGGCCATGACAGCTGCATTGCCTCCATATGAAGATATAGTTGCTTCATAACTCATCAAAAACTGCTTCGGGTCTGAATGCCCATCATACATGGGAAGCTGAGGTGGCTTGTATGATGGGGGCCATGGGATAGCCTGCAGTTCTGCTGCCAAGGGAGAAGCATCATCAAAAGTAAAGGTATCATGATTAAAATCATCATACCATCCATCGTCGTTGAACAAGCCTTCTTGATGAAGCTCTCTGTGTTGGGGCCTTCGATCTTGTTCGTCTTGAGCAAGATGGCGTACTTCTTCAGTGGCTTCATCGATCTGCCTTCGAAGATCAGCCAGTCGGGCCATCTTCTCCTTCTTCCTTTGTACTTGCTGATGGATTATCTCCATGTTTCTGATTTCTTGGTCCAACTCCTCCTTCTGGAGTGTTGGACTAGTGGCCTTCCTCTTCTGGCTTCGGGCCTCTCGAAGAGAAAGGGTCTCCTAATTTGGGTCCAGTGGCTGCAGTGCAGCAGCCCCTGGCGCTGAAGCTTTCTTCGGTGGCATGACGAAGGTCAGTGCTTGCCGAAGGTGGTCGAAAAAGGGTTCACCGGAGGTGGGCGCCAATGTTGGGGACTTGTTCTCAAATGCTATGAATCAAGAACAAGGCAACACAAAATATTAAATATTAATATCCTTTGTCCTCCAAAGCATTATCTTCCTTAGGATATAATGATCTTCAGACGAAGGAGATGAAGGACATATCTTCTTCATCGCAGTAAATGTTAAATAAAAGAAGAAGCATATGACATATGGAAAACAACATGAACAGTCATATGGCATTATCAACATATTTCTTATTATATAATCATGGAAAAACAGGTACAATATTAAATTACAAAAGTACCTTCGACTTGATAGAAGACAGGAAAGTACAAGCGTGACGCAAAAACAAGCACTAGCCAGCGTGAACAGTATGGGGATACTGTTCACCTATTTATAGGCATAGGACACAGCCTATGAGAAATTACAGTCATGCCCTTTACATTTACTATTGGCTTATAGAAAAATCTATGAGGACTAGATAGCCTTTTCCCCTTTAAGTCGGTTCCTTTTCCCGCGATTGAGCCGAAGCTCCTTTGTGCATAGCTTCGAAGTAGTGGCAACCTTCGTCACGATCGTGTCCTTCTCATCGTATATGCCTTTAACCCTGAATCCGAAGGTACCTGTTTATAAATCATTCTTGACAAACACTGTTAAATTACATTTTTGAGGACCTTCGGAGGACGAAGGCCCCCAACAAGGCTCATATAATAGACTAGTTGTCTTGACGTGATCTTCAAGAGAGTTTTTTCACGAGAAAACCTCTAACTCGGACTATTTTATCATAGAAAACAACACACCTTAACAACAATAAAAAATGATATAAAATGAAACCCAAGGCATTGTCAGGTGCAATCAACACTAGGATTTCCCGCTATCAAATTTGGATGCAACCCCACAAAGTCTTTAAACAACAGGTTACCAAATAGGTTAGAACACTAAACACAACAATCAACGAATTCAACAACCTCGTTTGTTAATGCCACTAAGGTCAAACATCCATATATCGTCAATGTATGAAACACCTAACATACCACTCTCAAGCACTATAAAACATGGTTGTTATGACATTAGAATCCAACTACTAGAGACCTCCAAAACTATTCTGCTGACATGAAGCAAATGGTGCTCATGTCATATAACATCCTTTTCTCCTCTCCAAAAGAGATAAAATTTGCAAGACTCATAAAGCAATGAAGGGATAACAACAAGAAAAACTAATGTTCTTCTAGACACGGACTCATGCAAAAGCTTCATATATATTACTTTCAAGTCTAAAATAATAACACAATACTATGCTCAACAGGGGTAATTGGACTTCAATAAGACAATCCACATAACCAAACTACCTTGATTAAACTCATATACAACAAAACCTCCTATTACTGCACTTGAACAATTTGTACCTCGTGATATCACAGGATGCATTCAAAGTAGTAGACATACATGATCTATCAAACCACCATTCATAAAAAATCTCATTCTAATGCAACAACCACATCATTATAGAGATAGATGACTAACAAACCTAAGTAGCTCCCAGTTAAGCATTGACTTCGTTTAAGATAAAGTGGTCCAAATAATGTTTCAACAAGCATGCATAGCAAAACTGATTATTAAAAATAAAACTACCATATATTGTCAGCGAATAAATAAAATAAAATGGGTTGTAAATATCGTCCACATGACTAGCCTGCAGCAACTAACAATTATGCATAGCCTTTATGGCTATTGAAACAAACCATAGAAAGAAAACATGCATGTGTTTTCAATTATAATATAGACATACAATCCACTTGAAACCACCCTATTTATTATTAAAAATAAGGTTGCACACCATAAGAAAACCTATCAGGTAAACATGGTTGGACTTATCTATCCACGTCTGTTGGGGCGAAGGCGAAGACGCTACCCTTCGCTCCAGGCCTTCGTCAATCTCGCTGCACCAACGGAGGCAAAACGACCGGCGCAGGCTTCGCTCCGCTAGAGGGCGAGGACGCCACAGAGGACGGCGAAGTCATCGGCGTTTCAGCAGAAGAACAGCTACAGCTGCGGGCCCTGCGCATCAAGAACCGCAACCTCCAGAAGCAGAAAGAAATCCTCGAGGCCAAGCGCCAACGTGTTTCCGCGCAGGCCAAGGTGCGCCAGATGATACGAGACGAGGAGCAGAGGGCTCAGGAACTCGAGCAAGAGATTGCGCTCATGCAGCGTGAAGGCCAACATGATCTGCAGCACGGCCCGCCCCTCCAACAGCGCGCGCCAGTCGGAGACCTATTCATTCCTCAGCGCGAACCCTTCATCCCGCACGCCGCAACATTCCAAGGCGTCAACTACCTTGATGAGCGGAGTCCCCTGGCACCACAACTGCAAGTGTCACCATGGCCCACCAACTTCAGGGTAGGGACCTACCCCAAGTACCACGGCAGCACTAACCCAGCACAGTACATCATGAGCTATCAAGTCGCCGTCGCATCATCCGGAGGGGATGACGCCACGATGGCCAAGTCCTTCATCATCACCCTCGAGGGTCCGGCCTTGACCTGGTACATCAGGTTGCCCCCATTGTCCATCGACTCCTGGAGAACTCTCCGGGACAAATTTCTGCTCAACTTCCAAGGGTACCGCCCAGACACCGATGCCTTGGCCGAACTATCACTCTACAAGTAGCAGGAGAAAGAAACCCTGCGGGAGTACTACCGCAAGTTCTTGACTCTCAAGTCACAACTGCCCTCGGTCGACGACCAAATTGCCATACACTACGCCATCAGTGGCCTTCGGGCTGGCGTCGTGTACAGTCACTGCATCAGGGACCCACCCAAAAACCTCCAAGAACTCTATCAGTTGTTTGAAAAGTACGCCAGATCCGAAGAGCTCCACCAGCGCAAGGTCGAGTCTCAAAGAAAACCCAAGGACCCTCCACAGTCCAGCCAAACATGGACAAGACCTTCACAGTCAGACTCCGGTTAGGATAGCCGCAGTCAGTAGCAGGTGCATAATATTGCCAACCAGCACCCCGCCGGAGAGGCCCCTCGCCGTCAAGATTATCCCCCCAGGGCTGCGGCAATGGCACGCGTGGTCGGGGCCGAGGACGGGCGCAGCAGCCGCGTAGATTTTACTGCCTGTTTCACGGCGAAGACTGCACGCACCCAACAAGGGACTGCTCGGAAACAAAGGCCACCAGGGACAGGATCTCCCGAGCACAACCCGCCGACAACCCAAGAGTTGTCGCCCACACATATCAACACCACCTCCCACAACCATACAACCACGGCCCGCCCAACATCCACTTAACCACGCATACCAACACCACGAGGAGGTACAAGTCGTACCACCCCCACTTCCGCCTCCACACCCGCATCAGCCAAACATCCACCACCACAATCACCCCAAGCACCAAAACAGAAAGACTTCGCTGATCAACCATATCGCAGAGTCATTCACATGATCACTGGAGGGTCCAGCGTCGACTTCGACACGAAGCGACAAAAGAGGGACCACTACCGCAGCATCAACCACGTCGCCATCACCGGCCCAGTCGTGCAAACGAAGTGGTCACACGTGCCGCTAACCTTCGGCGCCAGAGATGTTGATCTATGCAGCGCACCCCATATTGACGCCATGGTTATCAGCTGCAGTGTGGCAGGATGGGACCTGCATAAAGTCCTAGTTGACAACGGCAGCCAGGAGGACATCATCTTCCTCCACGCCTTCGACCGCATGGGCATCAGCCACTGTTTACTCAAGCCTTCGGACAATCCTCTATATGGCTTCGGTGGCAAGGGCACCTTCCCTGTGGGCAAGATAGAGCTACCCCTGTCCTTCGGTGTAGCGCTCAATGCGCGAAGCGAACAGGTCACCTTTGACATCGTTGACATGGTCTACCCCTACAACGCCATAATGGGTCGGGGCTCTATCAACAAATTTGAAGCAGCCATCCACGGATTATACCTCTACATGAAAATTCCTAGTCCGCAAGGCGCAATAACGGTGTACGGCAATCAGCAGACTGCGCGTAACATTGAGAGAGACTTCGTTTCCGGTCAACAGAACGTACACTGCCTTACGACGCAGCGTGAAGTCCCCGAGGCTACTCGCCCAGCCGCCAACGAGCATGAAAAGACACAGCTGCAGAGCAACGATGGAACGAAGACAGTTCCCCTTAACCAGGCAACACCCAAGCAAACGGTCATCATAAGCGAAGACCTGACTTCGCAAGACGAGGAGAAACTCATCTCCTGTCTCTCCAGAAATAAGGACGTCTTCGCCTGGTCTGCCCTTGACCTAGTCGAAGTCAATCGCACCGTCATCGAGCACAGTCTGGGCATCGACCCTTCGGTGCGCCCAAAGAAGCAGCAGCTGCGCAAAACGTCCGATGAAAAAATAGAAGCCGCCAAAGCCGAAGTACACCGCCTGCTGGAGGCCAATTTCATCGAGCCAGACGCCTACCCTACGTGGCTCACCAACGTATTCATGGTGCAAAAGAAGAGTGGCAAGTGGCGGATGTGCATCGATTTCACCAGCCTCAACAAGGCCTGCCCCAAGGATAATTTCCCGCTGCCTCGGATCAACAAGATCGTCGATAGTGCAGCCGGATGTGAAGTCATGTCACTCCTCGACTGCTTCTCTGGCTATCACCAAATATATATGAAGGAGGAAGACAAGGCCAGTACCAGTTTCATTACACCCTTCGGCACGTACTGCTTCATCAGGATGCCGGAGGGACTCAAGAACGCTGGGTCTACCTTCTCTTGCCTCACCAAGATGGTGCTCAAGAGCCAAGTAGGCCGAAACATCTTCACATATGTGGATGACATAGTCGTCGCCAGCAAAAATAAGGTGGATCACCTAGCCGACCTCGCAGAGACATTCGCAAACATGAGGGACGCTCGACTTCGACTCAACCCCAAGAAGTGCGTCTTCGGGGTCCGCCAGGGGAAAATACTGGGCTACCTGGTGTCACACCGCGGGATCGAGGCCAACCCGACCAAGATTCAGGCAATAGTCAACATGACACCCCCGTAGTCAACCAGGTACGTCCAGCGTCTGACAGGCAGATTAGCCGCTCTGAACAGATTCATCTCCAAGTCCGCCGAGTAGAGTCTACCTTTCCTCAAGACACTGCGAGGTGCGAAGGACTTCGCATGGGGACCAGAACAGGCGGCATCCTTCGCATCACTCAAGCAGCACCTGTCAGACTTGGCCACTCTCACCAGTCCAGACCCTTCGTTGTCGCTGCTGCTCTACATTGCCGCCTCACCACATGCAGTCAGCGCAACCCTAGTCCAAGAGCAGAACAGGGAGGGCACGACCCGGCAGTGTCCAGTCTACTACGGGTCCAAGGTCCTCACGGTCTCCAAGTGTAACATGACCAAACTGGAGAAAATCTCCTACGCAGTCGTCATGGCATCACACAAGCTGCGCCATTACTTCGAAGCATTCAAGGTGCGGGTCACCTCGGACAGGGGACTGGGAGAGCTGTTCCGCAACCCGGAGGCGTCTGTTCGGATCGCCAAATGGGCAGCCGAGCTCTCTGGCTACCATATCACCTTCGAACCCAGGACAGCAATCAAGTCACAAGTCCTGGCAGACTTCATTGTTGACTAGACAGGGCCAATAACGTAGCCGGATGAGCCTGCAGAGAAGGTGTGGATCATCCACTGCGACGGCGCATGGTGCCATGCGGGGGCAGGCGCAGCTGCAGTCATCACATCACCCACAGGGGTCAAACACAGATATGCAGCACGCCTCAGCTTTGCTTTGGAGTCCGACAGATGCACCAACAACGTAGCAGAGTACGAAGCTGTCATCCTGGGTCTTCGCAAGCTATGAGCGCTTGGTGTCACTACCTGCATAATCAAAACAGACTCCAAAGTGGTTGCCGGCCAGGTCGAAAAAGATTATTCAGCAAAAGACCCCGCACTCATGCAGTATCTCACGGCTGTTTGCAGTCTTGAGAGACAATTTAAGGGCTTTACCTTGCAGCACGTGGACCGAGCCAAGAACGAGGAGGCCGACGCATTGGCCAAAGCAGCCGCCAGAGGCGAGGCCTTGCCCTCCGACGTGTTCTACCACGTCATCGGCACGCCAGCCGTCCGCAGTCCAGAGGGCCTACAAATAACCAACGACACCGAGGGTCATCGCATAGTCAACCTCATCATGACCGAAGATTGGCGGGCACCAATCACCCTATTCCTACAGGGATATTACCATCCAAGCGACGTCAACAAGGCCAAGCGCCTCAAGCACCGAAGCCGGGACTTCGCACTCATTGAGGGCCAGCTTTACAAGAAGGGGGTCAGTCAACCCATGCTTAAATGTGTCACCGAAACCGAAGGCGTCCAGATCCTGCGCGAAGTCCACAGCGAAACTTGTGGCTCTCACTCAGGGCCTAGAGCCCTCACTGCCAAGGTGATCCGTCAAGGGTTCTACTGGCCCGCTATAATCTGCACCGCGAATCGAGTCACGAGGTCGTGCGAAGCCTGCCATAAGTTCTCTCCCCGTTCAAGCAACCCTTCGCAATACACAAAGTTGATTGCCCACACATGGCCACTTCAACGCTGGGGGCTGGATATTGTCGGGCCACTACCCACGGCCCAAGGGAACCTCAAGTTCACCTTCGTCGCCGTCGAGTATTTTACCAAGTGGATCGAGGCAAGGGCAGTATCCACAATAACATCGAAGACTGCCTAGAAGTTCTTCTGGCAAAACATTGTTTGCCGATTCGGAGTCCCGTCCGAGCTCACAGTCAACAACGGCAAACAATTTGACAGCCAGGATTTCAGGGACTTCTGCTTCTCCATCGGCACCAAGCTTGCCTTCACCTCAGTATATCACCCGCAATCTAACGGCGTCGTTGAGCGCGCCAACGACAAGATTTTCACTGCCATCAAGAAGAGGCTTCTCGATGATAGGAAGGGTAAATTGGCCGACCAGCTACCCGAAGTAGTCTAGGCACTCAACACAACTGAATGTCGGGCAACTGGATTCACTCCTTTTCGACTACTATATGGATCAGAGGCCATGCCCCGCAGGAAATAAAGCACGGGTCACCTCGAACAAATGCATCAGCCGCCCCCCGACGTCGACGAGCCAACATCCAAAGACCTCATCGACGGAGACCACGTCTTCGCCCTGCAGGCCCTCAACAAATACCAAGCTCAAATGAAGGCCTGGCGCGACCATGCGGTCATCCCAAGAGAATTTAACGAAGGAGACCTCGTACTAGTTCGAACCACCTGGACAGAGTCACGGGGCAAGCTGGAGCCAAAGTGGGAAGGTCCATTCATCGTCAAGTCGAAGGCGTCCCCCAGTGCATATAGGCTAACAACGCCATCCAGCGAAGACCTAGACCATTCCTGGAATATTGACAATCTACGCAAATTTTTTTGTCTAAGTCCTCAGGGCCTACGCGCCCTTGTAATTCACCAAACAGCATTATTCAGGCCCGCACTCTTTTCCTCCCGGGGGGTGAGGTTTTTAACGAGGCGGAGCCATGTAATATATATGCAAAAATCCCCCGCAAAAAACTAAGATGCAACATGTCGAAAAAGACCGCATCAACGGTCTTCGACATTCGACCACTCCAAAGTCACCACGAGAGGCAGCGTAGACCACCCTCGCGTGTGACACTCCACGCAAAAGTCGCCTAAGGGTGCAGCCGGAATAGCACAACAAGTGTGATAATCAGTCTTTTATCCAAAAGACACTCCACGCAAAAGTTGCCTAAGGGTGCAGCCGGAATAGCTCAACAAGAGCGTTATTCGAAGTCTTTTCTTCAGAAGACACTCCGCGCAAAAGTCGCCTAAGGGTGCAGCCGGAATAGCTCAACAAGAGCGTTATTCGAAGTCTTTTCTTTACAAGACATTCCGAGCAAAAGTCACCTAAGGGTGCAGCCAGAACAACACAACAGAAGCATCAAACGAAGTCTTTTATTCAAAAGACATCGCAACAATTACCTAAGGGCGCAGCCGGAATAACGTTAATCGAAGTCTATCATTACAAAGGCACTCCGCACAAAGCCACCCATGTACGCAGCCGGAACAATACAAGCGTACGAATACGACCAACAGGCCACACCACCATTACAATTACATACACACGGCGAGGGCATCACCTATTACACATACACGACGAGGGCATCGCCTATCACATCGGCTCAACCTTCGGAATGATACCCATCTCCCTGTAATTAAACAACATTATCCTCAATTCCTCACCCTCAAAAAGCTCCCGAAGATCCCCTTCGCCTATGCCCGCCCAATTTGGCAAAGACAACAATTCTCGCCTACCAACCTCGTCTACTCGATGTCGGCCACGCTCCATTCCCATGCGACGGCGCCTGCCGCTCCGTGAAAATTCACCCACACACTGCTTTCCCACCACCCTTCACCGCCTACACCCAGTACTAGTACCAGAAAGATCCTCAGCACCCACCACACTCGGCGAAGTCTCCGCCACAGCCACATCCAACGCAACAAAATAATCTAAGCCTTCGTCTGAGGACTCCTCCGTCCAAGGAAACGAACTCCCAGACTCACCGTCGGACTCAAAACATTCAGACATAGAGCCAGACACATTATCATCGGCGGGCACTACAATTGAAGTCTCCGCCGCAAAATCAGTATTGTCAGTAGTGGTTACTTGCGCAGGCCCAAACGTCGGAACCTGCGCAGCAACCGAGGTTCAGTATCACAGAGACAAAAAGTTCACATGCAATCCCTAACCCCTATTCCGCCACCTGCGAAGGCTCAGTCGCCGTCGCGGGGTCTTCGGTAGCTAGCTCGACCACCGCCTTTGAGGTGTCCTCACACGTCGGCGCAGGGGCTGGTGCGGGGTCTTCGCCGGCTGCAGTCGGCATGGGGGTCGCCGAGGGGCCCTCGCCGACATCAGATGGCGGCACCGAATCCACCTTCGTGGCCTCGGGCAGCATGCCGTCTAGACCACCAAGGTCCTCGACGCCTTCGTCATGCGCCATCTGCAGCAACAGCACACTCATTCAGCAAAAACCACACATACCCACACATATAACCACACAAAAATAGCCTTTACCTGATCTATTTCCCGGTCCGACCGCTCCCGGACCACGTCTCGGTCGTGCGGGCCCCACATCCTATCGAAGAGCACCCCCGCCGACTGCTTCAGCACAGGGTCTTCGACCTTGAAGATTTCACGTTCAAAGCTTTCGTCCACTTGGTCGAAGACCTCGTAATGCCTGCACCCCTCGAGGGACAAAGCATTCACGACCCCCTCGCAGGTGACGAGGGAGGCGAAGGACATGAGACCCGTCACAATGGTCGGGATCACCCCCAGCTCCTCTTGCAACCATTCAAGGAAGTGAAGGCCCGCTTCTTGGCCGAGCACTTCGAAGGCAGCGGTCCGCGCACCCAGCTCCCGTACGTGTCCACGAACTGCGCATGCGTCCGCTCGACCTCCGCGCGCATCGAGGCCTCGGCCTTGTCCACACGGTTGCACAGGGCATTGAGCCTCGCCTCCTGCTCCTCGGCGAGTTGGCGGGCGAGACTGCCCTCCGCCCGCGCCACTTTGGCCTCGGCATGCGTAGCCTGCGCATCAGCGATGGCCTTGTTCGCCTCCCTCCTCTCCTCCGCCAGCTAGTGCCGGAGATCCGCCTTCTCGGCCTCCATGGCAGCCACCTTCTCCAACAGCCTGCGGCTTTTGCTTTCCACAGTCAACTTCTCCCGCATAGCATCCGCATGCTGCGCCCGGAGACTCTCGACCTCAGCAGCAAAGTCCGCAGTCAAGGCACCCAACGCGACGTGGTCGGCGAAGTCGGCCGCTTGACACATAAACCCATGAGACCCGAACCCTCATAAAAACAACAACCATCAAAGTCCAACACAACTTACATGCTTCAGCTGCTGCGACGCTTGCCGAAGTTGCTGAGACATGGAGCCCGCCACGTCCTTAGCGGCAGCGGCCGATAGAATCTCGCCGCTCACGCAGAAGGTGGCCCATGAGTCCCGCGTGGCACCCTTCGCCCCAACCACCGCCGTTGGCGAGGTGGCTGCCACCGGAGGCGGGACAACAGCTAGTTGCCCCCCATCCGACCCTGCACCATGATACTGGTTAAAGACCTAGTCTTAAAAAAAACTTACCAACAAAATAATCAACGACACTGATGTCCGTGTCGAAGTCGGCAACATGTGCCACCGCCCCGTCCGTTCGCGCCGGCGAAGGCAACCTTCGTCATTTCACGAACCCGCCCAGGGGTGGCTTGCTCGCGCTAGAAGCAGCAGCCTTCGCACTCGCCGACGCTTTGTTGTGCCCGGGGGCGGCCGGTTTCGCAGCCGGCACTGGTTTGCTACTGCCAGGAGCAGGAGCCTTCGCGCTCCCCCGCGCCTTCTTCGCCTCGCGGAAAGGGTCCACGATCCTAATGACCGCCCGACGTTTCTGCACAGCGTCTTAACGGTCCTTCTCCATCACTGCCGATACAACAGTAGCAATATTCCGTCGGTAAGGAAAAACCTTCAAGTCACGAGCCATGCGAGACGTAAAGAAGTCTTCGCCAGCCGCGCGGGGGATCAGAACATTCTTGGGCCATCGACCCCCAGTAACTTCCAGCATTCGCGCCAAAGACTCCCGGAGCTCGGGCGAAGACATCCTTCCCCCAAGGGCTACGCACGTCCCCATCAACTCCACAGCAAAACTATCAGAGACCCCCAGTCCCCCCACTGCAGTACCTATTTTTCTCTTCTTAGTGGCTAGGGCGGCCCCCTGCGAAGGGCCTTCCTCAGTCACGGCCACTGGCCTCTTCCCACGGCGGTCGACAGCGTCATCCCCGGGATAGCCGCCGTACGGCAAGCGGTTTAGCTCGAAGACCCTATTCAGGAGAACGTTGGATCCACGGATATCCCAACTCCGCAGGGCCTCTATCCTCGGCACATAACGCCCCACAATCCGCACAGCCCCGTCTTCCGCTTCACGCACGAATGCGGCTGGATCCCGGCCACGCAGATCCAGCGCGAAGGCCGGACTTCACACAAGTTGATCGCCTAGGGAGGGCATCTGGCGAGGGCATACTTCGCCCAACGCCCAGCCTTGCGCCAAAGGCCACACCCCAAAACCGATGAATTCCTCAACTAAATCGCGCCTGCTACTCATGCGGGCAGCACCACGAAGGGCCTCTTCGTCACTATCACCCTCTGCCACCTCAAACGGCGGAAACGCCACATAGCAATGGGAGCACATCACTGCCGCCGGGAGTCCTGGGAGGTCTTCAACTACGCCTCCCGCCACATAGAACCAGTAATCATGCCAGTTGCCCCACTTATTGCGAGCGCAGGGAACTAGCTCCACAACCTCCGCCGAAGTCTTCCCAGTCCTCGGTGTAAAGGTGCATGACCCAAACTGTGCAATCTTGTTTCCAACTTTCCTCTTCTGCCAGTGTAAACAATAATTCTTGGCGAAGACCTCCACGGAGGGCTGACCGCCATACGAAGTCACTACCCACACATACTTCGCCAAAGCCACAACGGCGTTAGGTGTCAACTGATGAATCTGCACTTCATACCTCTGCAACACCTCCGTCACAAAACGATGCGCAGGTAACCGGAGGCCGGCAGTAAAAAATGCCTCAAACACAACCATCTCACCCTCCAGCTCTGGAATCTCTTTTGCCCACGGAACTCGTCCAACTCCACTCCCAAAATACCCCAACTCCACGGACCTCAAGGGATGGTGCTGGAATCTTCTTCATGGTGAGGGGCTCAAACAACTCTGGCGGGGGATCTTGGGAGGACTCGGGGTGCTCTTGCTTATTCGTAGCCTGAGGGAAGACTGGAATTCCTTCCAAGACTATGGCTCTTTCTGGTAGTTCCCAAGCCTTCTTCTCTCCTTTGATAGAGACCGGGTGACCTTCAAGAATCTGGGGATCTTCAGCTCTCCTGGGTTGAACTGGGTTGGATGAAGCGGGCTCTTGGATCCGTAGGGCTCTACGTTGGTTATGGGTTACCAAGTAGGCCTCCATCAACTTCTGGACGTGCTCATCCTTGGCTTGCTTCAGGGCTTCAACAGCAATGGCTTCACGACTTTCCAAGGCAGCTACACGGGCTTGAGCTGAGGTGAGATCCACATGGAGCTTACGGTTGAGCTTCTCTGCATCTTCTGCTTGGGCAATCATCCGACGGTGGTGCCGAGCCAAGAAATCATACTGCACATCCAGGGTGAGCAGGTATGCAGTGAGGTACACGACTGTGGGGTCGTCCTCAAGCAACTGCTGCCCTTCCAATGCACGCATCCTGGCCATCCAAGCGGTACGCTCTCTCTAAAAGGGCGGAAAGAATCTGAGTGGGGTGTCAGCCACTTCTTCTTCATAGATCTGACATAGGGCCCTCAATGCCTTGCGAGCGACGACTTGGCAAGTGTCTTTGAATCTGAACCCACCAGCAGTGACACTCCATTCCACATGGTGCGGACTGGATCCAATGTATACAGTCACGACACACTTCTCTGTGCCATGCTCGACGAATTCACGACCATCATACTCTGGCTGGCTCCTGATTCCGAGGCGAACTGTGCATGTTCTCAGCAACTTGGGGAAACCATCTTCATTCTGGCAAAAGCTGGTTTGGCACTGAACCTCCATCTGACTTCTGAGAGAAGGAAAGGGGGAAAACATTTTTGAAATGAAGGGATGAGAGCAAGAATTTTTTTAAGAAAATAGTTTGGACTCAAAAACTTTTGATCAGGCTAAGGGTTACGTCCTGCGGCCAACCTAACAGCTCTGATACCACCTGAAGCGTCCCCAATCCTCTGGGACTCAAATGTGATACAATTAATAGTCCCAGGAGGCTAGTAAACACATTTATACATCAGATGATTCCAGATCTGCTTAAACGAGACAAACCTATAAAGGTGGCGATCAACTTTAAGAGTTGTTCCACAACTCGGGACATATCATCAGAGTGGGGCTGAAGCAGCCTGATATACGCAGTGAAGCAATTCAGCGGTCCAACAGCCACAGGCAAGGTTGGGAACAGTCGTAACTCTTACCCGATCTCCTTTTTCTGAAAAACAACAAATAAGCAAGGGTGAGTACAAACGTACTCAGCAGCCCACCTTCACCCGCGGAATGGGGAAATCAGATATAATGCATGGAATATGTGGAGCTCTGGATATTTTGCAGAAACAGCAATATTT
This sequence comes from Zea mays, assembly GCF_902167145.1. Lineage (NCBI taxonomy): Eukaryota > Viridiplantae > Streptophyta > Magnoliopsida > Poales > Poaceae > Zea > Zea mays. The sequence goes on from NC_050096.1 coordinate 145,928,806, forward strand.
TATGCAGAGTTATTTTGAAAAACATTTTGTATTTTTGCAAAGCGCATCCTCTCCAAAAGGAGCAGGAAGTTTTTCAGTATTATAACAAAATCCCCTGGACTAAACCATCCAGGTATCTCAGTAGTTCCCACTGGTTTTCTTTTTCAAAAACAGCTACTAGACTTCCCGTCCACCATAGCTCACGGCTCAACCGCCGAACCTTTTAAAAACCACTTTTCTCAAAACCATCTCTTTTTTTTGGAAAACAAAACATTAATTGCCATACCATACCAGACTCGTCCATTCCTGTGGACACAGACTATTCGAATAGGTTTGAACTCTGCGCAGAGGTGTACACTTTACCCACTAGTCCGGCTCTGCGATCTCATGATCAATGAGATCCGAATCCGAATCTCTTTCTTTCCCCGCACGTCCTAACCTTAACGGTTATCCGGAAGGAGTCAGACCACCACCATGTCCAAACCGGACAAAACTTTCCCCCTCCTTATCCTCCCGGTGCTCCCCAGCCTTCATAACCCTGGGGTTGGACCGTACGAGTTCAGATTGAGTGACTGCCCACACAGTCTCGAGTGGTTGTACTATTAAAGAGTACAGGTAGTGAAGATGACAAACCAGTCCTTATATGAGGGGACAATCCTTCTGCCCACGCCTAAACCAGCTGAGCCAACACCTTAGGCCCTCCCCTAAACCAGGGAGTCCCTGATTATCCCACTCACAAGGTGATAAGGGTGAAAACCCTTCATCACACACATTTTGAAAAGCATTTTCTTTTGAAAACTCACACCTGTTCTCAAATCATTTGGAACATATATATCAGGGATTGATTGCGGCAAGCGGCTGGGTGGCCATAATAACTTGTCTCAAAATCATATCATGCATAAAATAATAGGCTGAGGGTTGTGGTTGAAAAATCATAGGTAATTTATGCATCAAAGGGATCCAGTGAGCTTGCCGTGCTTATTCGGCGAAGGGGGAAGGAGAGCTCGCGGAACTGGCTTCTGGCTCCACCGCCTGGCGTAGACTTGCAGATCTGGCCTCCACGAGATGGCACGAACGCTCCGATAACTATGCAACATGAACAAGCAAACATACAAACAAGCAAGTATACCATCAAATATTTAGTATAGTGGTCAGAATAGCGATATATGGATGGGTAGAGTCTTGAGTAGAATTTGTGTCATGTGGTGTTGTGATATTACTGGTGTTGGAGCGGAGGTGCTTACCAGGAGGGTGGACTGGAGGCGAAGCGACACTATGCGTGTAGCCGGCAGAGCAGAGTAACTGAGTGGGTGGGGTGTTGAGTGTGTGTGGAGAGGGAGAGGGTAGCTGGGTGTATTTATAGCTGGGTGTATGTGGTGTAGCACAGTGAAGTTCACTGTTGGTGAGAATAGTGACGAATGATTCGTCTGACTTAGTATGAACAGGAGAGTTATAGGTAGAATATGGGACAAAAGTATTTTGGGAGTTTTCTGGAGGATGGACCATGCTTAAGGGATGACATGGTTGGATAGGGAATAGTTTGATAAGAATTTAGAAACGAGAATTATTGGAATCTGAGTTTGGGAACCTGGTTCAAAGGAATCTCAAAGTTAAGCATGCTTAACTTGGAGAAACCTAGGATGGGTGACCAGATGGGAGGTTCCCTACTGTAAGGAAAATCACAGTCACCGGAGTTCGTATGACTAGAATATGGGTCTGGCTGGTCTTAGGTGGACTGGACAGCATGATGTATGAGTAGTTGAAATTTGGAGTGATCGGCTAATCGATGAATAGTAACGATGAATAGTGACGACGAAAAAGTTACTAGATATCATCGATGAGTAGTAACGATGATGAATAGCAATACTGAATAGTAACGATGGTGAATAGTGTCAGTGAATAGTAATGATGAATAGTGATGGTGAATAGTCATATGAACGAACAATGAATAGGAACTATGAACGAACGGACGAACGATCGAATGATCCGACGAACGAACGATCGAAATTTCGGCAGCATAATGGCAGGACAAAGATTATCTGGAAGAACGATGAATAGGGACTATGAACGAACGATGAACAATGAATTGGAACTATGAACGAACGATGAACGATCGAATGATCGAACGAAGGAACGATCGGAATTTCGACAGCATAACGGTAGGAAAAAGATTATTTGGACGAACGAACGGACGAACGAACCATGAACGATCGGACGAACGATCAAACGATCGAACGATCCTTGTGCTAGTGTGTGCTTGTGTGGAACATGGAGTGGGTGTGTGTGGGGGGGAAGAGAGTTGCCATGAAATGGCTTGGGGTGGGATGAGAGGAGGCCCTTGCCCCTCTATTTATAGCCATGGTGGGGGGGATTAGGGGGAGGGATGAGGGGATTAGTGGGAGGATGAGAGGACTAGTGGGAGATTAGCATGTATTTGTCTTGTATAAGTGAGATTAGCTTGTAGAGCTCACCGTATGACACTGGAGGCATACGTATACGTATGAGCATGAGAAAAGTTATGAAGAAAATATTTGTGGGGACTTCAAAAATGATTCAGAAGGTATTTCTCAAGAGGAAAATATCTGGAGATATATCGGTGGAATATTTGGGCAGTATTTCTGGAAAGAACTTGAGGGGGATTACTGGGGAAATATTTGTAGAATATTTTGAGGAGGATTTTGGAGAGAATATAGACCACTATAATTTATTTGTTGATATCAACTCGCAAACAAACATTTTGAAATTAAATTTGAAATTCATTTTGAATTTAGGGCGAGTTTGAGAAAATTTCAGAATTTGAATTTTTGGGATGCTACAAATCTACCCCACTTAAAATGAATCTCGTCCTCGAGATTTGGCTTAGAAGGGTTATGGGTATAGCTTTACTTCAGCTACATATCTTCACTTTGCAGACTTCTTCGAGGAGATGGAGCTTTAACAAAATCTGGCCTTTCAGAAGCATCCGGTTGCTGATTGCAAACGCTGATTCTGGCTACTCAAAGATCATCTTCAGGCTTCTAGCTTTCGCTTGGCGGCTAGCTTATTGAGGAAGCATCGATGCCAACACGCAAACCTTTCTCTTGCGAACTCCCACATGGATTCCTTCCTTGATTGGTCTTCTGGTGCTTCATCAACAAAACTTGGGTGACCACTTCTCATCCAGAAACTTATATGCTTCGATGATCTGGTCCTTGACAAGCTTGCTACAGGCCTTTTTTTCTCCATAGCAGGAACTTTACTGGAACACTACCCCACTTAAAATGAATGAGGGTAGATCTCTTGAATCTTGGGGATTTGAACTCCTTTAAGTACCACATAACAAGGGTGTTACGGGTCCTTCTGCTGCTGTTGCTACTTGAGCAGGATGCAGAGAAATGACTGACACAAGGTTGATTTTGGGAGAACCTTCTTCTCATATTCTCTTCACTATCTTCTTTTCTCTTCTCACTTTTCACTTTTCACTGCCTCTTTCTTTCTCTTTGCTCTTCCCACTCGAGGATTCTATCAAAGAGTATTACTATCATACACTGGAGGAAACCAAAGACTATGAACCATGTGCAACAGTCTTCAACCTAAGAATCACCAAGCATTGTGATCTTAGGGGCGAGGGAGTGGAAAATGGAGTTGCTTGCTATTTGGCAGGGGGGTTTATCTGGAGTGTGCTTTGCTTAGAGCGAGATGGGAGTTGAGGGAGCTGGTGGGGGGTTTTATAGGCGAGCATTGGTGTTCGGTTGCGAAGTAGTGGTGATGGAGTAGGTGCTACGTGGCAGCGGGTGCAATAAAGGGAGGGGGGCCTGGTGTTGCTGGCGATGATGGTGGCGGTGGGTGCGCTGCAAAGGTGGCGTGGGCGGCGGTAGTGCGGTGCAAAGGGGGGGCGTGGGGCGGTGGTAGTGTGCATGGAGGCGGGCACACGTGCGGGGGGGGGCACGGGTGAGTGGTGGGGTCAATGACCCTGATGTTTGTGTTCTCTGGTTCCAAGAATCTTTGCCTCTCTGTATGGTAATAACTCCTTCTGTCCTCTTTTCCTGTTTACTTTGACTCAGGGGCAGTGCTTTGATTCTCACGGTCGGTCCTTTTGATTGAGCGGCTGGACTGGTTCCTTCTGTAGCTTGTTCCAGGCTTCAAGGGTAAGCTTCCCGGTATCTTCTTGGGTAAGGCACTTTTCTCTTCCGATGGGTTAAGATGAGAATGGAAGCATAAGGTAAGGATTAGCTCTAATTTGTGATCTATGTTTTTAGAGAAAACCCTTTTAAGAAAAATGAAAAGAAAACACACAAGCTCAGCAATGATAAGCACAAACAAATCAAATGTTTTGAATAAGGGAAGAATAGAGTTTTTTCAAAGCACGGACTACTCAGATTCGGGGGCTAAGCATAACTACTACTGCTCAGCTCCTGAATTGAGGACTATGCTAACCAGGACTTATGAGCACTAACGTTAAAGCATCACATATGCACTCAAAAGGGGAGAAAACATCAAGCGAAATTCATTTTGAAATGCCCTAGGGGGCCACACAAATAGAGTTTTTCGAAACACGGGTCTACACGATTACCTCTCATACATGCAGGGCTCTAGCCAAAGTGAAGAAAAAAACTTCACTACCCAATGCATGCAGAGGATTGGGCATAACTAACTTCAGACCAGGCAGCTTCTCTTCTGATGAGGCTGGCACACAACTTCAATCTAAGACATCTCCTGATTGGGTCAAGAGGGAGCTGATGTTGATGACTTCTTCTGGCGACGACTGAGATGGCAAGACGAGGTCAAACTCTTCTTCAATTGGGACTGGCTCTTGTAGCTCCTCAGAGGGCGGCGGTGCTGGCGGGGTGCTTGCAGCTTCTTCCTTGACCTCAAGGGATGGTGCTGGAATCTTCTTCATGGTGAGGGGCTCAAACAACTCCGGCGGGGGATCTTGGGAGGACTCGGGGTGCTCTTGCTTATTCGTAGCCTGAGGGAAGACTGGAATTCCTTTCAAGACTATGGCTCTTTCTGGTAGTTCCCAAGCCTTCTTCTCTCCTTTGATAGAGACCGGGTGACCTTCAAGAATCTGGGGATCTTCAGCTCTCCTGGGTTGAACTGGGTTGGATGAAGCGGGCTCTTGGATCCGTAGGGCTCTACGTTGGTTATGGGTTACCAAGTAGGCCTCCATCAACTTCTAGACGTGCTCATCCTTGGCTTGCTTCAGGGCTTCAACAGCAATGGCTTCACGACTTTCCAAGGTAGCTACACAGGCTTGAGCTGAGGTGAGATCCACATGGAGCTTACGGTTGAGCTTCTCTGCATCTTCTGCTCGGGCAATCATTCGACGGTGGTGCCGAGCCAAGAAATCATACTGCACATCCAGGGTGAGCAGGTATGCAGTGAGGTACACGACTGTGGGGTCGTCCTCAAGCAACTGCTGCCCTTCCAATGCACGCATCCTGGCCATCCAAGCGGGACGGTCTCTCTGAAAGGGCGGAAAGAATCTGAGTGTGGTGTCGGCCACTTCTTCTTCATAGATCTGACATAGGGCCCTCATTGCCTTGCGAGCGACGACTTGGCAGGTGTCTTTGAATCTGTGCCCACCAGCAGTGACACTCCATTCCACATGGTGCGGACTAGATCCAATGTATACAGTCACGACACACTTCTCTGTGCCATGCTCGACGAATTCACGACCATCATACTCTGGCTGGCTCCTGATTTCGAGGCGAACTGTGCATGTTCTCAGCAACTTGGGGAAACCATCTTCATTCTGGCAAAAGCTGGTTTGGCACTGAACCTCCATCTGACTTCTGAGAGAAGGAAAGGGGGAAAACATTTTTGAAATGAAGGGATGAGAGCAAGAATTTTTTTAAGAAAATAGTTTGTACTCAAAAACTTTTGATCAGGCTAAGGGTTACGTCCTGCGGCCAACCTAACAGCTCTGATATCACCTGAAGCGTCCCCAATCCTCTGGGACTCAAATGTGATACAATTACTAGTCCCAGGAGGCTAGTAAACACATTTATACATCAGATGATTCCAGATCTGCTTAAACGAGACAAACCTATAAAGGTGGCGATCAACTTTAAGAGTTGGTCCACAACTCGGGACATATCATCAGAGTGGGGCTGAAGCAGCCCGATATATGCAGTGAAGCAATACAGCGGTCCAACAGCCACAGGCAAGGTTGGGAACAGTCGTAACTCTTACCCGATCTCCTTTTTCTGAAAAACAACAAATAAGCAAGGGTGAGTACAAACGTACTCAGCAGCCCACCTTCACCCGCGGAATGGGGAAATCAGATATAATGCATGGAATATGTGGAGCTCTGGATATTTTGCAGAAACAGCAATATTTTATGCAGAGTTATTTTGAAAAACATTTTGTATTTTTGCAAAGCGCATCCTCTCCAAAAGGAGCAGGAAGTTTTTCAGTATTATAACAAAATCCCCTGGACTAAACCATCCAGGTATCTCAGCAGTTCCCACTGGTTTTCTTTTCCAAAAATAGCTACTGGACTTCCCGTCCACCATAGCTCACGGCTCAACCGCCGAACCTTTTAAAAACCACTTTTCTCAAAACCATCTCTTTTTTTTGGAAAACAAAACATTAATTGCCATACCATACCAGACTCGTCCATTCCTGTGGACACATACTATTCGAATAGGTTTGAACTCTGCGCAGAGGTGTACACTTTACCCACTAGTCCGGCTCTGCGATCTCATGATCAATGAGATCCGAATCCGAATCTCTTTCTTTCCCCGCACGTCCTAACCTTAACGGTTATCCGGAAGGAGTCAGGCCACCACCATGTCCAAACCGGACAAAACTTTCCCCCTCCTTATCCTCCCGGTGCTCCCCAGCCTTCATAACCCTGGGGTTGGACCATACGAGTTCAGATTGAGTGACTGCCCACACAGTCTCGAGTGGTTGTACTATTAAAGAGTACAGGTAGTGAAGATGACAAACCGGTCCTTATATGAGGGGACAATCCTTCTGCTCACGCCTAAACCAGCTGAGCCAACACCTTAGGCCCTCCCCTAAACCAGGGAGTCCCTGATTATCCCACTCACAAGGTGATAAGGGTGAAAACCCTTCATCACACACATTTTGAAAAACATTTTCTTTTGAAAACTCGCACCTGTTCTCAAATCATTTGGAACATATATATCAGGGATTGATTGCGGCAAGCGGCTGGGTGGCCATAATAACTTGTCTCAAAATCATATCATGCATAAAATAACAGGCTGAGGGTTGCGGTTGAAAAATCATAGGTAATTTATGCATCAAAGGGATCCAGTGAGCTTGTCGTGCTTATTCGGCGAAGGGGGAAGGAGAGCTCGCGGAACTGGCTTCTGGCTCCAACGCCTGGCGTAGACTTGCAGATCTGGCCTCCACTAGATGGCACGAACGCTCCGATAACTATGCAACATGAACAAGCAAACATACAAACAAGCAAGTATACCATCAAATATTTAGTATAGTGGTCAGAATAGCGATATATGGATGGGTAGAGTCTTGAGTAGAATCTGTGTCATGTGGTGTTGTGATATTACTGGTGGTGGAGCGGAGGTGCTTACCAGGAGGGTGGACTGGAGGCGAAGCGACACTATGCGTGTAGCCGGCAGAGCAGAGTAACTGAGTGGGTGGGGTGTTGAGTGTGTGTGGAGAGGGAGAGGGTAGGTGGGTGTATTTATAGCTGGGTGTATGTGGTGTAGCATAGTGAAGTTCACTGTTGGTGAGAATAGTGACGAATGATTCGTCTGACTTAGTATGAACAGGAGAGTTATAGGCAGAATATGGGACAAGAGTATTTTGGGAGTTTTCTGGAGTATGGACCATGCTTAAGGGATGACATGGTTGGATAGGGAATAGTTTGATAAGAATTTAGAAACGAGAATTATTGGAATCTGAGTTTGGGAACCTGGTTCAAAGGAATCTCAAAGTTAAGCATGCTCAACTTGGAGAAACCTAGGATGGGTGACCAGATGGGAGGTCCCTACTGGAAGGAAAATCACAGTCACCGGAGTTCGTATGACTGGAATATGGGTCTGGCTGGTCTTAGGTGGACTGGACAGCATGATGTATGAGTAGTTGAAATTTGGGGTGATCGGCTAATCGATGAATAGTAACGATGAATAGTGACGACGAAAAAGTTACTAGATATCATCGATGAGTAGTAACGATGATGAATAGTAACGATGATGAATAGCAACGATGGTGAATAGTGTCAGTGAATAGTAATGATGAATAGTAGCGGTGAATAGTGATGGTGAATACTCGTATGAACGAACGATGAATAGGAACTATGAACGAACGATGAATGATGAATAGGAACTATGAACGAACGGATGAACGATTGAATGATCCGACGAACGAACGATCGAAATTTCGGCAGCATAACGGCAGGACAAAGATTATCTGGAAGAACGATGAATAGGGACTATGAACGAACGATGAACGATCGAATGATCGAACGAACGAACGATCGGAATTTCGGCAGCATAACGGTAGGAAAAAGATTATTCGGATGAACGAACGAACGAACGATCGAACGATCGGACGAACGGACGAACGAACCATGAACGATCGGACGAACGATCGAACGATCGGACGAACGAACGAACAAACTAAGAACAGGGGACGAACGATCAATGAACGATCGAACGATCCTTGTGCTAGTGTGTGCTTATGTGGAACATGGAGTGGGTGTGTGGGGGGGAAGAGAGTTGCCATGAAATGGCTTGGGGTGGGATGAGAGGAGGCCCTTGCCCCTCTATTTATAGCCATGGTGGGGGGATTAGGGGGAGGGATGAGGGGATTAGTGGGAGGATGAGAGGATTAGTGGGAGATTAGCATGTATTTGTCTTGTATAAGTGAGATTAGCTTGTAGAGCTCACCGTATGACACTGGAGGCATACGTATACGTATGAGCATGAGAAAAGTTATGAAGAAAATATGTGTGGGGACTTCAAAAATGATTTAGAAGGTATTTCTCAAGAGGAAAATATCTGGAGATATATCGGTGGAATATTTGGGCAGTATTTCTGGAAAGAACTTGAGGGGGATTACTGGGGAAATATTTGTAGAATATTTTGAGGAGGATTTTGGAGAGAATATAGACCACTATAATTTATTTGTTGATATCAACTCGCAAACAAACATTTTGAAATGAAATTTGAAATTCATTTTGAATTTAGGGCGAGTTTGAGAAAATTTCAGAATTTGAATTTTTGGGATGCTACAAATCTACCCCACTTAAAATGAATCTCGTCCTCGAGATTTGGCTTTGAAGGGTTATGGGTATAGCTTTACTTCAGCTACATATCTTCACTTTGCAGACTTCTTCGAGGAGATGGAACTTCAACAAAATCTGGTCTTTCAGAAGCATCCGGTTGCTGATTGCAAACGCTGATTCTGGCTACTCAAAGATCATCTTCAGGCTTCTAGCTTTCGCTTGGCGGCTAGCTTATTGAGGAAGCATCGATGCCAACACGCAAACCTTTCTCTTGCGAACTCCCACATGGATTCCTTCCTTGATTGGTCTTCTGGTGCTTCATCAACAAAACTTGGGTGACCACTTCTCATCCAGAAACTTATATGCTTCAATGATCTGGTCCTTGACAAGCTTGCTAAAGGCCTTTTTTTCTCCATAGCAGGAACTTTACTGGAACACTACCCCACTTAAAATGAATGAGGGTAGATCTCTTGAATCTTGGGGATTTTAACTCCTTGAAGTACCACATAACAAGGGTGTTACGGGTCCTTCTGTTGCTGTTGCTGCTTGAGCAGGATGCGGAGAAATGACTGACACAAGGTTGATTTTGGGAGAACCTTCTTCTCATATTCTCTTCACTATCTTCTTTTCTCTTTTCACTTTTCACTTTTCACTGCCTCTTTCTTTCTCTTTGCTCTTCCCACTCGAGGATTCTATCAAAGAGTATTACTATCATACACTAGAGGAAACCAAAGACTATGAACCATGTGCAACAGTCTTCAACCCAAGAATCACCAAGCATTGTGATCTTAGGGGCGAGGGAGTGGAAAATGGAGTTGCTTGCTATTTGGCAGGGGGGTTTATCTGGAGTGTGCTTTGCTTAGAGCGAGATGGGAGTTGAGGGAGCTGGTGGGGGGTTTTATAGGCGAGCGTTGGTGTTCGGTTGCGGAGTAGTGGTGATGGAGTAGGTGCTACATGGCAGCGGGTGCGATAAGGGGAGGGGGGGCTGGTGTTGCCGGTGATGATGGTGGCGGTGGGTGCGCTGCAAAGGTGGCGTGGGCGGCAGTAGTGCGCTGCAAAGGGGGGGCGTGGGGCGGTGGTAGTGTGCATGGAGGCGGGCACGCATGCGGGGGGGCACGGGTGAGTGGTGGGGTCAATGACCCTGATGTTTGTGGTCTCTGGTTCCAAGAATCTTTGCCTCTCTGTATGGTAATAACTCCTTCTGTCCTCTTTTCCTGTTTACTTTGACTCAGGGGCAGTGCTTTGATTCTCACGGTCGGTCCTTTTGACTGAGCGGCTGGACTGGTTCCTTCTATAGCTTGTTCCAGGCTTCAAGGGTAAGCTTCCCGGTATCTTCTTGGGTAAGGCACTTTTCTCTTCCGATGGGTTAAGATGAGAATGGAAGCATAAGGTAAGGATTAGCTCTAATTTGTGATCTATGTTTTTAGAGAAAACCTTTTTAAGAAAAACGAAAAGAAAACACACAAACTCAGCAATGATAAGCACAAACAAATCAAATGTTTTGAATAAGGGAAGAATAGAGTTTTTTCAAAGCACGGACTACTGAGATTCGGGGGCTAAGCATAACTACTACTGCTCAACTCCTGAATTGAGGACAATGCTAACCAGGACTTATGAGCACTAACGTTAAAGCATCACATATGCACTCAAAAGGGGAGAAAACATCAAGCGAAATTCATTTTGAAATGCCCTAGGGGGCCACACAAATAGAGTTTTTCGAAACACGGGTCTACACGATTACCTCTCATACATGCAGGGATCTAGCCAAAGTGAAGAAAAAAACTTCACTACCCAATGCATGCAGAGGACTGGGCATAACTAACTTCAGACCAGGCAGCTTCTCTTCTGACGAGGCTGGCACACAACTTCAATCTGAGACATCTCCTGGATGGGTCAAGAGGGAGCTGATGTTGATGACTTCTTCTGGCGACGACTGAGATGGCAAGACGGGGTCAAACTCTTCTTCAAGCGGGACTGGCTCTTGTAGCTCCTCAGAGGGCGGCGGTGCTAGCAGGGTGCTTACAGCTTCTTCCTAGACCTCAAGGGATGGTGCTGGAATCTTCTTCATGGTGAGGGGCTCAAACAACTCCGGCGGGGGATCTTGGGAGGACTCGGGGTGCTCTTGCTTATTCGTAGCCTAAGGGAAGACTGGAATTCCTTCCAAGACTATGGCTCTTTCTGGTAGTTCCCAAGCCTTCTTCTCTCCTTTGATAGAGACCGGGTGACCTTCAAGAATATGGGGATCTTCAGCTCTCCTGGGTTGAACTGGGTTGGATGAAGCGGGCTCTTGGATCCGTAGGGCTCTACGTTGGTTATGGGTTACCAAGTAGGCCTCCATCAACTTCTGGACGTGCTCATCCTTGGCTTGCTTCAGGGCATCAACAGCAATGGCTTCACGACTTTCCAAGGCAGCTACACGGGCTTGAGATGAGGTGAGATCCACATGGAGCTTACGGTTGAGCTTCTCTGCATCTTCTGCTCGGGCAATCATCCGACGGTGGTGCCGAGCTAAGAAATCATACTGCACATCTAGGGTGAGCAGGTATGCAGTGATGTACACGACTGTGGGGTCGTCCTCAAGCAACTGCTGCCCTTCCAATGCACGCATACTGGCCATCCAAGCGGGACGGTCTCTCTGAAAGGGCGGAAAGAATCTGAGTGGGGTGTCGGCCACTTCTTCTTCATAGATCTGACATAGGGCCCTCAATGCCTTGCGAGCGACGACTTGGCAGGTGTCTTTGAATCTGTGCCCACCAGCAGTGACACTCCATTCCACATGGTGCGGACTGGATCCAATGTATACAGTCACGACACACTTCTCTGTGCCATGCTCGACGAATTCACGACCATCACACTCTGGCTGGCTCCTGATTTCGAGGCGAACTGTGCATGTTCTCTGCAACTTGGGGAAACCATCTTCATTCTGGCAAAAGCTGGTTTGGCACTGAACCTTCATCTGACTTCTGAGAGAAGGAAAGGGGGAAAACATTTTTAAAATGAAGGGATGAGAGCAAGAATTTTTTTATGAAAATAGTTTGGACTCAAAAACTTTTGATCAGGCTAAGGGTTACGTCCTGCGGCCAACCTAACAGCTCTGATACCACCTGAAGCGTCCCCAATCCTCTGGGACTCAAATGTGATACAATTACTAGTCCCAGGAGGCTAGTAAACACATTTATACATCAGATGATTCCAGATCTGCTTAAACGAGACAAACCTATAAAGGTGGCGATCAACTTTAAGAGTAGGTCCACAACTCGGGACATATCATCAGAGTGGGGCTGAAGCAGCCCGATATACGCAGTGAAGCAATTCAGCGGTCCAACAGCCACAAGCAAGGTTGGGAACTGTCGTAACTCTTACCCGATCTCCTTTTTCTGAAAAACAACAAATAAGCAAGGGTGAGTACAAACGTACTCAGCAGCCCACCTTCACCCGTGGAATGGGGAAATCAGATATAATGCATGAATATGTGGAGCTCTGGATATTTTGCAGAAACAGCAATATTTTATGCAGAGTTATTTTGAAAAACATTTTGTATTTTTGCAAAGCGCATCCTCTCCAAAAGGAGCAGGAAGTTTTTCAGTGTTATAACAAAATCCCCTGGACTAAACCATCCAGGTATCTCAGCAGTTCCCACTGGTTTTCTTTTTCAAAAACAGTTACTGGACTTCCCGTCCACCATAGCTCACGGCTCAACCGCCGAACCTTTTAAAAACCACTTTTCTCAAAACCATCTCTTTTTTTGGAAAACAAAACATTAATTGCCATACCATACCAGACTCGTCCATTCCTGTGGACACAGACTATTCGAATAGGTTTGAACTCTGCGCAGAGGTGTACACTTTACCCACTAGTCCGGCTCTGCGATCTCATGATCAATGAGATCCGAATCCGAATCTCTTTCTTTCCCCGCACGTCCTAACCTTAACGGTTATCCGGAAGGAGTCAGGCCACCGCCATGTCCAAACCAGACAAAACTTTCCCCCTCCTTATCCTCCCGGTGCTCCCTAGCCTTCATAACCCTGGGGTTGGACCGTACGAGTTCAGATTGAGTGACTGCCCACACAGTCTCGAGTGGTTGTACTATTTAAGACTACAGGTAGTGAAGATGAAAAACCGGTCCTTATATGAGGGGACAATCCTTCTGCTCACGCCTAAACCAGCTGAGCCAACACCTTAGGCCCTCCCCTAAACCAGGGAGTCCCTGATTATCCCACTCACAAAGTGATAAGGGTGAAAACCCTTCATCACACACATTTTGAAAAGCATTTTCTTTTGAAAACTCACACCTGTTCTCAAATCATTTGGAACATATATATCAGGGATTGATTGCGGCAAGTGGCTGGGTGGCCATAATAACTTGTCTCAAAATCATATCATGCATAAAATAACAGGCTGAGGGTTGTGGTTGAAAAATCATAGGTAATTTATGCATCAAAGGGATCCAGTGAGCTTGTCGTGCTTATTCGGTGAAGGGGGAAGGAGAGCTCGCGGAACTGGCTTCTGGCTCCATCGCCTAGCGTAGACTTACAGATCTGGCCTCCACGAGATGGCACGAACGCTCCGATAACTATGCAACATGAACAAGCAAACATACAAACAAGCAAGTATACCATCAAATATTTAGTATAGTGGTCAGAATAGCGATATATGGATGGGTAGAGTCTTGTGTAGAATCTGTGTCACGTGGTGTTGTGATATTACTGGTGGTGGAGCGGAGGTGCTTACCAGGAGGGTGGACTGGAGGCGAAGCGACACTATGCGTGTAGCCGGCAGAGCAGAGTAACTGAGTGGGTGGGGTGTTGAGTGTGTGTGGAGAGGGAGAGGGTAGCTGGGTGTATTTATAGCTGGGTGTATGTGGTGTAGCACAGTGAAGTTCACTGTTGGTGAGAATAGTGACGAATGATTCGTCTGACTTAGTATGAACAGGAGAGTTATAGGCAGAATATGGGACAATAGTATTTTGGGAGTTTTCTGGAGTATGGACCATGCTTAAGGGATGACATGGTTGGATAGGGAATAGTTTGATAAGAATTTAGAAACGAGAATTATTGGAATCTGAGTTTGGGAACCTGGTTCAAAGGAATCTCAAAGTTAAGCATGCTCAACTTGGAGAAACCTAGGATGGGTGACCAGATGGGAGGTTCCCTACTGGAAGGAAAATCACAGTCACCGGAGTTCGTATGACTAGAATATGGGTCTGGCTGGTCTTAGGTGGACTGGACAGCATGATGTACGAGTAGTTGAAATTTGGGGTGATCGGCTAATCGATGAATAGTAACGATGAATAGTGACGACGAAAAAGTTACTAGATATCATCGATGAGTAGTAACAATGATGAATAGTAACGATGATGAATAGTCATACTGAATAGTAACGATGGTGAATAGTGTTAGTGAATAGCAATGATGAATAGTAGCGGTGAATAGTGATGGTGAATAGTCGTATGAACGAACGATGAATAGGAACTATGAACGAACGATGAATAGGAACTATGAACGAACGGACGAACGATCGAATGATCCGACGAACGAACGATCGAAATTTCGGCAACATAACAGCAGGACAAAGATTATATGGAAGAACGATGAATAGGGACTATGAACGAACGATGAACGATGAATAGGAACTATGAACGAACGATGAACGATCGAATGATCGAACGAACGAACGATCGGAATTTCGGCAGCATAACGGTAGGAAAAAGATTATTTGGACGAACGAACGGACGAACGATCGAACGATCGGACGAACGTACGAACGAACCATGAACGATCGGATGAACGATCGAACGATCGGACGAACGAACGAACAAACTAAGAACAGGGGACGAACGATCGAAGAACGATCAAACGATCCTTGTGCTAGTGTGTGTTTGTGTGGAACATGGAGTCGGTGTGTGTGGGGGGGAAGAGAGTTGCCATGAAATGGCTTGGGGTGGGATGAGAGGAGGCCCTTGCCCCTCTATTTATAGCCATGGTGGGGGGATTAGGGGGAGGGATGAGGGGATTAGTGGGAGAATGAGAGGATTAGTGGGAGATTAGCATGTATTTGTCTTGTATAAGTGAGATTAGCTTGTAGAGCTCACCGTATGACACTGGAGGCATACGTATATGTATGAGCATGAGAAAAGTTATGAAAAAAATATTTGTGGGGACTTCAATAATGATTCGGAAGGTATTTCTCAAGAGGAAAATATCTGGAGATATATCGGTGGAATATTTGGGCAGTATTTCTGGAAAGAACTTGAGGGGGATTACTGGGGAAATATTTGTAGAATATTTTGAGGAGGATTTTGGAGAGAATATAGACCACTATAATTTATTTGTTGATATCAACTCGCAAACAAACATTTTGAAATGAAATTTGAAATTCATTTTGAATTTAGGGCGAGTTTGAGAAAATTTCAGAATTTGAATTTTTGGGATGCTACACTCGGAGGGCAAATGTTAGGGCGAAGGCGAAGACGCTACCCTTCGCTCCAGGCCTTCATCAATCTCGCTGCACCAACGGAGGCAAAACGACCGGCGCGGCTCACCCTTCGTCCTCTACACTGCAAGACGAAGGCCTACGACGAGGTCGCCTCGTCCCACGTCCTCACCCAACATGGAGGCCCACGTGGGATTCGGCCCATTGTAACAGGCCCCGCACGAAGAGGTGTGTTACGGGCCTGATTTGTAATGGCTTTTCTGTAATGACAGTCTGTAACCCTCCCTTGTAGGAATATTCTGGGGATAGTCCAGGTGCCTGAGGGCACATGCATCCTTACATCGAGACGTTGGGCACTCAGGCACCTATAAATACCCTTGTACAGTACCCTTGAGAGGCGGGATTAACAGAGCAATTGCCATCTCGAGTCAAACCTTGTTTGTATTCTTTCCACTCCCCCGTTGGATCATCTTTCCCTGGAGAGCAAGTTCCAACAACGTCATCTTACAAATTCACTTGAGTTCTACCAGTCTCAAGATTTCATAGATGGTACAATGTTGCCTTTGCTCCATAGAGACAAACCTATTGTATACTAAGATCAAGTTGGCAAGTAGCCACACTAGCTGTAACACCCGCTTTAAAGGACAAAGCCGGGTGCATCTCATACATGCGCCAAAGAAGACAACATATATAATAACAGAGTGTATGGAGATAAATGTCATAATAATCAGAGTATTTATTACATAGCGGAAGACTTAATACAAAATAAAAGAATAAACATAAAACGAACTAAGGATCGTCGGCGCCAATGTCAACTGAGAAACGCCACCTAGATCAGATCAAACTCTTCGCCTTGTGGCTCCTCCTGAACCACCTGTTCTTCTCCTGTGGGGGGGTGTGAGACAGCAAGAGTGAGCTCACATACGTTCATCGCTCAACAAGTTGTGGGGAATAATGTGGCATGAACTCACCAAAGGTGGGAGTTCATGTAGTGTAAGGCTGATCAATGAAATAAAGGCTGAGGCTGAGCATTGCTTTTATAAGTTGGTCAAAATTTTATTAGCAATTACTAAGTGTAAGTAAATACCAAACCTTAATAATAATAAAGGAAAGTAATAGTAAAATAATCCCAAATGCGATGCAAATGTCAAATTAACTTTAAGTTCCATAATTAATCATGTGAGGGTCCGAGCCGCTCATGACCGTGAGCACGGCTAGTATACCAGTTTTACATTCTGCAGAGGTTGTGCATCTTTACCCACAAGCCGTGTTACCCATCTGCCAAGGGGTCATGAATTCCATACACCTCTACCAAGGAAGCGAGGCAGGGTAACACTACGAGGCCTTTACAAAGTTCCACTAGCTTCAGAAATCCCGCTACAGTTTATAGGAAGCTCCAATGCAGGGTTCTTGCCTGACCGCCATCGCAGCAAAATCAACCCAAGGACCTCCCTACACTGACCACTCCCCTACTGCCCTTGCCCCTTTCGGGTAAGGAAGACCTCCACTAGCTTTCCTAGTTAATCAGCCAAGGGCGTCCCATTATACCCTTGTGGTAGCACTGTTTTCCCGGGTGGTCGCTCCATGTTCCCATTAACATAATGATCTTAACATGAACAGTAATAATAAAAGAGAATAAAAGAGTAATTATGAATAAAGTATCTTCATACCCAAATCCACATAAAGCAATAGCAGGTACTACCCAAAAATATTTCAGTGGTAAACAAGGTATAAAGATAGCCAAAACTAGGGTAACCTATTGGGTCCCATCAAAATTATCCTATGCAGATCATTATAATTAATAAGAACATGGCTGGGAAAAAGTAAGTGATCAAGGGCACAACTTGCCTTCAATGAGCTCCTGCTCAGCTATCTCAACTTGTTGAACCACAGTATCCACAGTGGCTCGCTCGTCTACTCGCATCAACATAATACATACATAGTACAGCAAAAATTAACATTGCATCAAACATGTGAATAAAATACACAGTAAAAATCTACACATTAAAATAAAATCCTAGGAACAAGAATCATTAAGTTTGAAGTTATATATTTTAAGTTATGAATTTTCTAAGGTTTTATGTGCTTAAAATAGGATTAAATGATAAATTAATTTTCATGTCAAAACAGAGACACTACATGATATAGAATAATATTATAAAATTTTAGAAATTGGAATGGTTCAATTTGGAGCTAAAATGAATTTCCTATGGAATAAACAAGTTTTAGGAATTCTTTTTATATTAAAAATCAATTTCTGTATTTATTTACCTATTTTATATGCTCTCTGGACTGGGCCTCATTTTCTGGGAAAAACAGGGGGCTATGCGCAAGATATCCCAGACACAGAGAACAGGGTCCCTGGATGGCGGGTTGTTTCTTAACTTTCGCGGGGTTCCTATGCAAATAAACCAGCGAAAAGGTATCGGTAAATCCAGGCCGTCCGATCCGAACTATCGCGCCAGATTAGATCTACGCGAGTTACACACCCGCGCTCCCCGTGACCGTCGGATCTGAGATTCCACGGCTGAGATCCGATCATGCTCACATCTCCTCAGAACCATCCGATATAATCTAACGGCTCTGATTTAACGTACCGAAGCAGTACGCCGCTTATAATCCTAGCCGTTCCTCAACAGATCAACGCCCCTAGAGCCTTCTTCCACCTGAGTCCAAACGCGGCGGCGCTATACACCTGGACGCGGCGGAACCCGCCGGCGACATCCGACCCTGGCCGGCCACCGGATGATTCACCAATCCCGCTAGGATTTCGCGCAAAGGAGAACAAGGCGTATGCGATGAAACACTTACTAGAGACAGGAACGATGCTCGGAGAGCCACCCACGAAGAGGTGGTAATTCTGCCCTGATGCGCACACCGACGAGCAATCAAGGGGCGCGTAGTCGTCGACTCCGCCCACCAACGCCACGGATGGCTTCGCTCTAGCTTAGTGTAGACACCCGAGCGACACTCTAGGCTGACACACCAGCACGGCCTGGGGCAGCGACGGCGGCGAAGCCACACACCGCACTCTCTCTCTCTCGCTCACTTGACAATGGCGGCGATTCTATTCTATAGACGCACGAGGAGCGAGATAGGGGAATAGAAGGAGTCGGCGCATCGATCTTTACATCTAGGGGGCTCCCCGAACGGGTCCAGATCCGGCATTGGGGAAAGAAAGGCGGAGCTGGCCATCTCGTAGCCGCGATCCTCGCGTGGACGTTACGGTACAGCCGCGACGCGCGTGGGGACGAGGGATGGCCCAAGGGTCGGTGGAGCGCGCGCGGTCTTCAACGCCCGCCACCGATTCTCTCGTGACGTGCGCGGGATTCCCGGGCGGGCTCTGGTTTTGGTCCGAGAGGCGCACACGGTGGGGATGAAGAATCTGGTTAAGGGGCCCCACCAGTTATTGGCGAGCACCACGCGACCGGGAGGCTGACAACGTGGACCACGCACCAGCGAACGAGAGGAAGCGAACGCGGGTGGCGACTGGCCAGTGGGCCCCCGTGTCGGCGCGAAAGGAAACTGAGCCGCGCAGGGTAAGTCTAAGTGGGCCGAATTGCGCGAACCAGGCCCATCTGCAGGACTTTTCCTTTTTCTTTTTATATTTTCATTTTCCTTTTCATTTAAACCTCAAAATTTAAATTTGAATCTTGTCATGAGTTTCTTTTTGAGTAAATTAAACAAATTCAAACCCTAGTATAGGAATCACATATCTTTATTTACTTATTTTTCTCCACATTATATTTATTTCCCTCTCTTTTTGTAATTTTCAGAATTTCTTTTAGATGTCAAATTCCACTTTGGACTTTAATATATTTCTTTTCATATTATTCTATGTTGTCACAAAATGCACACAAGATAAAATCCAGCATGATGCATAATTTGGTGGAATACATTTTTGTTAATTATTTGTTTTCAAATGAAGTGTTCACATGTGATGATAAATGGAGAAATCACATATAAAGAAAATAAAAAAAATTCCTTTTATTTCTTTACATATTGGGTATTACAAATCCTACCCCCCTTAACAAGAATCTCGTCCTCGAGATTTAGGAAGAACTAGGGAAAAGATGGGAAAATCTATGCGGGGCTCTTTTTCTCTCTCCCAGCAGCTTCATCTTCTCCTTGGTGACTCCATTGCACTTTGCACATCTTTATCACTTAATTTCTTGTAACTCGAGTCAATGTATCAAGAATCTTGATGGGGTACTCAGCATAAGTTAGATCCTCTTGAACACTAAGGTCCTCCATTGGTAATTGTTCTTTAGGTACCCTGAGACATTTCTTCAGCTGAGATACATGAAAAACATCATGAACATCCACGAGATGATCCAGTAACTCCAATTGATATGCCACCTCTCCCACTCGCTTTAAGATTAAGAAGGGTCCAATAAAGCGAGGGGACAACTTTCCTTTGACTTTGAATCTTCTCATACCCCTGAGTGGTGACACCTTCAAATAGACATAATCACCCTCCTTAAACTCTAGCAATCTTCTCCGGGTATCAGCATAGCTTTTCTGCCTGGACTGTGCAGTTCTCAAATTCTCCCTTATTTGCTGAACTTGTTCCTCTGCTTCTTGTATAATCTCAGGTCCAAACAACTGCCTTTCACCAGTTTGATCCCGATATAGTGGGGTCCTGCACTTTCTACCATACAAAGCCTCAAACGGTGACATCTTCAAACTGGCCTGATAGCTATTATTATAAGAGAACTCCGCATACGGTAGACTCTTATCCCAACTCCTACCATGTTTAAGAGCACAAGCTCTTAACATATCCTCTAGCACTTGGTTAGTCCTCTCAGTCTGCCCATCAGTCTGTGGATGGTAAGCCGAACTAAAATTTAATCTTGTATCCAAGGACTCGTGCAACTTCTTCCAATATCGAGAGGTAAACTGTGATCCCCGGTCTGACACAATCTTCTTTGGTACACCATGCAGGCATACAATCCGTGCCATGTACAACTCTGCCAGCTTGGCTTTTGAATACGTGGTCTTCACTGGAATAAAGTGGGCTACTTTAGTTAGCCTGTCCACAATCACCCATATAGAATCATATCCAGCAGACGTGCGGGGTAATCCAACAATGAAGTCCATGCCAATCTCTTCCCATTTCCACTCAGGTATCTTCAGTGGATGCAGTAGTCCGGCTGGCCTCTGGTGTTCAGCTTTAACTCTTTGGCACACATCGCACATAGCCACATGTGCAGCCACATCTCTCTTCAAACCATACCACCAATATTTCTGCTTCAAATCTTGATACATCTTAGTACTTCCAGGATGGATAGAATAAATTGAGTCATGTGCTTCCTTCAATATAGTTTCCCGAAGACTATCAATATCGGGAACACAGATCCGATTCTTGAACCATATCGTGCCTTGCTCATCCTCTGTGAACTCCGGGTCTCTACCCTCTGTTATCAGATCCTTGATCTCCTGAATCTTAGCATCACCAACCTGACCTTTACGAATTTCTTGCTCCAAGGTAGGTTCCAATTCAATGGTAATTCCTTCTGTATGTGTAACAATTCCCAGGTTGAGTCTCTCAAAATCTTTTGCTAATTCATCAGGTAGCTGGACAACGAAAGTAGAGTGAACATGCTCCTTCCGACTCAAGGCATCTGCAACCAAATTCGCCTTGCCTGGGTGATAGTGAATCTCCAAGTCATAATCCTTAATGAGCTCCAACCAACGGCGTTGCCTAAGATTGAGATCCTTCTGAGTGAATATGTACTTCAAGCTCTTATGGTCCGTGTATACTTGGCACTTGGTTCCCATAATATAATGTCTCCAAATCTTAAGCGCATGCACAACGGCTGCCAGTTCTAAGTCATGAGTGGGGTAGTTCAATTCATGTTTCCGCAACTGACAAGACGCGTAGGCAATCACATGTCCTTCTTGCATGAGCACACATCCTAAGCCTTGGCCACATGCATCACAATAGATATCAAATCCTTTCTGTAGGTCTGGCATAACCAATACTGGTGGCGACATCAATCTTTTCTTCAATTGATCAAAGCTGTCTTGGCATTTCTCATCCCACTTGAATTCTCTTCCTTTCTCCAAAAGCGATGTCATAGGCTTGGCAATCTTAGAGAATCCTTCAATAAATCTCCGATAATATCCTGTAAGCCCCAAGAAACTACGAATCTCAGTAACTGTAGTGGGCACTCTCCACTCCATAATCTCCTTGACCTTAGCAGGATCCACTGATATCCCTCCATTAGAAATGATATGTCCAAGGAATGGCACCTCGCCAATTCAAAACTCGCATTTGCTATACTTGGCGTAGAGTTGATTATCCCTTAGCTTTTGTAGCACCAATCTCAGGTGTTCCTCATGATCACTTTCACTCTTAGAATAGATAAGAATATCGTCGATAAATACTACGACGAATCTGTCCAGACCATGAACACCTTATCCTTCAGATCCATAAAATAGCTGGTGCATTAGTTAGTCCAAATGACATAACGATGAACTCATATAAACCATATCAGGTCGAAAAATCCGTCTTGGAAATATTCGATGGCCTAATCTTCATTTGATGGTAACCCGATCGGAGATCAATCTTCGAGAATACCCTAGCATCTCTCATCCAATCAAATAAATCCTCAATGCGGGGTAACGGGTACTTGTTCTTCGCGGTAACATCATTAAGGAACCTATAATCCACGCACATCCCTTGCGATCCTCCTTCCTTCTGTACAAATAGAACCGGCGCTCCACAAGGTGAAGAATTCGAACGAATGTACACAGCCTCTTGTAATTCCGTTAATTGCTTCTTAAGTTCCTTTAGTTCCTCTATGGACATCCTGTATAGCCGTTTAGAAATAGGAGCAGTCTCAGGTAAGAGATCAATGACAAACTCAAGTTCTCTATCTGGTGGCTTCCTTGGTAACTCTTTTGGAAAGACAACCGAAAAATCTCTAACCACACGGATGTTGTCACCAACAAACTTCCCATCGACTAAGAATGGCGCTAGTCTGGTGGCGGTAGTTACTGCAATTCCAACTTCAAATCTTTCTCCTTTGGAACTGGTGAGTTCTATGGTTCCTTTAGCACAGTGTATAAACTGCCTTTGCCTTTCTTAACCATGACATACCAAGGATCATGTCTATAGTGCTCTCTTCTAACACTATAGGGGTAGCCCATCTGGGTTAGAAATACAGGGTACGAAAGAAAGGATTGTAGACAAGGCGAGTAATTACGAGGCATGGTACTTTGGGGATTTATTAGCTAAGTAGATTAGTGTGTCACCTACTAAAGCTAATACATTAACTTATGCTGCTACATGCTAAGATGCCCAACTATAATGTTGCAATCAATCAAAGAAGCAAATCAAGCATTTATCATCAGAACAATCAACCAACATTTTTTTAATAGAGAAAATAGTTTTGGTTTGGTCTTAGGCCTCCTATCTCTTAAAAATGTCATAGGGGTAGGGATTCCAAGATTTGAAATCCATCTTGTCTTAGAGTAGTAAAGGTAAGAATAATCAGAGTAGAATAGCAAAAGGTGAGACAGGATCAAGACAAGATGAGTATAGAAAGAATCAGAGTAAGATAAGTAGGTAAGGGTTTGTCCATTTCTATCTAGGTTTCGTCCTACAGTCAACATTTCCTCTGATACCACTTCTGTAACACCCGCTTTAAAGGACAAAGCCGGGTGCATCTCATACATGCGCCAAAGAAGACAACATATATAATAACAGAGTGTATGGAGATAAATGTCATAATAATCAGAGTATTTATTACATAGCGGAAGACTTAATACAAAATAAAAGAATAAACATAAAACGAACTAAGGATCGTCGGCGCCAATGTCAACTGAGAAACGCCACCTAGATCAGATCAAACTCTTCGCCTTGTGGCTCCTCCTGAACCACCTGTTCTTCTCCTGTGGGGGGGTGTGAGACAGCAAGAGTGAGCTCACATACGTTCATCGCTCAACAAGTTGTGGGGAATAATGTGGCATGAACTCACCAAAGGTGGGAGTTCATGTAGTGTAAGGCTGATCAATGAAATAAAGGCTGAGGCTGAGCATTGCTTTTATAAGTTGGTCAAAATTTTATTAGCAATTACTAAGTGTAAGTAAATACCAAACCTTAATAATAATAAAGGAAAGTAATAGTAAAATAATCCCAAATGCGATGCAAATGTCAAATTAACTTTAAGTTCCATAATTAATCATGTGAGGGTCCGAGCCGCTCATGACCGTGAGCACGGCTAGTATACCAGTTTTACACTCTGCAGAGGTTGCGCATCTTTACCCACAAGCCGTGTTACCCATCTGCCAAGGGGTCATGAATTCCATACACCTCTACCAAGGAAGCGAGGCAGGGTAACACTACGAGGCCTTTACAAAGTTCCACTAGCTTCAGAAATCCCGCTACAGTTTATAGGAAGCTCCAATGCAGGGTTCTTGCCTGACCGCCATCGCAGCAAAATCAACCCAAGGACCTCCCTACACTGACCACTCCCCTACTGCCCTTGCCCCTTTCGGGTAAGGAAGACCTCCACTAGCTTTCCTAGTTAATCAGCCAAGGGCGTCCCATTATACCCTTGTGGTTGCACTGTTTTCCCGGGTGGTCGCTCCATGTTCCCATTAACATAATGATCTTAACATGAACAGTAATAATAAAAGAGAATAAAAGAGTAATTATGAATAAAGTATCTTCATACCCAAATCCACATAAAGCAATAGCAGGTACTACCCAAAAATATTTCAGTGGTAAACAAGGTATAAAGATAGCCAAAACTAGGGTAACCTATTGGGTCCCATCAAAATTATCCTATGCAGATCATTATAATTAATAAGAACATGGCTGGGAAAAAGTAAGTGATCAAGGGCACAACTTGCCTTCAACGAGCTCCTGCTCAGCTATCTCAACTTGTTGAACCACAGTATCCACAGTGGCTCGCTCGTCTACTCGCATCAACATAATACATACATAGTACAGCAAAAATTAACATTGCATCAAACATGTGAATAAAATACACAGTAAAAATCTACACATTAAAATAAAATCCTAGGAACAGGAATCATTAAGTTTGAAGTTATATATTTTAAGTTATGAATTTTCTAAGGTTTTATGTGCTTAAAATAGGATTAAATGATAAATTAATTTTCATGTCAAAACAGATACACTACATGATATAGAATAATATTATAAAATTTTAGAAATTGGAATGGTTCAATTTGGAGCTAAAATGAATTTCCTATGGAATAAACAAGTTTTAGGAATTCTTTTTATATTAAAAATCAATTTCTGTATTTATTTACCTATTTTATATGCTCTCTGGACTGGGCCTCATTTTCTGGGAAAACAGGGGGCTATGCGCAAGATATCCCAGACACAGAGAACAGGGTCCCTGGATGGCGGGTTGTTTCTTAACTTTCGTGGGGTTCCTATGCAAATAAACCAGCGAAAAGGTATCGGTAAATCCAGGTCGTCCGTTCCGAACTATCGCGCCAGATTAGATCTACGCGAGTTACACACCCGCGCTCCCCGTGACCGTCGGATCTGAGATTCCACGACTGAGATCCGATCACGCTCACATCTCCTCAGAACCATCCGATATAATCTAACGGCTCTGATTTAACGTACCGAAGCAGTACGCCGCTTATAATCCTAGCAGTTCCTCAACAGATCAACGCCCCTAGAGCCTTCTTCCACCTGAGTCCAAACGCGGCGGCGCTATACACCTGGACGCGGCGGAACCCGCCGGCGACATCCGACCCTGGCCGGCCACCGGATGATTCACCAATCCCGCTAGGATTTCGCGCAAAGGAGAACAAGGCGTATGCGATGAAACACTTACTAGAGACAGGAACGATGCTCGGAGAGCCACCCACGGGGAGGTGGTAATTCCGCCCTGATGCGCACACCGACGAGCAATCAAGGGGCGCGTAGTCGTCGACTCTGCCCACCAACGCCACGGATGGCTTCGCTCTAGCTTAGTGTAGACACCCGAGCGACACTCTAGGCTGACACACCAGCACGGCCTGGGGCAGCGACGGCGGCGAAGCCACACACCGCACTCTCTCTCTCGCTCACTTGACAATGGCGGCGATTCTGTTCTATAGACGCACGAGGAGCGAGATAGGGGAATAGAAGGAGTCGGCGCATCGATCTTTACATCTAGGGGGCTCCCCGAACGGGTCCAGATCCGGCATTGGGGAAAGAAAGGCGGAGCTGGCCATCTCGTAGCCGCGATCCTCGCGTGGACGTTACTGTACAGCCGCGACGCGCGTGGGGACGAGGGATGGCCCAAGGGTCGGTGGAGCGCGCGCGGTCTTCAACGCCCGCCACCGATTCTCTCGTGACGTGCGCGGGATTCCTGGGCGGGCTCTGGTTTCGGTCCGAGCGGCGCACACGGTGGGGAAGAAGAATCTGGTTAAGGGGCCCCACCAGTTATTGGCGAGCACCACGCGACCGGGAGGCTGACAACGTGGACCACGCGCCAGCGAACGAGAGGAAGCGAACGCGGGTGGCGACTGGCCAGTGGGCCCCCGTGTCGGCGCGAAAGGAAACTGAGCCGCGCAGGGTAAGTCTAAGTGGGCCGAATTGCGCGAACCAGGCCCATCTGCAGGACTTTTCCTTTTTCTTTTTATATTTTCATTTTCCTTTTCATTTAAACCTCAAAATTTAAATTTGAATCTTGTCATGAGTTTCTTTTTGAGTAAATTAAACAAATTCAAACCCTAGTATAGGAATCACATATCTTTATTTACTTATTTTTCTCCACATTATATTTATTTCCCTCTCTTTTTGTAATTTTCAGAATTTCTTTTAGATGTCAAATTCCACTTTGGACTTTAATATATTTCTTTTCATATTATTCTATGTTGTCACAAAATGCACACAAGATAAAATCCAGCATGATGCATAATTTGGTGGAATACATTTTTGTTAATTATTTGTTTTCAAATGAAGTGTTCACATGTGATGATAAATGGAGAAATCACATATAAAGAAAAGAAAAAAATTCCTTTTATTTCTTTACATATTGGGTATTACACTAGCCAAAAGGGGGTGAGGCACATAGCATTGCATCCATGGAAATATTACATTGATAAGTTGGGTCGTAACCCAACGGTCAATCAAACTTGAACAACATCATAAAAACTACATTATATAGTGTTTTCACACCACACCAAGCCGGATTAGACCCACTATACACAAGCTCAATAAACAATCGGTCCTACAAGTACTAAAACCCAAATAATACATTTGAAAAAACAACATCCAGCATCAAGCATATAGAAATATATGATGGTAATAGCTCAGATAATTCAAAACATTGCATCCAAAAAAACTGTCATAACGATATGTATATAAAACAAGTACATTAGTAGCTTCACTTGCATAATAACTTCAATAACAACCACATCAAGAAACCAATATTAAATAGTAGTAACATATCATATCAAGCATTAAGTCGTTAACCACATGTCCCATCATACCATAAAGGAATTTGGAGCAAGGAAATTCTAGTCATCTGCACTTTAAAATACTAATATGAAAGATATACGAACCCATACCCTTCCTATATGTGCAAGTGTGTCAAATTTATCTTCAAATTGCCTAGAATCTAAAGCCTATGCATTGATACCAACTGTAACACCTAGGGATCCACAAACACCCCAGAATGCTATTGAACTACACATATAACATTCATATACAAAATTTCGGCAGCATCTCCTTTGAAAAATTGAATAAATGAGGGAGCAACAGTGTATAAACATATATCATGACAAAAATAAACATACTAAGCATTATTAATCCGCTAGCAAAGGGAAGATAACCATAACGGCATGAACTGAATTAACCAGTGCACATGACTAATTAAAAAACAAACATCTTTTGACATAGAGTTTCTAATTAAATCATGGCTGCAACTGGGCAGCGTTATTATAAGAGTGAAGGTGGATGTGCTGCTACTTCTCACATTCCCAACATGAATCAAGTACCTGCATTGAGTAATGCAAGAGTGAGATGACACATCTCAGCAAGTAAAATAAGAACATTGTTTTACCACCACTTGATTCACAACCCTCTTCGTATTATCAAGGTGCAGCACGAAAACAATGTACAATGCACCTAGTTAACACACCTCACGGGTAGAAACCACAATAGTAACATAGCAATGTCACGCTTCATATATACCTCATGAGTGCAAATGACTGCAAATGCAAGGATGACTTCTGCCTTCATACCTTTAAGGATATGAAGACGCAACGTACCCCTCCTCGGGCAACGTACGATGCTAAAAGTACCGGTACGGTCGGACCATAAGATAACGACATAACTTCAAATGCAAGATGAATGATGCACTATACATGACATGCCAACATAATTTCACTTCATATAACATGCTTCAATTAGATACTTCAACTTCATCAAGTTACGAGTCAACCACCTATATCATTCTCGAATCATGATCCTCAACATATTTAAACAGTGGAACATGAATATTTTCAAACAAACAAACCTCATAATAGAATTCAATGATTAACACATTCGATACTTATGAAAATTCAATGACAGGGCACAAGATACAATCACACGGTAGAAAACCACCACTGCATTTATTTGCCTTCGCCGGGAATTTGAAATGGTACTAGGCACGATCCGAGGGTCCACCACCTGTTGCAGCATAAAACTTAGTGCACACATTCACATAACATTCGCTAATAACCAACACCGATCCTACGCACAAACCCCAACACCGACGTGAACAACACCTCTCCCTACCACCCGCCAAACTGCAGCAGCGCTGTTTGTTAATTTTATATCTTTAAAATTATAACATCAGTAATGTCAAACAAAAAGTCCAGAAACATCTACTCAAAATACCCTATAAGTTTTGTATTCAAACAATAATTAAATTTCGACATCTCGATAGCCCTAAATAGCCGACAAGGTACACCCTGCGTTCTGTTGTTTTGGACAGCAATCTAGCTGACTTCAAAATGTGATATCTCCTAGAATATTTCACCAAATTGGATGCATAAGTACTCTATGGAAAGATATGATAATGCTCTACATGAATTTTACAGAAATTATAGCTAATTGCCCACGCAAAACCCCCAGAAATAGTCGACACTACTGATGTCCGCCCACCACCAAAAATCAGGACAGCACCCCCGCTAAATCGTCTAGGGAAACGGATAATCCAACGAAATTCCAGCACAATTACAAAATAGAAAGCAAGATCGCCTTGAAATCCTTCTTCTCCTTTCCTTCTTCCTCCCACCAATCCACCAATAGAGCTTTGCACCACCCAAAGGAGAGACCGAGGGGACAAGCGGCTGCACTTTGGAGGAGAGGGAGGGAAGGGCGGCTAGGGTATTGGGAAAGGGGTGGCGGCTCCTAGAGGGAGAGAGTGGGGGCGGTTGCTAGAGGGAGAGGGAGGGGGCAGTTGCAAGGGGGAGAGGGAGAGGGGCGGATAGGGTATGGAGGGGTGAGGGGCCTCCAATGCCCTTGATGCGAAATCAATGGCTCACAACCCGTTCCCCCATCCGAGCTCCCGGTCCCAGCGAATGAATACCAAAATGCTACCGTTCAACTAAGATATTCACCTCCAAGGACTCCAAACCACCAATGGCACAGAACACGAAAGAAGAGAGAAAAAGATTTAACTTCTTTTGGATAAAATTGGGTATCACAAGAACATAAGAAATAGTTAATGGAGTTGCAGTAGGCGGGGTACATTCGTCCGAGTTCCTCACCTTGGGGAGCACTAGTCCTATTTGTACAGAAGAAAGATGGTTCACAAAGGATGTGTGTGGACTATAGATCACTTAATGATGTCACCATTAAGAACAAGTATCCTTTACCTCGTATTGAAGATTTATTTGATCAAATGAGAGGTGACAGGGTATTCTCGAAGATTGATCTCAGATCGGGTTATCATCAAATGAAGATTAGGCCATCTGACATGCCCAAGACGGCTTTCTCTACCCGATATGGTCTATATGAGTTCACAATCATGTGGTTTGGCTTAACTAATGCACCAGCCTACTTCATGAATCTGATGAACAAGGTGTTCATGGAGTATCTTGATAAGTTCGTCGTGGTATTCATCGACGACATTCTGATTTATTCCAAGAATCATAGTGATCATGAGGAACATCTACGAATGGTGCTACAGAAGTTACGGGATAATCAATTCTATGCCAAGTATAGCAAGTGTGAGTTCTGGATTGACGAAGTGCCATTCCTTGGACACATCATCTCTAATGGAGGGATATCAGTGGACCCTGCTAAAGTGAGAGAGATAGTAGGATGGAAGATACCGAGTTCAGTTACTGAAATCCGGAGTTTCTTGGGACTCACAGGGTATTACAGGCGATTTATTTAAAGATTCTCCAAGATAGTGAAGCCTATGACCTCACTATTAGAGAAGGGAAAGGAGTTTAATTGGTCCTGTGAATGTCAAGGTAGTTTCAATCAACTGAAGTTAAGATTGATGTCATCCTCGGTGTTGATTATGCCAGATCTATAGAAAGGATTTGATATATATTGTGATGCATGCCGCCAGGGCTTGGGATGTGTTCTTATGCAAGAGGGACATGTCATCGCCACCTATGCATCTCGCCAGTTACGGAAACATGAGTTGAACTACCCTACTCATGACTTAGAACTGGCAGCCATAGTGCATGCTCTCAAGATATGGAGACATTATATAATGGGTACTAAGTATCAAGTGTACATTGATCATAAGAGCTTAAAGTATATCTTCACTCAGAAGGATCTCAACCTTAGGCAACACCGTTGGCTGGAGCTCATCAAAGATTATGACTTGGAGATTCATTACCATCCGGGCAAGGCGAATCTGGTTGTGGATGCCTTGAGTCGGAAAGAGCGTGTTCATGCAGCTATTGTCTCCCAGTTACTCGATGAGTTAGTAGAAGATTTTGCAAAGCTTAACCTGGGAATAGTTGCTCATGCAGAAGGAGTTACCATAGAGGTAGAACCTACCTTGGAGCAAGAAATACGTAAAGGCCATATCGATGATGTTAAAATTCAAGAGATCAAAGATCTGATGGCAGAAGGTAGAGGTCCAAACTTCACGGAAGATGAGCAGGGCACGATCTAGTTCAAGAACAGGATTTGTGTCCTTGAGATTGATAGTCTTCATGAAACCATATTGAAGGAAGCACATGACTCAGCCTACTCCATTCATCCTGGCAGTACCAAGATGTATCAAGATCTAAAACAAAAGTATTGGTGGTATGGTCTGAAAAGGGATGTTGCTTCACATGTGGCAGTGTGTGATGTTTGCCACAGGGTAAAAGCGAAACATCAAATACCAGCTGGATTACTTGACCCACTGAAGGTACCCAAGTGGAAGTGTGAAGAAATTCATATGGACTTCATTGTTGGACTACCCCGCACTTCTGCTGGGTATGACTCTATTTGGGTGATCGTGGACAGACTAAAAAAAGTGGCTCACTTCATCCCTGTGAGGACTAATTACAAGGGGGCCAAGCTAGCAGAATTGTATATGGCTCGGATAGTTTGTCTACACGGAGTGCCTAAAAAGATCGTGTCAGACCAGGGATCCTAGTTCACTTCTCGGTTTTGGCAGAAGTTGCACGTGTGCTTGGACACACAGTTGAATTTTAGGTCAGCCTACCATCCTCAAACTGATGGGCAGACCGAGAGAACCAACCAAGTACTAGAAGATATGTTAAGAGCTTGTGCTCTTAAACATGGTGGCAGTTGGGATAAGAGTTTGCCCTATGTGGAGTTTTCTTACAGTAACAGTTACCTGGCAAGTTCGAAGACGTCCCCGTTTGAAGCTTTATATGGTAGAAAGTGCAGGACTCCTCTATATTGGGATCAAACTGGTGAAAAGCAATTCTTTGGGCCAAAAATTATACAAGAGGCAGAAGAACAAGTATGGTTGATAAGGTAGAACTTGAGAACTGCGCAGTTAAGGAAGAAAAGCTATGCAGATACCCGGAGAAGGAAATTGGAGTTTAAGGAGGGTGATCACGTGTATCTGAAAGTGTCACCGACTCGGGGTATGAGAAGGTTTAAAGTTAAAGGGAAGTTGTCCCCTCTCTTTATTGGACCCTTCATGATCCTAAAGCGAGTGGGAGAAGTGGCCTATCAACTGGAACTACCTGACCATCTTGTGGATGTGCATGATGTCTTCCACGTATCCCAGTTGAAGAAATGTCTCAGGGTACCCGTAGATCAACTGCCTATGGAGGAATTGAGTGTTCAAGTTGATCTGACCTATACTGAGTATCCTATCAAGATCCTTGATACTTTGACCCACGTCATGAGGAGTAAAGTGATCAAAATGTGCA
The DNA here is from genome assembly GCF_902167145.1 of Zea mays. Taxonomy (NCBI): domain Eukaryota; kingdom Viridiplantae; phylum Streptophyta; class Magnoliopsida; order Poales; family Poaceae; genus Zea; species Zea mays. The sequence continues at coordinate 145,960,748 of NC_050096.1, forward strand.
AAGTGCAATGGAGTCGTCATGGTGAAGATGAAGCTACTTGGTAGAGAGAAGAAGAACTACGGGTATATTATCCCCACCTCTTTCCTAGTTCACCTTGATCTCGAGGTCGAGATTATTTTTAAGGGGGTAGGATTTGTAAACCCCTAAAAATGTATATGTAGGAGTGCATGGGTCAATGTACTAAGTAGCTCCCTTGGGAAATAAAATGAGGGTTTAAGATGATTAATATGGTTATGCTAAGACATGTTCTTTACTAAACACATAGTAAACAAAGGAATAAGGCTATGCATCATGTTGAGTTTTCTTTGTGTGTGCATTTAGTTGAAAGGTTTACCCCTTGAATTTGAAATTTGTGGAATTTAAAATTTTGAATTTGAAAAGTTCAAACAATAAATAAAACAAAGAAAGGATAATAGAAAAAAAGAAGAAAACAAAAAACAGTAGGAAATCTTTTGGGCCTAGATCCTCACTTCTGGCCCGCACTCCCTAACTCCACCGCATGGCCCACCCTGCCCACATGCATGCCTCTGCCGACAAGCGGGCCCGATCTGTCAGCATATCTCTTACACGCAAGCTTCTGTTACCCTCCCAACGCTGGCATGTGGGTCCGGGTTCGTCAGTCACTGCAGGGCCACCATCTCTCGGATCTGGATGTCGCTGTCACGGGGGACCGACTCGTCAGAGTCGTCTTCTCCGTGGAGTTTGTGCGTGTGAAGATGTTGGGGAGGGGGCGACTCTGCTCTCCCACGTAGCTCCCTCCTCGAACACTAACCAGTCAGACCGTCTAGCTAGCCCCAATTTGCGAACAAGCGGGTGATTGGCATGGACCGCAGAACCGGCCCCGGATTCTCGCGCAAGATCCAAGCACCACTCAAACCAACTCTCGAGGGGCCACCTTATAGCTAATCTTTGAGTCTCTCACAGTGAGTCATGGGTTAAGTACAAGAGATGTGCATTGCCCTATTCCATTACCACTTCGCAGAGACCAGCCACCACGTGCGCTAGTTGCCGCGACGTTTGTGAGAGAGGGAAACTCAACAGTAGGGTGGGGGAGACATGTTCCCGACCCTAGTAGAACCATGCGGACCAGAATGCATCGCGGTGTCGCTTCGTGAGCATCGATTGAGACTCGGGATAGGGGGCACCGACGGGAATTGTTCGCCGCCGTGCAAGCAGCGCGGCGAGCCGCTTCTCGCCATGGGAAACGCAGAATCTTCCAATACTCACGGTATGCATACCTTCATCGTGTCCGCCGTGTGCAGATTTCAGATGGGGGGAAAGAGCGTGCACCATCAGATCTCGTTGAACGGCTAAGATTAGAAGCCTATGATACCCCTTCGCGCGATCGATTCTAGGTCGTAGATCTCAGATCGATTGAATAGGAGCCGAGCGTAGTTGTATCAAATCTGGACCGTGGATCTCAAATCCTATGGGCCCTGGCGCATACCACTTCGTGGTATGTCAGATTTAATCTGAGGCGTCCATTTGTGATCAGGCGGTGCAAAGTAGCCCGTACCCTTTCGTCCCGTCACATTTTCTAAAGAGCCCCTGATTTTTTTTGTAATCCATAAAATTTTTACTATTTATTTTATGAGAACTAGTGCTCTCTCTCTTTTTTAAATAAAAAATTCCATTTTAAGTCTTAAATTCCACATGGAACACCAATATATTTCTATTTATATTATTTTTATATAGTCACCAAATGCACATAAAAATAAAATCCCAGCATGATGCATAATTTATTTTTAGTGTCCTTTGTTATTTATTGTTTTTTTGTGTAAGTGAGATGTCCACATGAAATAATGAATAGAGATAACACACATATCTATAAAGAAATATAATTTCTCCATTTAGATCTTTCTTACAAAGTGGGTATTACAAATCCTAACCCTTTAACAAGAATCTCGTCCTCGAGATTTAGGAAGAACGAGGGAAAAGATGGGGAAAATCTATGCAAAGCTCTTCTTCTCTTTCCCAAGTTGCTTCATCTTCTCCATGGTGACTCCATTGCACTTTGCACATCTTTATCACCTTATTTCTTGTAACTCTAGTCAAAGTGTCAAGAATCTTGATCGGATACTCCGTGTAAGTCAAATCACCCTGAACACTGAGCTCTTCCATTGGTATCTGCTCCTCAGGGACACGGAGACACTTCTTAAGTTGAGACACGTGGAACACATTATGCACATCTGATAGACTAGTACATAACTCGAGTTGGTATGCCATCTCCCCAACTCGCATAAAGATCAAGAATGGTCCAATATAGCGAGGGGACAATTTGCCCTTAACTTTGAATCTCCTCATTCCACGAAGTGGTGACACCCTGAGGTACACATAATCTCCTTCTTCAAATTCCAGTGGTCTCCTTCTATTATCAACATAGCTCTTTTGCCTGGTTTGAGCTACCCTCAAATTCTCCTGAATTATACGGACTTGTTCTTCTGCCTCTTGAATAAGTTCATGTCCAAAGAACTATCTTCCTCTAGTCTGATCCAATATGGAGGAGTCATGCATTTCCTGTCATACAGAGTCTCGAACGGTGATATCTTCAGACTGGCCTGGTAACTATTATTATATGAGAACTCAGCATAAGGTAGACTCTTGTCCCAACTACTACCATGTTGAAGGGCACAAGCTCTCAACATGTCCTCCAATACTTGATTAGTCCTTTCAGTTTGTCCATCAGTCTGAGGATGGTAGGTCGAACTATATTTCAACTTCGTATCCATATTCTCTTGAAAACTTTTCCAAAATTCGGGGGTAAACTGTGATCCTCTATCCAAAATGATCTTCTTCGGTACACCGTGTAGAGACACAATCCGAGCCATATATAACTCTGCTAGCTTGGCTCCCGTGTAGTTAGTTCTCACAGGTATGAAGTGAGCCACTTTGGTCGGTCTATCCACAATAACCCATATAGAACCATATCCTTTCAAGGTGCGAGGCAATCCAGTAATGAAGTCCATACCAATCTCTTCCCACTTCCATTCGGGTATCTTTAATGGGTATAATAGTCCAGCTAGTCTTTGGTGTTCGGCCTTAACTCTTTGACACACATCGCACATAGCCACATGTGCAGCCACATCTCTCTTCAGTCCATACCACCAGTATTTTTGCTTCAAATCGTGATACATCTTGGTACTACCAGGATGAATAGAATAATCCGAGTCATGTGCCTCCTTTAAAATAGTCTCACGAAGGCTCTCAATATCAGGAACACATATCTTGTTCTTGAACCACACGGTGCCTTGCTCATCTTCCGTGAATTCTGGACCTCGACCTTCAGTAATCAGATCCTTAATCTCTTGTATCTTAGCATCAACAATTTGTCCTTTACGGATCTCTTACTCCAAAGTAGGTTCCACATCAATAGTAACTCCTTCAGTGTGAGCAACTATCCCCAGGTTAAGTCTTCTAAAATCCTCAACAATCTCATCGGGTAGCTGGGCAACAACAGCTGAATGAACATGCTCCTTTCGACTCAAGGCATCTGCAACCAAATTTGCCTTGCCCGGGTGATAGTGAATCTCCAAATCATAATCCTTAATAAGCTCCAACCAACGATGTTGCCTAAGGTTGAGATCCTTCTGTGTGAATATATACTTCAAACTCTTATGATCCATGTACACTTGACACTTAGTCCCCATAATATAATGTCTCCAAATCTTAAGCGCATGCACAACGGCTGCCAGTTCTAAGTCATGTGTGGGGTAGTTCAATTCATGTTTCCGTAACTGACGAGACGCATAGGCAATCACATGTCCCTCTTGCATGAGCACACATCCCAAGCCTTGGCCGCAGGCATCACAATAAATGTCAAATCCCTTCTGCAGATCTGGTATAACCAACACTGGTGGCGACATCAATCTCGTCTTTAATTGATCAAAGCTATCTTGGCACTTCTCATCCCACTTAAACTCTCTTCCCTTCTCCAGAAGCGAGGTCATAGGCTTAGCAATCTTAGAAAATCCTTCAATAAATCTCTAATAATATCCTACAAGTCCCAAGAGACTCCGAACCTCCGTAACTGTAGTGGGTATGATCCACGCCACTATCTCCTTGACTTTAGCAGGATCCACTGATATCCCTCCATTAGAAATGATATGTCCAAGGAATGGCACCTCGTCAATCCAGAACTCACATTTACTGTACTTGGCGTAGAGTTGATTGTCCCGTAGCTTCTATAGCACCAATCTCAGATGTTCCTCATGATCACTTCACTCTTAGAATAGATAAGAATATCGTCGATGAACACCATGACGAATCTATCCAAATACTCCATAAACACCTTATTCATCAAATCCATAAAATAAGCTGGTGCATTAGTTAATCCAAATGACATAACAGTGAACTCATATAATCCATATCGAGTCGAGAAAGCCGTCTTAGGGATATCCGATGGTCTAATCTTCATTTGGTGAAAACCCGATCGGAGATCAATCTTCGATAATACCCTTGCACCTCTCATCTATTCAAATAAATCTTCAATGCGGGGGTAATGGATACTTGTTCTTCATAGTGACATCATTAAGGGTCCTATAATCCACGCACATCTCTTGCGATCCATCTTTCTTCTGTACAAATAGTACTGGTGCTCCACAAGGTGAAGAATCCGAACGAATGTACCCAGCCTCTTGTAATTCCGTTAATTGCTTCTTAAGTTCTTTTAACTCTACAGACATCTTGTATGGCTGTTTAGAAATAAGAGCAGTCCCAGGTAAGAGATCAATGACAAACTCAACTTCCCTATCTGGTGGCATTCCTGGTAACTCCTCTGGAAAGACATTCGGAAAATCCCTAATCACAAGGATGTTGTCACCAACAAACTTTCCATCTACTAAGAATGCCGCTAGTCTGATGGTGGTAGTTACTGCAATTTCAACTTCAAATCTTTCTTCTTTGGAACTGGTGAGTTCTACGATTCCCTTAGCACAGTGTATATACTGCATTTGCCCTTCTTAACCATGACATACCAAGGATCACGTCTATAGTGCTCTCTTCTAACACTATAGGGGTAGCCCGTCTGGGTTAGAAATACAGGGTAAGAAAGGAAGAATTGTAGACAAGGCGAGTAATTACGAGAAATGTTACTGCGGGGGATTTATTAGCTAAGTAGATTAGTGTGTCACCTACTAAAGCTAATACATTACCTTATAGTGGTACATGCTAAGATGCCCGACTATAATGTTTCAATCAATCAAAGAGGCAAATCAAGAAGTTATCATCAAAACAATCAACCAACATTTTTTAATAGAGAAAATAGTTTTAATTTTTGTCTTAGGTCTCCTATCTCCAAAAAAGTTCATAATTGTAGGATTCCAAGGTGTGAAATCCATCTTGTCTTAGAGTAGAAAAGATAAGAATGGTCAGAGTGGAACAGTAGAAGGTAAAACAGGATCAAGATAAGTATAGAAAGAATCATAGTAAGGTAAGTAGGTAAGGGTGTTGTCCATTCCTATCTAGGTTTCGTCCTACAGTCAACATTTCCTCTCATACCACTTCTGTCACACCCGTCTTTAAGGAACAAAGCCAGGTGCATCTCATACATGCGCCAAGAAGACAACATATATAATAACAGAGTGTATAGAGATAAATGTCACAATAACATCAGAGTACTTATTACATAGCGGAAGTCTTACAAAAATAATAGATAAATATAACACGAACTAAGGATCATCCTTGGCGCAAGTCAACTGGGAAACGCCACCTAGATCGAATCGAACTCCTCGATACGTGACTCCTCTTGAACCACCTGTTCTTCTCCTGTGGGGGTGTGAGACAGCAAGGGTGAGCTCACACATGTTCATCGCTCATCAAGTTGTGGGGAATAATGTGGCATGAACTCACCAAAGGTGGGAGTTCATGTGATGTGTAAGGCTAATCAACAACATGGGTTTAAAGCTGAGCGTTGCTTTTAAGTAGTTGGTCAAATTTTATTAGCAGTTACTAAATGTAAGTAAATACCAAACCTTAAATAAAGTAATAGAACAAAATTAATAATAATCCCATGCATATGCAAATGACAAGTTGAATTTAAGTTCCATAAATTAATCATTAGAGTCCTGAGCTGCTCATGACCGCGAGCACGGCTAGTATACCAGTTTTACATGCTGCAGAGGTTGTACACTGTACCCACAAGTCGTGTATCCCATGTGTCGGGGACCATAATTAGGGGTACCCTCAAGACGCCTAATTCTCAGCTGGTAACCCCCATCAGCATAAAGCTGCAAAGGCCTGATGGGTACGATTGAGTCAGGGATCAAGTCCACACGAGTGACTCGATCACGCTTCGTCCGAGCCTAGCCTCGGCCAAGGGCAGCCGACCTCGAGAGACTTCCGTCTCGCCCGAGGCCCCCCTTTTTAACGGCGGACACACCTCCGGCTCGCCCGAGGCCTTGGCTTCGCTTAGAAGCAACCCTGACTAAATCGCCGCACCGACTGACCAAGTTGCAGGAGCATTTAATGCAAAGGCGGCCTGACACCTTTATCCTGACACGCGCCCCCCGGCAGAGCCGAAGTGACCGCCGTCACTCCACCGCTCCACTTACCAGTCTGACAGAAGGACAGCGCCGCCTGCGCTATTCTGACTGCAGCGCCACTCGACAGAGTGAGTCTGACAGGCAGTCAGGCCTTGCCAAGGGCGCCACGGCGAACTCCGCTCCGCCCGATCCCAGGGCTCGGACTCGGGCTAAGACCCAGAAGACGGCGAACTCCGCTCCGCCCGACCCCAGGGCTCGGACTCGGGCTAAGACCCGGAAGACGGCGAACTCCGCTCCGCCCGACCCCAGGGCTCGGACTCGGGCTAAGACCCGGAAGACGGCGAACTCCACTCCGCCCAACCCCAGGGCTCGGACTCGGGCTAAGACCCGGAAGACGGCGAACTCCGCTCCGCCCGACCCCAGGGCTCGGACTCGGGCTAAGACCCGGAAGACGGCGAACTCCGCTCTGCCCGACCCTAGGGCTCGGACTCGGGCTCGGCCCCGGAAGACGACGAAACTCCGCCTCGCCCGACCCCAGAGATCGGACTCCGCCCTGGCCTCGGCCGAACGCTCTCCGCCTCGCCCGACCCGGGGGCTCGGGCTCGGCCTCGGCAACGGAAGACAGATTCGACCCCAGCTTCGGAGGAGCCCCCACGTCGCCCGACCTAGGGCACAGGCCCGCCACGTCAGCAGGAAGCGCCATCATTATCCTACCCCGAGCCGACTCGGGTCACGGAGAACAAGACCGACGTCCCATCTGGCTAGCTCCGCCAGATGGACAATGATGGCGCTCCACAAGCTCTGTGACGACGGCGGCTCTCAGCTCTCTTACGGAAGCAAGGCGACGTCAGCAAGGACTCGACCGCTCCTACAGCTGTCCCTCCGCCAGGCTCCGTTGCTTCTCCGACAGCCACGACATCACGCCAGCAAGGTGCCAAGACCTCTCCGGCTGCCACATTGGCATGTACCCGGGGCGCTAGCTCTCTCTCCGCTAGACATGTAGCACTCTGCTACACCCATTGTACACCTGGATCCTCTCCTTACGACTATAAAAGGAAGGACCAGGGCCCTCTTAGAGAGGGTTGGCCGCGGGGGGACGAGGACGAGACAGGCGCTCTCTTGGGGCCGCTCGCTTCCCTCACCCGCGTGGACGCTTGTAACCCCCCTACTGCAAGCGCACCCGACCTGGGCGCGGGACGAACACGAAGGCCGCGGGACTTCCACCTCTCTCACGCCCGTCTCCTGCCACCTCGCCTCTCCCCCCTTCGCGCTCGCCCACGCGCTCGACCCATCTGGGCTGGGGCACGCAGCACACTCACTCGTCGGCTTAGGGACCCCCCTGTCTCGAAACGCCGACAGTTGGCGCGCCAGGTAGGGGCACGCTGCGTGCTGACGAACAGCTTCCCATCAAGCTCCAGATGGGCAGTCTCCAGCAACCTCTCCGTCCCGGGACGGTGCTCCGTTTCGGGAGTCTTGAGTTCATGTCTTTCGACGGCAGCTACGACATGATACTCCTTCCACCGCCGCGCGACAACGACAATGGCGGCCGACAACCCGCCCGTCGGCGGCGGAATCGACGACATCTTCCCCGCGTGGTGGAAGAACAACATTCGAGCTCGCTCCGTCCTCTCCCCCGCCAACGGAGGAGGAGGCGGGGCCATCAAGGCCAAGCGGGAGGCCGCGCTTCGTCGGCCGTCGAGCGGATCGACGCCCCCGACGCCCCGACGGAAGGCACGCCGGGCGTCGACCTCGCGTTCGAGACGAAGGCAAGCGCCGTCCCCCCGCGACACGTTGATCCCGAGCAAGAAGACGACGCCAGCGCGCTCGCGGAAAGCCTGCAGGACGTCGCCCTCGTACCTGGGACGACGGTGCAACCAGTCCCCGATGTGACTACGCCGCCCCTCGTCGACCAAAAGGTACCGACTAACTCCCATCTTACGTCATTTCGACTCGGCCTCAACCCGCCAAACGACCTCGCTTTGGCGGGCGCTCTCATTGAGGCGAGTGCAACCCCACTGGGGTTTCGTATGCGGTCGCCTTGGGACCGGTTGACGGACGTCTCAACCTACGGGCCCTCCGGGTCCGAGGAAGATGACGATCCCAGCATCTGTTGGGATTTCTCCGGACTTGGCAACCCCAGTGCCATGCGGGACTTCATGACCGCATGTGACTACTGCCTCTCCGACTGTTCCGACGGAAGCCGCAGCCTTGACGACGAGGGCTGCGGCCCAAGCCGCGAATGTTTCCACATCGAGCTAGGGGATCCCTCCGAAGGCAACCATCTTGGCATGCCGGAGGACGGTGATCTTCCTAGGCCGGTGCCTCGCGCCGACATCCCGCGGGAGCTAGCTGTGGTCCCCGCTCCGGCGGGGGGTTATGACCCACAACTCGAGCAAGTCCGCGAGGCGCAGGCCAGCTCAACGAGGGAACAGGAGCGCTTGAGCCGATCCGTCGGGACGTCGGGCAGGTATGGGCGGGCCAACCCCCGGCCGGAGAAATACGTCACCTACCCCAAGGTCTCCAGCACCGTGTCGCCAACGATGTCAGGGTCAGGCCGCCGCCCGCATCCAGCGGGGTTGGCCAGAACCTGGCAGCCGCAGCGATGCTCCTCCGCGCGATGCCGGAGCCATCAACCACCGAGGGTCGGCGAATCCAGGGAGAGCTCAAGAATCTCCTGGAAGGCGCTACGGCCCGACGGGCCGAGAGCACTGCCTCCCGAAGGCAGGGATACCCCTCAGAACCTCATGCCGCGACTTCCCGATTCATGCGGGAAGCCTCGGTCTACACCGGGCGCACGCGCAACACCGCGCCTGCGGCCCCGGGCCACCTCGGCAACGAACACCATCGACGCGACCGTCGGGCCCACCTCGACGAAAGGGTGCGCCGAGGCTACCACCCCAGGCGTGGGGGGCGCTACGACAGCGGGGAGGATCGGAGTCCCTCGCCCGAACCACCCGGTCCGCAGGCCTTCAGCCGGGCCATCCGACGGGCGCCATTCCCGACCCGGTTCCGACCCCCGACTACTATCACGAAGTACTCGGGGGAAACGAGACCTGAACTGTGGCTCGCGGACTACCGCCTTGCCTGCCAACTGGGTGGGACGGACGACGACAACCTCATCATCCGTAACCTCCCCCTGTTCCTCTCCGACACTGCTCGCGCCTGGTTGGAACACCTGCCTCCGGGGCAGATCTCCAACTGGGACGACTTGGTCCAAGCCTTCGCCGGCAATTTCCAGGGCACATACGTGCGCCCCGGGAATTCCTGGGACCTTCGAAGCTGCCGGCAACAGCCGGGGGAGTCGCTCCGGGACTACATCCGGCGATTCTCGAAGCAGCGCACCGAGCTGCCCAACATCACCGACTCGGATGTCATCGGCGCGTTCCTCGCTGGCACCACCTGCCGCGACCTGGTGAGCAAGCTGGGTCGCAAGACCCCCACCAGGGCGAGCGAACTGATGGACATCGCCACCAAGTTTGCCTCTGGCCAGGAGGCGGTCGAGGCTATCTTTCGAAAGGACAAGCAGCCCCAGGGCCGCCCATCGGAAGAGGCTCCCGAGGCGTCTACTCCGCGCGGCGCCAAAAAGAAGGGCAAGAAGAAGTCGCAATCGAAACGCGACGCCGCTGACGCGGACCTTGTCGCCGCCGCCGAGTACAAGAACCCTCGGAAGCCCCCCGGAGGTGCAAACCTCTTCGACAAGATGCTCAAGGAACCGTGCCCCTACCATCAGGGGCCCGTCAAGCACACTCTCGAGGAGTGCGTCATGCTTCGGCGCCACTTCCACAGGGCCGGGCCACCCGCCGAGGGTGGCAGGGCCCGCGACGACGACAAGAACGAAGATCACCAAGCAGGAGAGTTCCCCGAGGTCCGCGACTGCTTCATGATCTACGGAGGCATGCGACGAATGCCTCGGCTCGGCATCGCAAGCAAGAGCGCCGGGAGGTCTGCTCGGTGAAGGTGGCGGCGCCAGTCTACCTAGACTGGTCCGACAAGCCCATCACCTTCGACCAGGCCGACCACCCCGACCATGTGCCGAGCCCGGGGAAATACCCGCTCGTTGTCGACCCCATCGTCGGCAACGTCAGGCTCACCAAGGTCCTGATGGATGGGGGCAGCTGCCTCAACATCATCTACGCCGAGACCCTCAAGCTCCTGCGCGTCGATCTGTCCTCTGTCCGAGCAGGCGCTGTGCCCTTCCACGGGATCATCCCTGGGAAGCGCGTCCAGCCCCTCAGACGACTCGACCTCCCCGTCTGCTTCGGGACGCCCTCCAACTTCCGAAGAGAGACCTTGACATTCGAGGTGGTCGGGTTCCAAGGAACCTACCACGCTGTACTGGGGAGGCCATGCTACGCGAAGTTCATGGCCGTCCCCAACTACACCTACCTGAAGCTCAAGATGCCGGGCCCCAACGGGGTCATCACCGTCGGCCCCACGTACAAACACGCGTTCGAATGCGACGTGGAGTGCGTGGAGTACGCCGAGGCCCTCGCCGAGTCCGAGGCCCTTATCGCCGACCTGGAGAACCTCTCCAAGGAGGTGCCAGATGTGAAGCGCCATGCCGGCAACTTCGAGCCAGCGGAGACGGTTAAGGCCGTCCCTCTCGACCCCAGTGGCGACACCTCCAAGCAGGTCCGGATTGGTTCCGGGCTCGACCCCAAATAGGAAGCAGTGCTCGTCGACTTTCTCTGCGCAAACGCCGACGTCTTTGCGTGGAGTCCCTCGGACATGCCCGGCATACCGAGGGATGTCGCCGAGCACTCGCCGGATATTCGGACCTGAGTCTGATCCGTCAGGCAGCCTCTGCGCCTCGGTCATCAAGGAAGGGTCGGCCTCGCCTCGGCAGAGCCCGACCCTCCCTCGGGGGCTAAAAAGGGGGAACCCCTCTGCGTCAAGATTGGGCATACTTCTCCACGTCAAAAATTTTCAATCAAAAAAGGGGCCTCTTGCGTTCTCCCGGCTATGTCAGAAGCAGGGTCTCGAGGAGCGAACGCGGGTACACGTAAATGGCGAGGCCGACTGAGCCGAGGAACTCCTGTGCCTCCGGGTTAGGGATACCTCACTCATCACCTGCCACGAAGAATGACCCAACTCGAGAAGCCACCCTATTATTGACAAGCTAGGACGAACATGCAGATGGAAAGAAAGGAGAGTACGATTTCATGCAAGAAAGACAAAGTGTTCAGGCCTCAGCGGCCGCGGAGAGACGCACATCCAACAAGAAATTGTTCAAACAAGAATTAGGCGCCGCCTTGGGAAGGAGCCGCGCCCTCAGCTCCATCCCCGCCGTCGGTGAGGTCCATCTCGGCCTCCGGTGACGGCGCAGGGGGAAGGATCTCCGCCTCAAAGGTGGCCGCCAGCACCGCGCTCGGACCCGCGGCGACCGCGTCAAGCCGCTGGACCTCTGCCAGGGCAGCATCGTCTTCGTCGGGAAGACAGTACCCCTCACTAACCCGCTCCAGGTCCACAACGTAGTGGGAAGCAAGCACGGCGAAGGCCCGCCTGACGCCGTGGTGTAGCGCCTCGCGGACTCTGCCGCGCGCGTGATCACCCAAGGCTCGAAGGCGGCTTTGAGGGGAGCTTCCTGAAGGGACGTCGCCGGAGCCGAGGACACGATAAAAGTCCGAGACGGCCTCGGACATGGCCGCGAGGTCAGCTTCCCTCTGCTCGGCAGCTCCGGCAAGCACCTCAGCGAGCGCCTTGGCGGAATCGTCAAGGGCGGACTCAAGCTCTGCAAGCAACCAGGAGAAATACCTCAAGCACAAGCAAAGGAAACGGACAAGAACAAGAACCAGGGAGGACCAAGACGCACCTCCGGCTCGGGCACGATGCTCCGAGGCCGCGACCTGGGCCGCGGCTAGGTCGGCCGCGAGGGTCTCGGCTCGGCTTTCGGCCTCGGCAGCCCGGCCCCGAGATTGATCCCGCTCCTCGACGACCTGGACGAGCTCCGATCGCTGCCATTGCGCCTCCGCACGCGCTGCTGCCGCCTCGGCTCTCGGGTCGGCGCAGAGCGGCTGGAGGTCCGCCACCTTGGCATCCTGCTGAGAAAGGCGCGCGGTAGCCCCGGTGAGCGAGGACCTCAGGGATCGCAGCGAGCCCCAGACATCGACCTCGCGGCGGATGAACGACGACTTGGCGGCGCTCCGGTCCGTCAGATCCTGGGGAAAGGAAACAAGGCGTCACGACGAGTGTCTCGCTCACAGAAGGAAAAAGGTATGCCCGAAACCGCTACCTGGAGGATTTTGGGGACGTCTCTGCAGAAAACCTCCAGCGACGACCGGAGCGACCCCACCGTTGCCTCTGCACACTCGCGGAGCTCACCCCAGGACTGGTCCTCCTGCTCATCGTCGAGAACGAAGACAGGGTCCGAGGCCTCGCGGGTCCGGAATCGGAGCAACGGGCGCCGGGCCTCGGGGCTCCGCCGCACAGCGATGAGGCTGTCACCCAGCTGGACGGATCGCGCGTCCACGCCCACCTCTTTTGAGGTCATGGGCGCCGACACATCAGCCATCCCGACGCTGGCGGCGACTGGACACTCTCCGACAGGGACGGCGGCAACCTCGGCGGTGGCAGGCGCCGGCATGGCCGGCACGACAGGCGGGCTCAGGGCCACGTGGGCGTCAGCCGCCTCCTCAACCACGATGGCTGCCTCGGCAGAAGAGCCGGCCTCGGGAGCCCGCTCCTCAGAGACCGGCGACGCCCGAGCCCCCTGCGGTGAAGTACCCCGCGAAAGGGTCGGCTGAATGGCGCTGGCCACACAGTCCGGCGCTGTCTTGAGGGCCTTCCGGGGTGCCAGGTCGGTCTGGCCATGACTCCGCTTGCTGGATATAAAAAAAAAAGAGGAGGAAAGAAAGATCACGACCGAGACATATGAATGGGAAGCCAAGACGAAGACATTCCGAGATGCTCACCCACTTCGGGCCATGATCCACCGCGCCTGGGGGGAGCCTTCTTGGATCCCGGCTCCCGAAACAGCCGCCGAGGTCCGCTTCGCCGGCACCTTCGGCGCCACCCTTGTTTGGGGCGCCCGGGAAGCAGATTGCCCGGGCACGGCCACGATGACTTGAGGGTCACCCCCATGCGCCGCCGACACGAGCGGCGGCCCCTAGGGAACAGACGCCTTGGCCCGGCCCTCCGGAGCTGCCTCGGCTCCTCCGGCTGAGGGGTCAGGTGACCTCTCGGATCGCCCCCGTGCCTCGGGTCGGGAGCCCGACGCCCCGACTTCGGGGGCTGGCTCGACGGCTCCTGGCCACACCCCAAGCCGGGGCTGAGGCCGAGACGGGCGGCCATGTCATCCTCTTCATCATCATCGTCGTCATCGTCGTCGTCGGGCGTCTCCGGCGACGGCTCCCTCGGGAGCCCGTCCCTCTCCTGCTGGCGACGGCGCTTCTCCAAGGCATCCCGAGCCCGCCTCCGCTCGCGGGCCCGGGCCTTCTCTGCGTCCTTCTTCTTCTTCTTCTTCTCCGCGGCAACCCGCCGTGCTGCTCGGTCCACCGCGTCCTCCGGGACCCGTGGCAGGGAGGGTTTGTGCCACCCCACCTCCTGAAAATAGGGGAGAAAGAAACCCGACCATAAGAACCCAGAGCAACCCGATTATGAAGGAGGAGGGAGTGAACACTCACCAGATTTACGCACCCCTGGTCGGGGCGCATTCGAGGCTGGGAGTAGGCGTGGGAGTCCGGCTTCCCCATCGCAGCTGACACCCGCCATTGAAGGGCGTCGAAAGGAAGATGATCAGGGGACATTCGCGAGCCCTCCCAGTCGGCCTCCGGGGTCATCTCCCAGAGCGGCAGCCGCCGCTCCGCCAAGGGAAGCACCCTCCGATGGTGGATAGCGGCAATCACTCCTGCGGCGGTGAGTCCCCCCTCCCGCAACGCCTTCAGAGCCTCGAGGAGAGGTTCGAGATTCTTCTGTCTCTCGTGCGGGGTCCCGTGACGCCAGGCGTCGGTGGCGGCGGTGACTACTCGCCGGGAAAACGGTGGGAGCAACTCGCCGTCGTTCCGGAGGTAGAACCACCGGCGCTGCCACCCCTTGTTCGAGGACGCAAGGATGGCAGGAATGTACTGCAACGCCCGCGACTGCCTCAGCAAGAGAGTGCAGCCGCCGGCCCGCACCGCTGCACGGACCCTCCTCTCCCCCGTCGGCAAGGCGAAAGGCTCGGCGAGGAAGAGATGGGTCCACAAATCCCAATGGGGAGCGATCCCCAAATACCCTTCACACACCGCTACGAAGATGGCGGCCTGCGAGATGGAATTGGGGGAGAGGTTGTGCAACTCCACCCCATAGTGGAACAGGATCGCCCGCATGAAGCGGCCAGTCGGCACGCCGAATCCCCGCTCGTGGAAGGAGATGAAGCTCACGACGTACCCCGGCGGTGGGGATGGAGCGACTCCTCCCGTGGGAGGAATCCACTCAGGTCGTTGCCCGTCGGTGAGGGGGCGAAGCAAACCTTCGCCAACCAGCTCCTCCAAATCGCTCGCCGTCACCGTGGAAAATGGCCACGGATCGCGCGGGGAGATGATGGTCACTCGGTCAGCCATCAGCAAGGCGGAAAGGATGGCGGCGCAAGGGGCAGGAAGGGCGGTTTCCCTCTCCTCTGGTCAAAGCCTCTCGGGTTGCGAAAACCTAAAGAAAGAGGCAGGAAGCGGAGCGAAGAGCCGTCACCAGGTCCTCTCCCGAGTATATAAAGACCAGGGCGAAACCGTTTCCAGCGCTCCGCCCGGACCGGACGCGGGATTCAAAAAGTGCGAAGCGAAATAGCCGCCCCTCGAACGGCTCGCGCACGCGCAACGGACGCCCCGCCAACCACTCGCCCCGTCGCATTAACTCCGCGGCGGGACAGGCAGCGCCTCTGGCAGGAGAAGCGGACAACGCTTCGCCTTCGCCGTAATAACCGCGTCAAAAAAGGTACGCCACGTCGTTCGATTTCGTATCCTTTTCCTTTTTCCTCTTTCTCTATCTCTTGCAACAGGGACCGGGAAAGGGGGATACCCCGAAAAGGATCCTTCTCCGCGAAGGAACCGGGCTCCGAGCCCCCCCCCCCCTACTGATCAGAGGTTCGAAGACTGGCCCTCCGAGGGGTTCAACAGTCGCCTCAGATCGCGTGGGCCCGACACCCACTACTGGTCAGGGGTTCGAAGGCCAGCCCCCCGAAGGGCTCCATGGCCGCCTCAGGCTACTCGGGCTCCGCGCCCATTACTGATCAGGGGTTCGAAGGCTGGCCCCCCGAAGGGTTCACAGTCGCCTCAGACGCCGAGCGAGGGATGACCAGGGGTACGTTCGATACATAACCGAGGCTCGGGCTGCGCTCCCGAGGTACCCTAGGACATTTCCGAGACCAGCGGGAACGATCTTGTAACGGAATCCCATCGGAGGGAGGCATCGAGCCCTCGGACCCCGTCGCCAGGGGACCGGGTCCGGCAAATCACCTGCAGGTACTTTTGGGCGTGCCTCTGGGCCCCTAGCCGACCCCCAACGAACGGGGCACGGACGTCCACTCGGATTACCCGCTTGCAGCTCACCGGAGACACCATGTTCGGCGCCCATTGAGGGTAACATGGCGCACTCCCCCCCTCCTCCTTGCAGAAAGGCGACGTAGGGGCGTATGTAAAAAGTCGAGTCTGTCCCTGATCGTCCTCTCGCCCTGTGCGGAGGCTCGGGGGCTGCTCTCGCAAACCCGGCTCCTGCCGAACCGTTGACAGCGTCAACATACCAGCCCGAGAGCTTGGGCCCCGACCGTGCACCCGGGCTACGGCCAGTTCGCATGAGGGAACGACCAGACCAGCCGAAGCGTTACGCAAGGCATTAAGACCTCGAAGGAGTGAAACCACTCCTCCGAGGCCTCGGGGGCTACACCCGGCGGGTGCGCTCGCGCGAAACCACCGGAACAAAATGCAACCGAGAAAGGCTGGTCCCCTTGCAAAAAAGTGCGACGAAAGCCTCCAAGCGAGTGCTAACACTCCCTTCGAGGCTCGGGGGCTACTGTCGGGGACCATAATTAGGGGTACCCTCAAGACGCCTAATTCTCAGCTGGTAACCCCCATTAGCATAAAGCTGCAAAGGCCTGATGGGTACGATTGAGTCAGGGATCAAGTCCACACGAGTGACTCGATCACGCTTCGTCCGAGCCTAGCCTCGGCCAAGGGCAGCCGACCTCGAGAGACTTCCGTCTCGCCCGAGGCCCCCCTTTTTAACGGCGGACACACCTCCGGCTCGCCCGAGGCCTTGGCTTCGCTTAGAAGCAACCCTGACTAAATCGCCGCACCGACTGACCAAGTTGCAGGAGCATTTAATGCAAAGGCGGCCTGACACCTTTATCCTGACACGCGCCCCCCGGCAGAGCCGAAGTGACCGCCGTCACTCCACCGCTCCACTTACCAGTCTGACAGAAGGACAGCGCCGCCTGCGCTATTCTGACTGCAGCGCCACTCGACAGAGTGAGTCTGACAGGGAGTCAGGCCTTGCCAAGGGCGCCACGGCGAACTCCGCTCCGCCCGATCCCAGGGCTCGGACTCGGGCTAAGACCCGGAAGACGGCGAACTCCGCTCCGCCCGACCCCAGGGCTCGGACTCGGGCTAAGACCCGGAAGACGGCGAACTCCGCTCCGCCCGACCCCAGGGCTCGGACTCGGGCTAAGACCCGGAAGACGGCGAACTCCGCTCCGCCCGACCCCAGGGCTCGGACTCGGGCTAAGACCTGGAAGACGGCGAACTCCGCTCCGCCCGACCCCAGGGCTCGGACTCGGGCTAAGACCTGGAAGACGGCGAACTCCGCTCCGCCCGACCCCAGGGCTCGGACTCGGGCTCGGCCCTGGAAGACGACGAAACTCCGCCTCGCCCGACCCCAGAGATCGGACTCCGCCCTGGCCTCGGCCGAACGCTCTCCGCCTCGCCCGACCCGGGGGCTCGGGCTCGGCCTCGGCAACAGAAGACAGATTCGACCCCAGCTTCGGAGGAGCCCCCACGTCGCCCGACCTAGGGCACAGGCCCGCCACGTCAGCAGGAAGCGCCATCATTATCCTACCCCGAGCCGACTCGGGTCACGGAGAACAAGACCGGCGTCCCATCTGGCTAGCTCCGCCAGATGGACAATGATGGCGCTCCACAAGCTCTATGACGACGGCGGCTCTCAGCTCTCTTACGGAAGCAAGGCGACGTCAGCAAGGACTCGACCGCTCCTACAGCTGTCCCTCCGCCAGGCTCCGTTGCTTCTCCGACAGCCACGACATCACGCCAGCAAGGTGCCAAGACCTCTCCGGCTGCCACATTGGCATGTACCCGGGGCGCTAGCTCTCTCTCTCTGCTAGACACGTAGCACTCTGCTACACCCATTGTACGCCTGGATCCTCTCCTTACGACTATAAAAGGAAGGACCAGGGCCCTCTTAGAGAGGGTTGGCCGCGCGGGGACGAGGACGAGACAGGCGCTCTCTTGGGGCCGCTCGCTTCCCTCACCCGCGTGGACGCTTGTAACCCCCCTACTGCAAGCGCACCCGACCTGGGCGAGGGACGAACACGAAGGCCGCGGGACTTCCACCTCTCTCACGCCCGTCTCCGGCCACCTCGCCTCTCCCCCCTTCGCGCTCGCCCACGCGCTCGACCCATCTGGGCTGGGGCACGCAGCACACTCACTCGTCGGCTTAGGGACCCCCCTGTCTCGAAACGCCGACACCATGTCACCAGGGTTAGCTAGACCCTTAGACACTACCGAGGTGAATGGCTAGGGATCCACTACGAGGCCTTTACAAAGTTCCACTAGCTTCCGAAAACCCGCTACAGTTTATGGGAAGAGCACTTGCAAGAATCCCCCATCTGACCGCCATCGCAGCAAAATCAACCCGAGAACCTCCTTGCATGCAATCCCCTACTGCCCTTGCCCCTTTCAGGTAAGGTAGTCTTCCACTAGCTTTCCTAGTTAGTTGGCCAAGGGCGTCCCATTAAACCCTTGTGGTGGCACGTGTTTCTCAAGTTAAGCTCCTTGTTCCAATTAAAATTTAATGATCTTGACATGAACATAAATAAAATAACAACATAATTGGAACATAGATATAATGAAATATTATCCCAAAACCATGTAAAGCAATAGCAAAACTACCCAAGTGATTCAGGGATAACAAGGTAAAGAGATAAACAATCTAGGGTGACCTATCGGGTCCCATCAAAATTAAGCCTATGCATGGTAAATGATTATAAAGAACATTATTGGGTAACAAAAGTGAATCAAGTGCACAACTTGCCTTCAATGAGCTCCTGCTCAGCTACTTCTATCTGCTGGGCATCAGGCTCCTCTATCACAGGCTCTTCTACTCGCCACAATACAAACAAGCACAGTATAAAGGAGAAATTAACATCACACCAAACATGTAAACAAAATACATAATAATAATCTACACATTAAAATAAAATCCTAGGAACAGGAATCGTTAATTTTAGAGTTATAGATTTTAAATTATGAATTTTCAAAGCTTTTATGTGCTCAAAATAGGATTAAGTGAGAAATTATTTTTCTTACTGTTTTCATGGCAAAACAGAGACTCTAAGTGGTAAATAATAATATTACAAAATTTTAGAAACTGGAATGGAGTAATTTGGAGTTCATATGAATTTTCTATGAATTTTACAAGTTCTAGCACTTATTTATATATTAAAAATCCATTTTATAATTTAAATTATCGGGTTAAATACCATTCTGGACTTCCATTAATCAGGAACACAGGAGCTAACTCGCAAGATCGACAAGACTCAGCGAATAGTAATACATGGACGGCGGGTTGAATTCAGTGAAGTCAAGGGACTCTTTTAGAAAGTGCGCGCAGCGAAGGGGTATGGCGCGATACTGGCCGCACGATCCATTATGGATGGCACAGATTAGACTTTATCCCTAGCACAATCAGACCACGCCCTGATCCGATGGATCAAGGATCAATGGCACATAGTGGCCCGCGTCTACTCCTAACTCAAGCCCACAGATCTCGATCGGACGGCCACGCTTATGAGATCTGATGCTTGCCTAGAACCGCACGATTATCATCCGACCGCTCTGATTTCCCAAATCGAATCATTGCACGATACCTAATCCTAGGCGTTGGCTAATGAATCAACGGTCCAGGACATTTTCCCCAACTCCCCAGCTCGGGACGGCGGTGCCACCCAAGAACCACGGCGGTCCATCACCGGAGTTCAGTCAATACTCGAGCTCTGGTTTCCAGTTCCCAAATCCCATCAATCCTATGAACTACTGCAAGTACGACCGAGGGGGTGGCAACTTACCGAAGCTAGGGGTGGTTGCGGGGAGGCTACCCGAGGAGAGAGCAGATTCCAGAGCTCCCGCGATGACCGACGAGCAATCGCGTCTTGCCCAGCGACCGTCTCCACCTGCGGACGACGCGACACCCTTCAAGAAGACTTGGGGACGTCCCTGGCTGATCCACGGAGGCCCGACACCAGCGGCAACTCGATTTCAACGCCGCG
Organism: Zea mays; assembly: GCF_902167145.1. Classification (NCBI taxonomy): domain Eukaryota; kingdom Viridiplantae; phylum Streptophyta; class Magnoliopsida; order Poales; family Poaceae; genus Zea; species Zea mays. The sequence continues at coordinate 145,980,695 of NC_050096.1, forward strand.
GCTCTCTCTTTCCCGCGGCGGTGAAGAAATCACGGCGTCCTCACACGGCGGTGCTGGCTAATCACTCAGGCTCAATGAGGGGCGAGAGGATAGCGGCACTTGATCCGCAGTCATATAGCACAAGAAGATCCAAGACTAAGGCAACGGCTCCCACTTTACCCGCGCGGGTCGTTGAGCTCGCCGCACGGCAATGGCGTTGAGAGGGGGAGAGAGACTGACGCGGCGACCCCCACAGCCAGTGGCAGAAGATCCGCGCCTGAGACGAACGTGGGAGGCTGACGGGTGGCCCCACATGACAGTCAGCTGTGCGCCCGCGGTGCGAAGGTTGGGTCGCACGGATGGAGAGGCGTATTGGGCCGAATTGGCGCCCGGTGGCCCAATTAGGGTTTTACTCCTTTTTCTTTTATATTTTCTATTTTCTTTTCTTGTTTTCTTTCCCTTTTAATTTTCAGATTCCTAATTTAAATACCCATTCAAATTCAAACTTCATGGACAATTTCTTTTCTCATTAAATTCTCATCTTTGACATGGTATATATGAATCCATAAAATTTTTACTATTTATTTTATGATAACTAGTGCTCTCTCTCTCTTTTAAATAAAAAATTCCATTTTAAGTCTTAAATTCCACTTGGAACACCAATATATTTCTATTTATATTATTTTTATATAGTCACCAAATGCACATAAAAATAAAATCCCAGCATGATGCATAATTTATTTTTAGTGTCCTTTGTTATTTATTGTTTTTTTGTATAAGTGAGATGTCCACATTAAATAATGAATAGAGATAACACACATATCTATAAAGAAATATAATTTCTCCATTTAGATCTTTCTTACAAAGTGGGTATTACAACTGACCAAGGCAAGAGCAGGCTCGGACGAGTGACTACACGCGCTAGAACTCGGGTACAAACAACGCTTACACGTGTTCGACCCTAGTCGGCAAGCCGACACTTATCCAACCCCCGCGCGCGCTCGCCCCCGCGCACGGTCAGTCCACCCGCGCGTTGTGACACCCCAGTGTCACCTAGGGTTTCTTATTAGAGCTGACTCAAAACCATTATCACATGTGAACCAAATTGAGGAAAGGACATCAAAAATTAAGAACAAAGGTTTAAGTAAGTATTTTTCATCTTAAGAAATTTTCCTTAATCATGCCATGCACCTCAAGGTAAGAAGAATTCACAAACCATAAATAATCATAAGTAAGCCATTTAAATGCAAAAAGGGAAAACTTGTAAAAAGATTGTGAAAAATACAAAATTTTGAGATGAACCAATTGACAAAGTTTTAGTGCACTAAATAACCTACAAAATATAGTAAGGACGTTTGGCCATTTGAATTTTCCAAAATCCCCAAATCATCCCATGAACTAAGGCCCTATGGGAAAATTCAGAAATCTGAATTTCAAAACCCTTTCCCAAAGTTCAGATGTGTTCCCTGTCTTCCAAAGCTCGAATCCATAAAGTCCAAATATCAAAGTGGCGCCAAAATACCCTAGGAACACTCTAGAGAAGTTTGAAATCAAACCAAAATCGTTTGACACGATTTGACATAGGTTTTGTCTCGGTTTGGACAGTGCTGACAGAGCTATCTTCCTACGCCACAATATCTTCTCACCCAGGCCATATCTTCACTTGGGACTCACACACGACAGGAAGACCTTGGCACGGTGAAGAGACGCTACACAGGATCCTTGGCAAGATATGCATGTTTAGGTCGGCCAACAGGCGTTTGAACTCAGACAGAATTACACTTCCACGTGTTTGATCGCGTGCTCAAGCGCTCGGTCGCGCACTGTCTGCCCTATGCGCGCGCGCCGCGCACGGTCGGCTCCTATCCCCCGCGCCTGCACCCAGCCATGCTCGAGGGCGCCAATAAGTACCTCGGGTGCACAACGTTCTGCTCTTCACTTTGCCTCACGCCCCAAGCAAAAACTCCAACTCCAGCGAGCTCTCCACCGCCCGCCATCACTACCCGAGCACGACCACCGTGGCCAGCCCTTCCCGACGACCCCAAGCCTCGCCCTAGCCCCTAGACAGCTTCCCCGTGAAGCGGTAAAGCTTTCCCAAGCTTGAGTCGAGGCATTGCCTCACCGGAGAAGCAGAATCGCCCTCGCCGGACTTCGGTCACCCGCCACCGCTCGTGAACCGAGCTATCTGGTGAGCCATTTTCAAATTCCTCGCGCCTATGTCTTCCCTGGCCTTTGGTGAAGCTCTCTGACCCGTTCAATTGAACTGTACCGCCCTGGTTAGGTCGGAGCCCTCACCGCCGACGAGCTCCGCCACCTGCGCGCGTGGACCGACCTACTCCGACCACCACCGTCGAGGATCCGCACCTCGACGTGATCACCAGAGACCCCCGGACCTCGCCCGACCCTTCACCGGAGCAACCTCGTCGCCGGTAAGCCCCTCCGCCCTTTTCCTCCGCTGCGTTTACTGTTCCATTAGGGGAAGGACCGTGGGTTTGATTTAGCAGAACCCTAGGAGGTTTTCTGAGTAGTCATAGACTCAGGTTGCTCTGGTGAACCTGACTCTAATACACTTAGAACCTTTCACCAGGGACCCAGATGCAAAACCTTTTTCCCTTAAACCATTTCTGTTTATTCTTTTTAAAATAAGCAGAGAACTTAGGAAATTTGTACCTTGATAAATGTTCAACCAAATTTAGTCAACCCAATTTTACTGGATTCAAAATATTATGAACTATCAAATAAAAATACTGAACCCTGTGCTTTCTGTACTAAATTTTAGAGTCTGGAATTAATTAAGGAAACTACCCAAGCCTTATTAAAATGAAGAAAAATAGTTATGCTTCTGTGCTGGACTTAAAAAAATTTGTAGAAGTCCAAACCCAACTTAGACACTGTTTAAAAATATTAAGCACCCCAGAATTAAAGATTTAAATAGGGTTATCAATTAAAAGTCATAATTGCCCAAAACTTAGGAAAATAAGAAAGGCACTAGAAAATAATGAAAAGTGGATGAAAATATTTTTCCTAGTCCACTTAAGTAATGAAGAATCTAGGAAAAATAAAAGGAACCCTAGTCCAGAACAAATTCAAGGTGAAATGTTTTATTAGGCACTAATAAAACTAGAAAGGCCATTATTAAAAATATAAGAACAATTTCAAAATTAGTAAGAAAAATTCATTAGACTCCTAATCACTAGGACACCACTACAAAAATGATAAACACCCCAGCCCATTATCTTAAGTGGGTGGAACAAATAAAACTTAGTATTGGGCCATATTCCAATTAAATCATAAGTAAGCAAAAAGATGTGCAACAATGGGCAAATAAATTTTTTCCAGATTATTAATGAAGTAGGCCACCAGAGAAAGATGCAAAACCTATTCAAAACTACAAAATAACACCCATTACCCCTACTTCAGAAAAAAAATCCATTTAATTCAAGAAATTCCTACCACCCTTCCCTTAAGCAAAAAGTTACCAAATTCTAGAATGATTGCTCTTGCGCAAAAAAAGAAGATAGGAAAAATTAGAAATATGTTGTTTGATGTTTTTCAAGTATAGTGGTAGTAGTAGAAAGCACCCCTTTGGCTAGAAACTTTAGAAGATCATAGTAAAATAACTAATAAGTATTAGTGGCTGAAAATTGGTACAAAGTCATGTTATAACATCTAAATGCCAGCAAAAATAAGCCTTAGAGAATAACCCACTGTAAAAAGGGAGTTGTAGTTCAAAACACCCCCCTTTGCCCTAACACTTGATAATTTTGTACAGAGAGAATCCCTCACTTTTTAAGCCCCAAATTTTGAGACAGAGAGTTATACACCAGTGAGAAGCCTCTGTAATTTTTACAGAAGTTTTGGAAATTTGTAAAACTATCTTGTAGTTCAAACCCACCTTAAAGGCATAAAAGAAAAAGGAAAAGAAGAGATAAATTAGAAGGAATAATGAATCTCACCCCAATGAATTCAGCTAGGAATCTTAAAAAACTTTCACTAAGACATTAAAAGGAAAGAAGTGGAACACTAAAATAAACTTACCAATTAGCTTAACCAAACTTGACCCTAATTTGCTAAGTGTACCACAAAAATCTCCAGTAGTAAGATTAAGCTCTACCTTATTAATTTGATCATTCACCATCAAATTTTAATTGCTAAATTGCATATCATGCCATGCATGTATCTTACTCATTGCCTTCATTAGATTGCAATCTCGCTAACGGAGAGTACGTGCTCATCCCTGAGCAAGGAGTTGTCCACGAGGAAGATCAGGAGCCAGCTCTCGAGCCTGCCATCGAGGATCTCCCCACAGCCCCAACAATTGAAGGCGAGCCCCGGTTTTATGCATAATCGTTTATATATGCTACTTTACTACACTTAATGTTTGTAGGCTTGTAATGTGCACTTAAGTGTAGGAGTTGCTTGAAACCTTTAGTTGCATGAATTCAGGATTCCTTTTGGAGGTGGATACTAGTATGCTAGGCTGAGTAGCTGCTCGCTAATCAGGATCTCGGTAGAAGTCGAGTGATTTTTCTAGCACTCGCGCGAGGTCAGGCATTGATTGTATACATCTTGATAATGGGATCTATGATGGTCTATGGACTTGGATCCAGGGTGGATGCCTTGTCCATGAGACGGGAAAAGGAATTAAGGATTAATGTGTGGATACCTGAGTCAAGCGTTTGAACGTACTAAACACATGTTGGGAAATATGGTAACCGGTAAACCTAGTACCTGAGTGAAGCCGGGCGCGGACTTTTCTCCTCACTCGTCCTGAGACTGGGTCTACCATGCTAGCTATGGTGGGTACAAGTGCGGTCACTGCACGGCGGCAGCCGGGTCAGTGGAGCCTTGTATGCCAAGGCGGTGAGCCCTGGCCGCGAACGGGGAATCAATGGGGACGGTTGACGTGTGTGGGGGCGGAGTGCCCTGACATGTCGTGTGTTTAGGTTTACCTTGCAAGGTTAAAAACATGATTCGAATTGTCTGCTTCTCGCAGCTAATGAGACTGCTTGACCCCTTGTACTACATTAAGTAAGAAGTGAAATGAGGTGTTACATGAGATAACATGTTGATTGTATTAAATGATTGTTACCATGTATGCTTAGAAAGAGCAAACTTAGCTAAAATAATGATACTAGAAATGGAAAAGCTAAAAGTTGATTTTAGATCCAGCTAGTGCTTTTGGCAAACCAAACCCCTCAGCCAAACAACTGCATGGTCTAGAGGTACAGGAGTAGATTCCTCACACCGGGTAAGTCTAGCTGAGTATTAGTATACTCAGCCTTGCTTGTGGCATAATGTTTGCAGGTACGCTTCAGGACATGGTTGATGGTGTGACTTGGCCTACCACCCTGCCACCGGGTTGGACGGTCAAGTGGGATGCTGGTTCAGTAGGAGAGGAGCAGGAGGAGTAGTGGGCTAGGCCTTGCCCTATTCCTCACTTTCGACGATATCGATTATCCGCTGCAATCTATCTTATGAACTTATTTCAGTTGACTTGAAAAACTCCGATTTATGTAATAACTACAGTACTTAATTTGAGGTTTCATGTTTTATTGTATTTCCTCTGTGACTCACCTTCGAGTGGGTTAGTGGTATTTGATCCTGGATAAGTGGCTTTATCAGACTAGATCTGAGGGACTGACGGGTTATTCCGATTTAAGTGTGTTGCGGCCTTTAAGGCGTGACTTGGGCACTTAAGCTAGAATAATTCAGGCAGTTCCGCCACAGTTGGTATCGGAGCAAATACCATCACAGAGAAAGCAATAAACCATGAATACCAACTTTCAAAAAAATCTAAAACTTGCTTCGAAACTAGTGTAAATCGTCAGGACTAGAACACTAGAACTAGGACGAAAGGCCTTAGAGATAGTGGGAGAAATAGATGGCTAATTAAGTAGGCCCTGTGGGCCAGTCCTTAGCTTTTTTTTAAAAAAAAGGATGCCCTAAGAGCACCCTTTTATTCGGAGAGGAGACGTTATTTTCAGCATGCATGCATTATAAAACTAAAAGGATTAGAAATTAAAGAAGTAAAAATTTGAGCTAACCCGCTTCCTTTTAAACCACCCAGACTCTTTTATTTTCTTTCTTCCACCATAATCTTTACATCTGATACCCTTCCGCAGATGACTTCACCCACCCCCGCCAGTGGAGGAGACACTCGTTTCAGTTTCGATTTCCTTTCTCACGAGGGTTTTCCTTCCATCATGTGGGAAGTGCTCAACTCAGCCGGTTACCCTACGCCCCCTTTGTACACAGTGCAGTTGTACGAGGAGCATCGGGTACCACGTTGCCGAGTCTGGCTGACTCTGGAGGCTCATCCCCTTCAGCCGGGTTGGCGTTCCCTTGACTCTAAGACGATTGGATTCAGGACGGACGACACCATCGAAGCGACAGCTATGAAGACCCTCACGACTTTCTATGGCTACCATCCCCTGGAGATGGTGATGCACCCACTAGGACTCTTCCCTGCTGAGAAGAAGGATGACCCCATGTGGTGCAACCGTGTGAGTCATGTAAAGGACGTGTGGGCCATGTATTCTGACTTGGTTGGGAGGGTCACTGTTCAGTGCATGAGCGCATTGTACCGCCTTCAGGCCCAGCAGAGCGACGCTATGGCACATCTTGCTAACCTCGCTCAAACCACCAAGCTCACCCTTGACAGCCGAGAAGACTTCGTGGTCGACTTGTCCTTAGAGTTGGTGGAGAAGGACTTACAGGTGGAACGATTGAGCCAGCGCATCACCACCTTGGAGCAGCAGGTGGAGATCCGAGACAACACCATTGATGTCTTGGAAAACCAGCTCCACGATGTGCAGCAGGAGCTCGAGGAAGCTAATGACCACCTGGACATGCACCACCTAGAAATGGAGGCAAATGAGGCTGGAAGCAAGGGAGAAGAGGATCTCGAGGAGTTAGGACTGCCTCCGAGATGCCCCCTTCACCCGTATCCAGTGTCGCTTCCACTACTCAGGGTTGATGAGTCGTTTTGATGTTTTAGGAGGATAGAAACCTACGCGAGCTTAGTTAATGACAGATTTTGGACTAGGCTTACAGGTACTTTCCCCTAATTGATGTAACCCATGAGAACTTTTGAGATCCGTGGAATGTTTGTAACCATGTTATCCTTGTTCGAAATTAATGTTCTGATTATGGCAATTTCCTTCCATATGAGATAAAAGCGTATTGTTTGAAATTGCGAATTGGGATAACAATGGCGATAATCTCTGTTTTCATATGGCAGCTAGGCAGCGTCGCGGGAAAAACAAACAAGTTCTCCCGCCGCCTCCCCTAGCTCCCACGGTGCAAGAACTGATGGTCAGCAGAACGAAATTCTGCGACAGCTCTTGCAGCGCCAGCCCCACCCTCAGTAGTATGGTGGAGGCCAGCCGCAGCGGCCTCCGGTCGCGGTAACCTACCAGGAGTTCCTGAGTACGCAGTCGCCCTTGTTCACCAAGGCAGAGGATCCGTTGGACGCTGACGTGTGGCTACACGTCATGGAGTCCAAGTTTCCCCTCCTCACGGGGGACTGCTATGATGACACCAAGGCTCTCTTCGCCGCGCAGCACCTTCGCGGACCTGCTCGGACTTGGTGGGACCATTTCTGCGCCATGCTACCTGCTGGTCATGAAGTTTCTTGGGAGGAATTCAAGACTGCCTTCAGAGGACACCACATCCCAGCTGGAATTCTTGATCGCAAGCTGAATGAATTACTGGCTCTCAATCAAGAAACCCGCACGGTATTGCAGTATGCTCAGGCATTCAACTATCTGTGCCAGTATGCAGGATATCATGCTGATTCAGATGAGAAGAAGAGAGACCGCTTCCGTAGGCGTCTCATGTAACACTCAAAATTGTTTACAAGGAATAAATAGTGAATTCCCTATGGTATGTGCCTTATTTGCATCATAAAAAGAACACACATATAATTAAGAGTGATTAATTAGAACAAATGATACTAAATAAAACAAAGTGCATCTCGTTGGAGTTTTATATGTTTGTGCATTAAATAAAATAACAAGGATAATAATAATAAGATAATAATTACTAGAAAGCTTGAATCCTAAATTGAGAATTAGGGTTTGAATTAAGAGAAGGGAAGAACTGAGAAAAATACTACATAAAATAAAATAGAAATCAGAATAAATACCTTTCACACTTATATTATTAAACTATACATTTCAAACTGAGTACAAGTTATTCACAAAGTTTGAATTTAAACTTGAATTCAAATTGGATTTGAAAATGGAGAAAAAGAAATGGAAAAGAAAAGAATAAAACAAAACTACCCTACATGGGCCGCCATACCTCAATCTGGCCCACCTTCCCTTTAACCCAGCGCGACCCAGTCCCCTGCGCTTGCCGTCACTGTGCTTCGGGCCCATATGTCAGCGCATCCACGAAGGCGTGTCGCGAGCTAGCTTCCACCGACTTGCGGGTCCCACCCGTCAGCCGGTACTGTGGATCTTCTCGCTGGTAGCCACGCGGTGGCGCTTGCCGCGGCGGACTTAGCGGCGGCCGTTGCGCCCGCGTTGAATCAACCGCCAGACGACCATAAAGCGGGTCTCGGGGATCTTCGCCTTCCCTTTTACCCTCCACACACCAGAGCCGGCCAGGAGAGAGCTGCGTGGGCGAAACCGTGGACTGCGTAGATCGCCGCCGCTAGGAAACTTCATTTAGGGTGCCAATCCGGGCCCTAAATCGGGTCAGTAACCTTCACCGATGCTCACCGCATGCGTCTATCGGTCTTCGGTGCTGATGGGATGGATTGGCGCAGCTGAATTCCTCACCGTCGACCCGATGTCGCCGCGGAGCCGTGACCTTCCGTGGATAGAGCCGTCGCCGCATCATACCGAGGTAATAAACCCACCAACGGTTTCGCCTTGACCTCCTCTACGCTTAGCGCTAGGGAATCAAGAAATTAACGTCTAGGCGTGTAGTTGGGGAGCTCCAGTAATGGCGCGCCGCCGCGTGTGCTTGGGGGCGCCACCGCGGAGACTTTGCTCCGTTGGTCTGCGGCTGGGGATGGTGGACGAAGTATTAGCCGTTGATCTTGTTGTTTACGGCTCAGATTAGACCGGGTCACTTTAATCTCGGGGCCATCGATCTTGTATCGGATGGATCATGTCGCGTACCGGTTCGGGCGTGGTTGAGTTAATCTGGGCCGTCCGCACGGGATCCAGCGGCCAGATCTTTTCGATAACCCTTCACTAGCCCATTTAACACAAGAGCCCCTGTCCTTTTGTCAAATAAACCCGCCATCCTCGGCAACAGTAATCTGAGTCTGGGAAAGTTTTACAGGTTAGTCCCCGAGCTTTTTATTATTTGGCGCGCTGTCCAGAGCTCAGAGAAATCAAATAAACAAGTTTAGAAATTGATTTTGAATACAAAAATAATCCTAGGAACTTATATAATTCATATAAAATCCATTTTAACTCCAAATTAATCCATTCCACTTTCTAAAATTTTATAATTTTATTCTCTACCACTTAGTGTCCCTGTTTTGACATGAAAACAGTTAGAAAATTAATTTATCATTTAATCCCATTTCAAGCACATTAAACCTTAGGAAATTCATAACTTGAAATCTATAACTCCAAATCTAGTGATTCCAGTTCCTATGATCTCATTTTAATGCGTAGATTTTTACTGTATATTTTATTTGCATGTTTGATGTGATGTTAATTTATGCTATACTATGTATGTATTGTGTTGATGCGAGTAGACGAGCAAGCCACTGTGGATTCTGAGGTTCAACAAGTAGAGATAGCTGAGCAGGAGCTCATTGAAGGCAAGTTGTGCCCTTGATTCACTTTTGTTACCCAATAATGTTCTTTATAATCATCTACCATGCATAGGTTAATTTTGATGGGACCCGATAGGTCACCCTAGATTGTTTATCTCATTACCTTGTTTACCCCTGAATCACTTGGGTAGTTTGCTATTGCTTTACATGGTTTTGGGATAATCATTTATATCTATGTTCCAATTATTCTTGTTATTCTATTTATGTTCATGTCAAGTTCATTAATGTTAATTGGAACATAGAGCTTAACTTGAGAACCACGTGCCACCACAAGGGTTTATGGACGCCCTTGGCTGATTAATTAGGAAAGCTAGTGGAAGACTACCTTACCCGAAAGGGGCAAGGGCAGTAGGGGAGTTGCATGCAAGGAGGTTCTCGGGTTGATTTAGCTGCGATGGCGGTCGGACGGGGGATTCTTGCAAGTGCTCTTCCCATAAACTGTAGCGGGTTTTCGGAAGCTAGTGGAACTTTGTAAAGGCCTCGTAGTGGATCCCTAGCCATTCACCTCGGTAGTGTCTAAGGGCCTAGCTAACCCTGGCGACATGGGATACACGACTTGTGGGTAAAGGGTACAACCTCTGCAGAGTGTAAAACTGGTATACTAGCCGAGCTCACGGTCATGAGCAGCTCAGGACTCTCTGATGATTAAATTATGGAACCTAAATTCAATTTTGTCATTTGCATATGCATGGGTTTATTATTAATTTTGTTCTATTATTCTATTATGGTTTGGAATTTACTTACACTTAGTAATTGCTAATAAAATTTTGACCAACTACTTAAAAGCAATGCTCAGCTTTAACCATTCTCTTTGATAAGCCTTACACTCCATGAGCTCCCACCTTTGGTGAGTTCATGTCACATTATTCCCCACAACTTGTTGAGCGATGATCATGTGTGAGCTCACCCTTGCTGTCTCACACCCCCCCCCCACAGGAGAAGAGCAGGTGGTTCAGGAGGAGCCACAAGGCGAGGAGTATGATCTGATCTAGGTGGAGTTTCTCAGTTGACATTGGCGCCGACGATCCTTAGTTCGTTTTATCTTTATTATTTTATTTTGTAATAAGTCTTCCGCTATGTAATAAATACTCTGATGTTTTATGACATTTATCTCTATACACTCTGTTATTATATATGTTGTCTTCTTGGCGCATGTATGAGATGCACCTGGCTTTGTTCCTTAAAGCCGGGTGTGACAGAAGTGGTATCAGAGGAAATGTTGACTGTAGGACGAAACCTAGATAGAAATGGACAAAACCCTTACCTTACTCTGATTCATTCTATACTTATCTCATCTTGATCTTGTCTCACCTTTTGCTTTTCTACTCTGATCATTCTTACCTTTTCTACTCTAAGACATGATGGATTTCACACCTTGGAATCCTACATTTATGACCTTTTTAAGAGATAGGAGACCTAAGACAAAATTAAAATTATTTTCTCTATTAAAAAGATGTTGGTTGATTGTTCTGATGATAAATGCTTGATTTGCTTCTTTGATTGATTGAAACATTATAGTCGGGCATCTTAGCATGTACCACCATAATGTAATGTATTAGAGTTAGTAGGTGACACACTAATCTACTTAGCTAACAAATCCCCCATAGTAACATTTCTCGTAATTACTCGCCTTGTCTACAATTCTTCCTTTCTTACCCTGTATTTCTAACCTAGATGGACTACCCCTATAGTGTTAGAAGAGAGCACTATAGACATGATCCTTGGTATGTTATGGTTAAGAAAGGCAAAGACAGTTTATACACTATGCTAAAGGAACCATAGAACTCATCAGTTCTAAAGGAGAAAGATTTCAAGTTAATATTGCAGTAACCTCCTCATCCATGCATGCAATGTTCTTTATACCTGAGGAGTTTGTTAGTGACAACATCCGGGTGGTTAGAGATTTTCCGGATGTCTTTCCAGAGGAGTTACCAGGGATGCCACCTGATAGAGAAGTTGAGTTTGTTATTGATCTCTTACCTGGAACCGCCCCTATTTCTAAACGGCCATATAGGATGTCCGTAGAGGAGTTGAAGGAACTTAAGAAGCAGTTAACATAGTTACAAGAAGTTGAGTACATTCGTTCGAATTCTTCACCTTGTGGAGCACCAGTTCTATTTGTACAGAAGAAAGAAGGATCGCAAGGGATGTGTGTGGATTATAGGACCCTTAACGATGCCACTATGAAGAACAAGTATCTGTTACCCCGCATTAAGGATCTATTTGATCAGATGAGAGGTGCTAGAGTATTCTCGAAGATTGATCTCCGATCCGGTTACCATCAGATGAGGATTAGACCATCGGATATTCCCAAGACGGCTTTCTCGACTTGATATGGATTATATGAGTTTACGGTTATGTCGTTTGGATTAACCAATGCACCAGCTTATTTTATGAACTTGATGAATAAGGTGTTTATGGAGTACTTGGATAGATTCGTCGTGGTGTTCATCGACGACATTCTTATTTATTCCCAGAGTGATAGCGATCATGAGGAACATCTGAGATTGGTGCTGCAGAAGCTACGAGATAACCAACTATATGCCAAGTTTAGCAAGTGTGAGTTTTGGATTGGCGAGGTGCCATTTCTTGGTCATATTATTTCTAATGGAGGAATTTCAGTGGATCCTGCTAAAGTTAAGGAGATAATGGAGTGGAGAGTACCCACTACAGTTACTGAGATTCGGAGTTTCTTGGGATTAGCAGGATATTATCGGAGATTTATTGAAGGATTTTCTAAGATTGCTAAGCCTATGACTTCGCTTTTGGAGAAAGGAAGAGAATTTAAGTGGGACGAGAAGTGTCAAGACAGCTTTGACCAATTGAAGAAAAGTTTGATGTCGCCACCAGTATTGGTTATGCCAGACCTACAGAAAGGATTTGATATCTATTGTGATGCATGTGGCCAAGGCTTGGGATGTGTGCTCATGCAAGAAGGACATGTGATCGCTTATGCTTCTCGTCAGTTGCGGAAACATGAGTTAAACTACCCCACTCATGACTTGGAATTGGCAGCCGTTGTGCATGCACTTAAGATTTGGAGACATTACATTATGGGAACCAAGTGCCAAGTATATACGGATCATAAGAGTTTGAAGTATATATTCACTCAGAAGGATCTCAACCTTAGGCAACGCCGTTGGTTGGAGCTTATTAAGGATTATGATTTGGAGATTCACTATCACCCGGGCAAGGCAAATTTGGTTGCAGATGCCTTGAGTCGCAAGGAGCATGTTCATTCAGCTATTGTTGCCCAGCTACCTGATGAGATTGTTGAGGATTTCAGGAGACTTAACCTGGGGATAGTTGCTCATACTGAAGGAGTTACTATTGATGTGGAACCCACTTTGGAGCAAGAAATCCGCAAAGGTCAACTTGACGATGCTAAAATAAAAGAGATTAAGGATCTGATTACTGAGGGTCGAGTTCCGGAATTTACAGAAGATGAGCAAGGCACCATATGGTTCAAGGACAGAATGTGTGTTCCTGATATTAAAAGCCTTCGAGAGACTATTTTAAAGGAGGCCCATGATTCGGATTATTCTATTCATCCTGGTAGTACTAAGATGTATCAGGATTTGAAGCGGAAGTATTGGTGGTATGGATTGAAGAGAGATGTAGCTGCATATGTGGCTATGTGCGATGTATGTCAAAGGATTAAGGCTGAACATCAGAGGCCAGCTGGACTATTGCATCCACTAAAGATACCCGAGTGGAAATGGGAAGAGATTGGTATGGATTTTATCACTGGATTGCCTCGCACCCAGAAAGGATATGATGCTATATGGGTGATTGTGGATAGATTGACTAAAGTGGCTCACTTTATTCCTGTCAAGACTACTTATAAAGGTTCTCAGCTAGCAGAGTTATATATGGCTCCGATTGCGTGTTTGCATGGAGTACCGAAGAAGATCGTGTCTGATCGAGGTTCGCAGTTTACCTCAAGATTTTGGAGAAGCTTTCATGAGAATATGAGTACGAAGTTGAATTTTAGTACAGCTTGTTGGGGGCCTTCGTCCTCCGAAGGTCCTCAAAAACGTGATCTGACAATGTTTTCCAAGTGGATTATGTGAACAGGTACCTTCGGACTCAGAATTACGAACATGAAGTGCGGTCAGGACGAAGCCTGAACCAGACGAAGGACGGGCTGATTACCAAGCTCCACGAAGGATGGTGCACAGCCGAAGCTGTGCGCAGGGAAGCTTCGTCGCGATAGCAGAGAGGGGAACCGACTTAAAGATGAAAAGACTACATGGGCCTTGTCAGATTTCCATAAGTCATTGACAAATGTAATGGACATAAATGTAATTTTACGTGGGCTGCGTCCCGCGTCTATAAATAGATGAACAGTACTCCCGTACTGTTCACGCTGACTTGGCATTTGCTTTTGCGTCACGCTTGTACTTTTTATCTTCTCTCAGGACCGAAGGTACATTTGTAATTTGAAATCATTTCTATTTTTCCATGTTAATAAAATAGAAATGATTCTATGATGATGCTTATATTATATTTCATGCTTTATATGAATCCTTCGTCATTACTTGTTATGTTCACGAAGGTATGTCTCTTATGACCTTCGTCCGAAGCTCATTATTTCCCGAAGGGACATAATACTTCGAAGGACGAAGGACTTTAACACTTAACACTTTTTATGTTGCCTTGTTCTTAACTCTTAGCATTTTAGAACAAGTCCCCAACATTGGCGCCCACCTCCGGTGAACTCACTTCCATTTCCTGAGCTTTTCGACACCTTCGGCAAGCATCAGCTTCGTCATGCCGCCGAAGAAGGCTTCAGCACCAGTGGCTGGCACGCTGCAGCCGCTGGACCCCAATCAAGACGTCCTTTCTCTCAGAGAGGCACGAAGCCAGAAGAGGAAGGCTACCAGTCCAACACATCCGGAGGATGATCTAGATCAGGAGATTCAGAATCTGGAAATCCTTCAGCAGCAGGTTCAACGCAGGAAGGAGAAGATGGCCAGGCTAGCTGAACTGCAGAGGCAGATAGATGAAGCCTCTGAAGAAGTTCGTCATCTTGCTCAGGATGAGCAACACCGAAGGCCTCAGCATCAAGACCTTCATCAGGAGGGCTTTCACAACGAAGACGACTGGTATGACAATTTCCATCGTGGGAATTTTGTTTTTGATGATACTTCTCCCCTGTCCGCTGAGTTACAGGCTACACCTTGGCCTCCGTCCTACAAGCCGCCTCAGCTCCCCGTATTTGATGGCCATTCAGACCCGAAGCAGTTCTTGATGAGCTACGAAGCAACAGTGTCTTCGTACGGTGGCAATGCTTCAGTCATGGCCAAATCTTTCGTTATGGCTGTCAGAAGTGTTGCTCAAACCTGGTATTCCTCCCTTCGACCAGGAACGATCACTTCATGGCAGAAGCTGAAGGATTTGTTGTTAACCAGTTTTCAAGGATTTCAGACGAAGCCGGTCACTGCTCAGGCTCTGTTCCAGTGCACTCAGGACCACGAAGAATACCTTCAGGCATATGTCCGAAGGTTTCTGCGTCTAAGGGCACAGGCGCCGACAGTGCCCAATGAGATTGTCATTGAGGCCATGATCAAGGGGCTTCGGCCAGGGCCATCAGCGCAGTATTTTGCCAGGAAGCCACCACAAACGCTGGAGAAGCTGCTCCAGAAGATGGATGAATATATTCGAGCTGACAATGATTTTCGCCAAAGAAGGGAGGAGGCCTTCAGATTTTCTGAGATGACCAGGGGCTTCGGAGGAAGATTCTATCCGAAGCATGTCAGATCAATTCATAATTCCAATCAAAATGATGATAAGGGGAGCCAGCAGCAAAGGCCACAGTACTCCTCACAGACTTCGGGGCAACAGCAAAGCTCCTTTCGACCACCAGCTCCAAGAGGCAGAGGCGCCAGGGGCTTCGGCGGAAGATTCGGGGATCAACCCAGAAGAATATTTTGCTTATTCTGTGGTGAAAACAAAGGTCATACTACCAGGATGTGTCATGTTACCATTCAGAAGCAAAAAGAGATAGCCGAAGCTGCCGCGCAACAGGCTCAGCCGAAGCAGGTCATGCACACTGCTTCGTATCATTCGCCCTACATCCCAGAATATGTGGGCAACCATCCTGTAGTCTCTGCTGCTTCGGCAAGTCAGCCTTCAGCTTCCTGGCAACAGCCCCCGCCTCCACCCCCGTTGCAACAAGGCCAGCAGCCAGAAGGGAGCCAATATGCTCCACATCAAAGGGACTTCAGAGAACAGTCCGAAGCTCGCACGGTCAACAGCACCGTGCCAGAGTCAAAACACATCTATTGACAAATATCCTACCTTAATAGCAATCTTTTTCATTCAGTTTTATTTTTTCTAATAAAGGACATTGTTTAGGTTTCATGTAATTAGTTTCGTTGATTCCTACAAGAAAAATATGTTTTCTTCACAGGTTTGTGATAATAAAAAGGACCTTCGGACTATCGAAAATCCTTCGAAGCAACAAAAAGTCGTTCTAAGGAACGCAGAGTAAGTCTGACGAAGTCACAAAAAGTCGTTCCAAAGGGAGCGCAGTGTAAGTTTTCTGCTCCAAAGTCGTTCCAAAAGGAATGCAGAGCATACAGCGAAAAGTCAACGCTGATACCGCCTAAGTAAAAGGCGAAGAAGCTCCAAAGACGTTCCTAAGGGAATGCAGAGCTTATACCGCCTAAGTAAAAGGCGAAGAAGTTCCAAAGACGTTCCTAAGGGGATGCAGAACTTACAGCGAAAAATAAACGCTGATTCCGCTGAAGTAAAAGGCGAAGAAGCTCCTAAGGGAGGCTTATAATGAAAAGTCAGTATTGATACAAAAGATTGTGCCCCATTGCAGGAATGTGTGTATCTTCGGCACAAAATATCATTTTGCATAACATAACATCATCACATCATTTTGCATAGCATAATCATCATACATCATGCTGCATGTGGCACAAGAAGGGGGCATGTTATCGATCTTCGGAAAATGCTCTGAAAAGGGGCAAATCATGCCAAGTTACAGGGAGAAACAATATTGATTTTCGAGGTATAGCTTCGGAGATTATTTTTACGAAGCTTGGATATTTCTTATCAGAACACTATGGATATTGTCGTGATAAATGATAAATTCTTCTTCACGAAGCATGAAAAGAAGGGAAGGTGTTTTTTTTTCGTCGAAGACTCAAAAATGGTACGTGTTTAAAGTTTCATGCATCGTAAAGAATTGAATCATAAAACAAGTATATTACATACAGGATTACAGAATATTACACAAATCATATATCAAATGTTTTTTGCAATAGCACTTAGTCTTCCCTAAGTACTATCTCTGCAGCTTCGTTCAGCAGTCGATCGACAACCTGATCCATGATAGCTTCGGCCATCTTTTTAATTTCGTCGTCATCTTTAGCCTGAGGGCCCGAAGATGCTTGAGTAGGATCTGAGTGAGGACGGGACACGACTACATTACTATTACAAATCGCAAACAGGTCTTAAAAGCCTAAAGATTACAACACGGTAAAAACTATTATTTAGTACCTAATTGACCTTCGGGCTCTGTGCTCTTTTTAGCAGCCTTAGCCACTTCTCTAGCATCATGGATGCCCTTTTCACTTCTCTGAATAATTTCTCTTGCCATTTCTCGGCCACCGTTATCCCAGATATCAGTAAAAAACTTTCCACCAATTATGCTAGCTTCGGCCGAAGGATCTTTTGTATCTTCAAAGGACAAAGCAGCTTCGGACTGTGCTAAAATTTTCACATGCTCACAGCCCTTCTTCTCTAAAATGGTGGCAATCCCTCTGGCGCCAGAGAAGGCACATATATCTCCTCGGCTATTTAAAATTTCTTCGAAGGCTTCACCTTCGTGGTCAATCCATTCAATGACACTTTCGGGATTGCCCCTCAAAAAATTTTCTTCACTTGAGAATGCGCCGACTTTGGCGAAGCTAGCCTTTAATTTTTTAACACAATCTACAGATTTATTGTAGCATTTCTTTTTGGACGAACGAAGCTCTTCAACAGTCACTTCTAGATGATCTGCCCATTGATCGCTGAGTTCACGCTTTGTTTCTTCAAGTATACGTTCTTCTTTGGCTCTGGCCAGTTGTTTCCGAAGGTCTTCAATTTCGCGTTTCTGAGCTTCAGCTTGACTTTTGAAAGCAGCTTCGTCCTCCTTTATTTTATCTATCAATGAGTATAATATTTTGTCTTTTTCGAGACCTTCGTTCCTCAGTTCAATTACTTCGGAACGAAGGTTGCTCAGGGCTATAGTACATCCTTCGTCCTCAGCATCTTTCTGTGCTCTGAGGGCATTGCTGAGTATCAGGCCCTGCAGACAGGAATATGTCTGTGTCAATAGTTTTAAACAAACGGAAAATTTTGAATTCAACAAAAATATAAGAATTCCATTTGTCGCACCTTTAAACTGTTGTAAGCTAGGCTGTCAGCCAGATCGTTCTTTGACAGCACCGAAAGTCCGTCTTCTAAAGTTGGAAATCCGAAGCTTCTGCTCATCTCCCGACAGACAGAAATTTCCTTGCTGTCGGGGAGGCAATACAAGAAATCTTCTTCTCCACTGCCATTAAATATCAACGCCCCCTTTGGATATTTCAACTTTTGGGCATAGTGTTGGGCCTCTTGTTCTTCTTTTTCTGTTAATTTTTTCCCCGAAGCATGACGAAAAATATAATCACGAATTTTGGATGCTTCGGGGGTAACAACACCAGTTCCTTCAGCAAAAGTTGGCTTTGTTATTTTTTCTGCCTCACTTTCCAAGGTTTTTGCCTTTGAGGGCCCTGAGGGCCCAGCTTCGGCTTCAGTATCTTGCTCTGGAGCTTTAGAACCCGAAGCTTCGACTGTTGTTTCAGGAGTGACGGCAGCCTTCTTCGGAGGGGTGCTTGAAGATTTGATCGTTTCTAGCACATCTAGCACATTAGCCATTCTCCTTCTTTTCGGAGTCACTGCTGGCACTTTTTGATTACTTACTGTTTCAATGTTTGCCACAGGACTCAAAACTTCTGATGTTTTGGAGTCCTCGGTTGCTTCCTTTACCTCTTCCATTTTTTCTGTGAATGGCGCTTCGGCCTTCTTTTTCGTTTCTGGTAACAAAATTTTTGATTGCTCCAATTTTGTCTTCGTTGGTATTTCGGCTGTTTCTGTGACTTCTGGCAGCAAAGTTGGCTCGGCTGGTTTTTCAGCTTCGGTGGCCGAAGAAGTTTCTCCGGTAAACTCAGGCACCGAAGCTGGTTCAATATAACGCGGTCGATAAGTAAGAACCTTTATCTTCTTCCTTTTCGGTTCTGGCTCGCTAGGAGCAGCTGTAGTTTCTTCTTTTGCAGAGGTTGTATTTTTTCTCTTCAGCCTTCGAATGGGGTAGCAATAGTCAGGGTAGACAAACCCGATGGCATCAAATACCCGATTCAGCCTTTTCTTTTTTCGGCCTCCGAAGGCTGCTGACATTGCAGTATCTTCGGCCTTCGAGTATGTCCCAAGCAGCTCATCACTTAAATTGTCAATGCTTTTCAACCACTCATCGTCTGGCTCAATAAATTTATCTTCAAATTTAAAAGTGTACTTAAACCTGACAAGTCCACCTTCGTCGGCCTCTTTAACGGTTTCTTGTGGCATTTCCCATTTCTCCGCAAGCGGCCACACCCTGAAGGCAATATGCTCTTGTACTAAGTCCCTTGTTCCTATAAAAGAGCAGACAACGCCGAAGGCTCTTTGGCACTCTTCGGCGGCTTCGTTCATTTCAACCTTCGGCCTCCGAAGGCCGAAGCTTTGCCAAATAGGACGCATAATTATACCTTTGATGTCTTCTCGTGCTGATAAGTCATTCTTCACATAAAACCATTCTGTCATCCAATCCCCGGGCCATCTCTTCCGAAAGGTTGGTATGGGACAGCTTGCCCCGGACCGAGAGACGAAGCTGTAGCAGCCAAAGTTGTTATGGTACTGTTCTTTGCCCCAAGGCTTTGTTTCATATAATAATTCATGAACATTACAGAAGCTTCTTGCGTCAGGCTTCAGACCTTGGCTTCTCGCGGCCCACACGAAGATATTTAGCCTTATAATTGCCTCGGGAGTAAGTTGATGAAGATAGACTTCGAAGATTTTCAACACCTCCACGACGAAGCTGCTCAAGGGGAATCGCAATCCAGCTTTCAAAAATCTTCGATACACCACAACTTCATTTTCTTCAGGGTGTGGACAAGTTTTTTCCCCTTCGTCCGCCCTCACAATGGACAGATCCCGGAAATACCTTCCTCTCATATTAACAAGATGATTCTCTTTGATAGTTGATTTACCATAAACTGAATGGCTTGGTCGCCAGGGGCGATCTTCGGAGTCTTCGCCACCGCTGTCCACATCATAACTTTCACTGTCACCAGTATCTTCAGACAGCCCTTCCAGAATTTCCCTGGTGATCTTTTCTGTGTTGGTCTTCGACATTGATATAAGAAACCCTAAGTTCTTCTCTTCATCAAGACTCAGCTTCATCTCAGCAGCAGCCTTCTTAGCAGCTTCAGATATCTTCGGAAACACTAAAAAACTGTTTTTAAAAGCCGAAGCTTCAAAGCTAAAAACTTAGCAGATCACAGTGCACAAGAGCTAAAAAATGAGTGAGCAGGAGTGGTTGGCCAGAAAGCGTGCAAAATAAGTTTGCGGTATGGCCGTATTTATACGCTTGATGCGTTGAAAATTGAAAGACCCCGCTTGTCAGTGAAAGTTGCTATTCTAGCAAAGGGAAGGTGTTTTTTCGGACCTTCGGCTCAAGGCCTTCGTCCATATCGCAATCTGAATTTATCATTAACAAATTAATATTGCGAGGGGCTACTGTTGGGGGCCTTCGTCCTCCGAAGGTCCTCAAAAACGTGATCTGACAATGTTTTCCAAGTGGATTATGTGAACAGGTACCTTCGGACTCAGAATTACGAACATGAAGTGCGGTCAGGACGAAGCCTGAACCAGACGAAGGACGGGCTGATTACCAAGCTCCACGAAGGATGGTGCACAGCCGAAGCTGTGCGCAGGGAAGCTTCGTCGCGATAGCAGAGAGGGGAACCGACTTAAAGATGAAAAGACTACGTGGGCCTTGTCAGATTTCCATAAGTCATTGACAAATGTAATGGACATAAATGTAATTTTACGTGGGCTGCGTCCCGCGTCTATAAATAGATGAACAGTACTCCCGTACTGTTCACGCTGACTTGGCATTTGCTTTTGCGTCACGCTTGTACTTTTTATCTTCTCTCAGGACCGAAGGTACATTTGTAATTTGAAATCATTTCTATTTTTCCATGTTAATAAAATAGAAATGATTCTATGATGATGCTTATATTATATTTCATGCTTTATATGAATCCTTCGTCATTACTTGTTATGTTCACGAAGGTATGTCTCTTATGACCTTCGTCCGAAGCTCATTATTTCCCGAAGGGACATAATACTTCGAAGGACGAAGGACTTTAACACTTAACACTTTTTATGTTGCCTTGTTCTTAACTCTTAGCATTTTAGAACAAGTCCCCAACACAGCTTATCACCCTCAGACCGATGGACAGACTGAAAGGACTAATCAAGTATTGGAAGATATGCTGAGAGCATGTGCCCTTCAGCATGGAGGAAGTTGGGATAAAAGTCTACCGTATGCTGAGTTCTCATATAATAATAGTTATCAGGCCAGTCTGAAGATGTCACCTTTTGAAGCTCTATATGGGAGGAAGTGCAGGACTCCTCTATATTGGGATCAGACTGGAGAGAGACAGTTCTTTGGGCCTGAATTGATTCAAGAAGCAGAAGAACAAGTCCGTGTAATTCGAGAGAATTTGAGGGTGGCTCAAACCAGGCAAAAGAGTTACGCAGATAATAGAAGAAGACCACTGGAATTTGAAGGAGATTATGTGTACCTCAAGGTGTCACCACTTCGTGGAATGAGGAGATTCAAAGTTAAGGGCAAATTGTCCCCTCGCTACATTGGACCATTCTTGATCTTTAGAAGAGTTGGGGAGATGGCATACCAACTCGAGTTACCTGCTACTCTATCGGATGTGCATAATGTGTTCCATGTATCTCAACTGAAGAAATGTCTCCGTGTTCCCGAGGAACAGTTACCCATGGAAGAGCTCAGTGTTCAAGGTGATTTGACTTACACGGAGTACCCAATCAAGATTTTGGATACTTTGACTAGAGTTACAAGAAATAAGGTGATAAAGATGTGTAAAGTACAATGGAGTCACCACGGTGAAGATGAAGCAACGTGGGAAAGAGAAGAAGAGCTTCGTATAGATTTTCCCCACCTTTTCTCTAGTTCTTCTTAAATCTCGAGGACGAGATTATTTTTAAGGGGGGTAGGATTTGTAACACTCAAAATTGTTTACAAGGAATAAATAGTGAATTCCCTATGGTATGTGCCTTATTTGCATCATAAAAAGAACACACATATAATTAAGAGTGATTAATTAGAACAAATGATACTAAATAAAACAAAGTGCATCTCGTTGGAGTTTTATATGTTTGTGCATTAAATAAAATAACAAGGATAATAATAATAAGATAATAATTACTAGAAAGCTTGAATCCTAAATTGAGAATTAGGGTTTGAATTAAGAGAAGGGAAGAACTGAGAAAAATACTACATAAAATAAAATAGAAATCAGAATAAATACCTTTCACACTTATATTATTAAACTATACATTTCAAACTGAGTACAAGTTATTCACAAAGTTTGAATTTAAACTTGAATTCAAATTGGATTTGAAAATGGAGAAAAAGAAATGGAAAAGAAAAGAATAAAACAAAACTACCCTACATGGGCCGCCATACCTCAATCTGGCCCACCTTCCCTTTAACCCAGCGCGACCCAGTCCCCTGCGCTTGCCGTCACTGTGCTTCGGGCCCATATGTCAGCGCATCCACGAAGGCGTGTCGCGAGCTAGCTTCCACCGACTTGCGGGTCCCACCCGTCAGCCGGTACTGTGGATCTTCTCGCTGGTAGCCACGCGGTGGCGCTTGCCGCGGCGGACTTAGCGGCGGCCATTGCGCCCGCGTTGAATCAACCGCCAGACGACCATAAAGCGGGTCTCGGGGATCTTCGCCTTCCCTTTTACCCTCCACACACCAGAGCCGGCCAGGAGAGAGCTGCGTGGGCGAAACCGTGGACTGCGTAGATCGCCGCCGCTAGGAAACTTCATTTAGGGTGCCAATCCGGGCCCTAAATCGGGTCAGTAACCTTCACCGATGCTCACCGCATGCGTCTATCGGTCTTCGGTGCTGATGGGATGGATTGGCGCAGCTGAATTCCTCACCGTCGACCCGATGCCGCCGCGGAGCCGTGACCTTCCGTGGATAGAGCCGTCGTCGCATCATACCGAGGTAATAAACCCACCAACGGTTTCGCCTTGACCTCCTCTACGCTTAGCGCTAGGGAATCAAGAAATTAACGTCTAGGCGTGTAGTTGGGGAGCTCCAGTAATGGCGCGCCGCCGCGTGTGCTTGGGGGCGCCACCGCGGAGACTTTGCTCCGTTGGTCTGCGGCTGGGGATGGTGGACGAAGTATTAGCCGTTGATCTTGTTGTTTACGGCTCAGATTAGACCGGGTCACTTTAATCTCGGGGCCATCGATCTTGTATCGGATGGATCATGTCGCGTACCGGTTCGGGCGTGGTTGAGTTAATCTGGGCCGTCCGCACGGGATCCAGCGGCCAGATCTTTTCGATAACCCTTCACTAGCCCATTTAACACAAGAGCCCCTGTCCTTTTGTCAAATAAACCCGCCATCCTCGGCAACAGTAATCTGAGTCTGGGAAAGTTTTACAGGTTAGTGCCCGAGCTTTTTATTATTTGGCGCGCTGTCCAGAGCTCAGAGAAATCAAATAAACAAGTTTAGAAATTGATTTTGAATACAAAAATAATCCTAGGAACTTATATAATTCATATAAAATCCATTTTAACTCCAAATTAATCCATTCGACTTTCTAAAATTTTATAATTTTATTCTCTACCACTTAGTGTCTCTGTTTTGACATGAAAACAGTTAGAAAATTAATTTATCATTTAATCCCATTTCAAGCACATTAAACCTTAGGAAATTCATAACTTGAAATCTATAACTCCAAATCTAGTGATTCCAGTTCCTATGATCTCATTTTAATGCGTAGATTTTTACTGTATATTTTATTTGCATGTTTGATGTGATGTTAATTTATGCTATACTATGTATGTATTGTGTTGATGCGAGTAGACGAGCAAGCCACTGTGGATTCTGAGGTTCAACAAGTAGAGATAGCTGAGCAGGAGCTCATTGAAGGCAAGTTGTGCCCTTGATTCACTTTTGTTACCCAATAATGTTCTTTATAATCATCTACCATGCATAGGTTAATTTTGATGGGACCCGATAGGTCACCCTAGATTGTTTATCTCATTACCTTGTTTACCCCTGAATCACTTGGGTAGTTTGCTATTGCTTTACATGGTTTTGGGATAATCATTTATATCTATGTTCCAATTATTCTTGTTATTCTATTTATGTTCATGTCAAGTTCATTAATGTTAATTGGAACATAGAGCTTAACTTGAGAACCACGTGCCACCACAAGGGTTTATGGACGCCCTTGGCTGATTAATTAGGAAAGCTAGTGGAAGACTACCTTACCCGAAAGGGGCAAGGGCAGTAGGGGAGTTGCATGCAAGGAGGTTCTCGGGTTGATTTAGTTGCGATGGCGGTCGGACGGGGGATTCTTGCAAGTGCTCTTCCCATAAACTGTAGCGGGTTTTCGGAAGCTAGTGGAACTTTGTAAAGGCCTCGTAGTGGATCCCTAGCCATTCACCTCGGTAGTGTCTAAGGGCCTAGCTAACCCTGGCGACATGGGATACACGACTTGTGGGTAAAGGGTACAACCTCTGCAGAGTGTAAAACTGGTATACTAGCCGAGCTCACGGTCATGAGCAGCTCAGGACTCTCTGATGATTAAATTATGGAACCTAAATTCAATTTTGTCATTTGCATATGCATGGGTTTATTATTAATTTTGTTCTATTATTCTATTATGGTTTGGAATTTACTTACACTTAGTAATTGCTAATAAAATTTTGACCAACTACTTAAAAGCAATGCTCAGCTTTAACCATTCTCTTTGATAAGCCTTACACTCCATGAGCTCCCACCTTTGGTGAGTTCATGTCACATTATTCCCCACAACTTGTTGAGCGATGATCATGTGTGAGCTCACCCTTGCTGTCTCACACCCCCCCCCACAGGAGAAGAGCAGGTGGTTCAGGAGGAGCCACAAGGCGAGGAGTATGATCTGATCTAGGTGGAGTTTCTCAGTTGACATTGGCGCCGACGATCCTTAGTTCGTTTTATCTTTATTATTTTATTTTGTAATAAGTCTTCCGCTATGTAATAAATACTCTGATGTTTTATGACATTTATCTCTATACACTCTGTTATTATATATGTTGTCTTCTTGGCGCATGTATGAGATGCACCTGGCTTTGTTCCTTAAAGCCGGGTGTGACATCTCAACACCAAGTTGCATGAGCGTCTCAACACTGTCCAGGCTGATAGCTTTAATGAGTTGGTCAAACTGGCCATCTCCCAGTAGGATTGTATTGTAGCTCACCGGGTAGAGAAGAAGAGGAAAGCACCAATGGCAGCACCCTCCGCTCAACCCCAGAGGTTCCGGATTGTTTCCCACAATCAGAGCAGACAATTTCAGCAGTAGGCAGGCAGATGGGTGATCAGGCCATCTCAGCAGCAGCAACCAGCACCCAATCGTTTTCCAGCCCCCGCTCCATGAAACAATCAACCTCCGCAGCAGCAGCAGTATCGCCAGGGAAATGGGAACAAGTGCTTCACTTGTGGCAATGTCGGCCACTATGCCAAAAATTGCCCATAGAATCAGCAGAGGCAAATGCCAGCACCAAATCAATACAAGGGAAGAAAGCAGAAGGTGCAAGTCAGGCAAGGGAAGATCAACTTCACTACTCTGGAGGAGTTACCTGAGGGATCCCCCATCATGACTGGTATCTTTTTAGTTTTTAATCAACTTGCATTAATTCTGTTTGATTCTGGTGCATCTCATAGCTTCATTAGCCAAAAGTTCAGTGCTAAGTGTCAACTGTCCTTCTATCATACAAAAGGGTCCTTCATGATAGCCACACCTGGGGGCAAAATTGCAACCAACCAATTAAACCGAAATGTGCCTATCTCAATGGGAAGTAGAATCTTCAAAACCACACTCCTAATCTTGGGATTAGAGGGTATGGACATCATTCTCAGAGCTGACTGGTTGACTCAACACCGAGTGGTGTTGGATGTAGCTGCTAGAGCTCTGCAGATCCGTTCTCCTACCTTTGAGGACCTTGTGTTGTATCTACCCAGCCAAGATTCTACTCGATCATGTGTTTTTGCTATGATAGAGTTACCTTTGAAGAAGATTCTAGTGGTCTGTGAGTATGAAGATGTTTTTCCTGATGAATTACCGGGAATCCACCAGACTGAGATATTGAATTCGCCATCGAGTTGCAACCGAGAACAGCACCTATTTCCAAGAGGCCTTACCGGATGCCACCCGCTGAGTTGGCAGAATTGAAGAAGCAATTGCAAGAATTGTTGGACAAAGGTTTCATCCACCCAAGTACTTCGCCTTGGGGATGTCCATCCTTGTTTGTGAAGAAGAAAGATGAAAGCTTGAGGTTGTGCACAGATTACCGGCCACTTAATGTGGTGACTATCAAGAACAAGTATCCTTTGCCTCGTATTGATGTTCTTTTCGATCAGTTGGTCGGAGCCAACATGTTTTCCAAGATAGACCTTCGCTCTGGCTATCATCAGATCAAGATACGAGCAAGTGATATTCCGAAGACTGCCTTCTCAACCAGATATGGGTTGTATGAATTTTTGGTGATGTCATTTGGGCTAACTAATGCACTAGCATACTTCATGTATCTGATGAATTCTATTTTCATGCTTGAACTGGACAAGTTCGTACTGGTTTTCATCGATGATATCTTGGTGTACTCAAAGAACGAAGAAGAGCATGCCGGTCATTTGCATGTAGTGCTTCAACGTCTGCGAGAGCACCGTCTTTATGCCAAATTGTCAAAATGTGATTTTTGGCTAAAGGAAATCAAATGCTTGGGTCACACTATCTCTCAGGCAGGCATAGTTGTTGATCCTAATAAGGTGCAAGAGGTGATGAACTGGAAGCCGCCGATGACTGTCAGTCAGATTCGAAGTTTTCTGGGATTGGCTAGTTATTATCGAAGATTCATTCCGGATTTCTCTCAAATTGTGAAGCCCATGACTGAATTATTGAAGAAGGGAGCCAAGTTTGTTTGGGGTCAGAAGTGCGAAGATGCCTTCCACACATTGAGGCAACATCTGACCACAACGCTGGTGTTAGCACAACCGGACAGCGGCAAGCCATTTGATGTGTACTGTGATGCCTCTGGCACTGGACTAGGTTGTGTTTTGATGCAAGACAACAGAGTCATTGCTTATGCGTCAAGAACACTCAGGCCTCATGAGCAAAATTACCCCACTCATGACTTGGAGTTAGCAGTCGTGGTTCATGCATTAAAAATGTGGAGACACTACTTGATAGGAACCCACTACAACATCTTCACAGATCATAAGAGCCTCAAGTATATATTTACTCAGGCTGATCTCAACATGCGGCAGAGAAGATGGCTAGAGCTGATCAAAGACTATGACCTGAAGGTACACTATCACCTAGGAAAAGCCAATGTGGTAGCTGATGCCTTGAGTTGGAAATTGCAATGCAACTGTGTTATGATGGATTCTCGCATCAACACCCTATGTGATGAGTTGAGCAAAATGAAGATTGAAGTGATTCCTTCTGGTGCTTTGTCTCACATTTCCGTTGAGCCAACTTTGCAAGACCAGATCATTATGGCCCAACTCAGTGACAAGGGAGTGCAAATTATTAAAGAGAACCTCCATCAGAAGACAGAGAAGTATAAATGTTTCCGCCAAGATGGAAAGGGTATATTGTGGTTTGAAAGCAGATTGGTAGTTCCTAAAAATAAGGATCTCAAAAAGAAGATCTTGGATGAGGCTCATCTCTCCAAATTCTCCATGCATCCAGGAAGCACCAAAATGTACCATGATCTGAAGCCTTTGTATTGGTGGACCAGAATGAAGAGGGAAATAGCCCAATATGTATCAGAATGTGACACATGTCAGAGGGTAAAGGCAAGCCACTTAAAATCAGCTGGTGCTTTGCAACCCCTATCAGTACCTTCATGGAAATAGGATGGCATCAGCATGGTATTTTTTGTACTGATAGGGGTTGGGCAGACCCACAAAAAATACCATGCTGATGCCATCCTATTTCCATGAAGGTACTGATAGGGGTTGCAAAGCACCAGCTGATTTTAAGTGGCTTGCCTTTACCCTCTGACATGTGTCACATTCTGATACATATTGGGCTATTTCCCTCTTCATTCTGGTCCACCAATACAAAGGCTTCAGATCATGGTACATTTTGGTGCTTCCTGGATGCATGGAGAATTTGGAGAGGCGAGTGTTGGGGACTTGTTCTTAAATGCTTGAATTAAGAACAAGGGAACACAAAAATGTTAATAGTTAATGCCCTTCGTCCTTCGAAGCATTATCTCCCTTGGGATATAATGATCTTCAGACGAAGGTTATTAAGGACGTACCTTCATCATCGCAGTATATATTATTGAAAGGAGAAGCATATGAAACATGAGAATAACATGAATAATCATATGACATCATTTATATATCTTTATTATATCATCATGAATAAACATAAACAATATCGAATTACATTTGTACCTTCGGCTTGACAGAAGGCAAAAGTCCAAGAGTGACGCACAAATGAATACAAGTCAGCGTGAACAGTACGGGGGTACTGTTCATCTATTTATAGGCACAAGGTGCAGCCTGTGTAAAATTACATTCAAGCCCTTTATGTTCACTACTAACTTAAGGACAATCCAATGAGGACTAGATAGCCTTTTCCCCTTTAAGTCGGTTCCTTTTTCTGCCACTGAGCCGAAGCTTCCTTGCGCGTAGCTTCGGCGCTGGTTCAACCTTCGTCTCGACCATGCTTTTCATATTGTGTACAGCTTTATCCGAGTTCGAAGGTTCCTGTACATATATTACACTTGGGAAACATTGTTAATCATGTTTTTGAGGACCTTCGGAAGACGAACGCCCCCAACAGTAGCCCGTCGCAGTATTAATTTGTTATAATAACGAATTCAGACTACGACGAGAACGAAGGCCTTAAGCCGAAGGTCCAAAAAACACCTTCCCTTTGCTAGAATAGCAATAGTCAATGACAGACGGGGCCCTCCAAGTTGCAACGCACTGGGCGTATAAATATGAACCCATACCGGCAACATTTGATACGCCATTTCTACCATTTGCGTTATTTTCTCAAACTTTTAACTCTTACTCACTAGCTTTTGCCTGATTTTCAAGCTTTTTGAGCTTCGGTTTCAAGATGTGTTTTCGCCATGTCTGGGGAGAAGATGATTGAGGAAAAGAAGATGACTGAGGAGACGAAGATATTTGAGGAAAAGAAAGATGCAGATCCTTTTATCACCGGATTTTTGAGTCTATGTCAAAAACGAACACATAGAAGATTACTAAAAAGATACTGGAGGGTTTGTCTAAAGATACTGATGACAGTGATAGTTATGATGTGGAGAGTCGAGATGAATACTCTGAAGATCGGCCCTGGCGACCGAGCCATGCCGTCTTCGGCAAATCAACTATTAAACAGAGTCATATTGACAACATGAGAGGAAGGTATTTTCGTGACATGTCTATCGTGAGAGTTGGTGGAGACAACATCGTCCCTGCTCCTGAGGAAAATGAAGTTGTTATTTATCGAAGCTTTTTGAAGGTTGGTCTTCGGTTCCCTTTGAGCAAGTTTGTGGTTGAAGTGTTGAACATATATCAGATCTTCCTTCATCAAATCACCCCCGAAGCTATAATTAGGATGGGGATTTTTGTCTGGGCTATAAGGAGTCAGGGATTGGAGCCAAGCGCGAAGTGCTTCTGTATTATGCACGAGCTTTTATATGAGACGAAGGCTACTTGCAAATAACAGTACCACAACAACTTCGGTTGTTATGGATTTATTGCTCGCCCTAATGCAAGCCACCCAGTGCCAACATTCCAGAAAAGATGGCCCGGAGCCTGGATGGAGGAGTGGTTTTACGTTAAAATGATTTAAAGAAAAGGGCAGACATCAAGGAAATTATCCAGCGTCCCATTTGGTCTCGCTTCGGCCTCCAAAGGCCGAAGGTGAATATTTATTGCGATGTTGAAGCGCGTCAGAAGGCTTTTAGTACTATATGCGCCTTCATTGGCACGAGGGATTTAATTCAAGAACACATATCCTTCTGGGTGTGGCCGCTTGTGGAAAGCTGGGATATGCCGAAGGAGACTACTGCCGAGTCCAATGATAGTGGCCTAGTCCAATTGAAATATACCTTCAGATTTAGGGAGAAGTTTGATGAGCCAGATGATGACTGGTTGAAATGTATTGAAGCTACCAGCGACGAGCTACTTGGGACATATTCCAAGGCTGAAGATAATGCTCTGTCCGCAGCCTTCGAAGGTCGGGGCAAGAAAAGGTTGAACAGGGTATTTGATGCGATTGGCTTCGTATACCTTGACTACCATTACCCGCAATACGGGCAAGGGAAAGAAAGACTGCCGCTTCGGCCACCGCAGCTATGCTGAAGAGCAAAAAGATGAAGGTTTTGACCCACCGGTCGCGCTATATTGAACCGGCCGTAGTGCCTGAATTTGGCGAGGGTACTTCTTCAGCTGCCGAAGCAAAGAAAGTTGCTTCAATTGTGCAGAGTGCTGAAAAGCCGATTGCAGCGGCAAAGGTGCCTACAGTCGGGCCAGCCGAAGCTGAGGATGATAAGGCCGAAGAGCCATAGGTGGAAAAAAATGGTGAAGATGCCAGAAATTCTGAGCCCTCCGGCAGAGGCGAAACTGCCGAAGGTTACAAGAGCTCCCGCCACAACTCCCAAGAGGAGAAGAATGGCAAGCGTGCTAGACACCGTTGTGGAGACAACAAGAGCACTGACTCCTGCTCCTGTGAAGGAGATTGCCAAAGTTGCTACAGCACATACGGAAACCGAAGCTGGGCCCTCAGTGCCCATTGAAACGAAGCTCGCCGCAACCGAGCAGAGGGCCGAAGAAGAATCTCCAGATACTGGCGTAGCTCTGGAGAAAAGTATGACCAAAGAAGCCAAATCCCCTGCTCCTGAAGCACTGTCTGAAAGTCTTGATTATATCGTTCGACATGCTTCGGGAAAAAGATTATCTGAAGAAGAAGTTTTTGAAGCCAAACACTATGCCCGGGAACTGAAGTACCCGAAGGGGGCCTTAGTGTTTAACGGTACAGACGAAGATGATTTCATGTACTGCCTCCTAGACAACAAAGAGTTATCCGTCTACCAGGAGATGGCCAAAAGTATGGGATTTCCAAAGCTCGAAGCCGGCCTCTGCGCCATGACGAAGGCTGACCTCGCAGACAGTCTCGCATACAACAGTCTAAAGGTACAGAAGTGAACTTTAAAGCTTATGGACTTAGAAATGGAGTCTTTTATTTTCACTCTAATCCTTTATTCGTTTTTATAGGGCTTAATCCTTAGCAACGCCCTGAGGGCGCAAAAGAATACCGAAGACGAGAGCTGCACTATAGCTCTCAGCAACCTTCAATCAGAGGTCATCAGACTGAGAAACGAAGCCATGGGAAAAAACAAAATCATACTTTCATTGGCGGATAAAGCAATAGAAGATGAAGCAAAATTTAATGCTCAATCCGAAGCTTATAAAGCCGAAGTTGAAGATCTTCGTAAAAAACTTGCCGAAGCTAGTGAGAAGTGCGCTCTCGCAGAACATAAGCAAGAGATCAGTGAATACTGGAGAAAAAAGCTAGAGAAAAATGTTGAAGAGCTTCGCGAGTCCAAGGAAAGGTGTTTTGAAAAATCCTTGGATTGTGTGAAGAAAATAAAAACTAGCTTCTCCAAAGTGGGTGCCTATTCTTCTGAAGAAAACTTCATACGAGGCGACTCCGAAGGTGTTGTTGAATGGATAAGTGGAGAAGCTGAAGCCTTCGAGGAAATTTTGAGTGATCGCGGGGATGTTTGCACGTTTTCTGGTGCGCGTGGAATCTCAGCTGTTCTGGAGAAGGCCGGATGTGATCACGTTAAGGCCATAGCCCAGGCCGAAGCTGCCTTCTCCGTAGATGATACGAAGGATCCTTCCGCCGAAGCAACTTTAATGGGCGGGAAATTTTATAACGATGTCTGGGTGAACGGTGGCCGAGAGCTGGCTCACGAGATTATAAAAAAGAGTGAAAAGATACCCACGACGCCCGAGCAAATGCAAAACGAGCTGAAGAAGCTGCAGAACGCAAAAGGCGCATAGGTATTATTTCTTGATTATTTAGCTTCAGTACTTGCTTTTTGGCTTCGAACTAATCTGCTTACCTACTTCAGCTGCACTATCCCTGCCTCCGGAGCCATACGATCCCCTAGCTGATTCAGAGATGAAGGAATCGTTAGATATCATAAGCATGGCTGAATCCATTATCGATGAGGTCGTCAACAAATTACTGAACGAAGTTGCAGAGAAAGTCCTTAAAGAGGAATAGGTTTTATTGTAATAATCATTTTGAAAAACTTGATGTATATAACAAATGAAGGAAGATTAGGCTTCTATAGTAACAAAACTATGTAATATTTGAAATATGTAATGTTGAATCGCATATGTAAATTATTGCAGTTTATTTCTTTGCGATGCATGAAATTTACACACATACCGTTTTTGAGCCTTTGGCGAAAAAACACCTTCCCTTATTTTCATGCTTCGTAAAGAAAGAGATCCCTTCTTATGACAAGGCTGGTAAAACTGTATTTCCCGAAGCTTACTTCGTGCCTTAACACATTTTCATTTTGACAAAGCATTTGCCGAAGATTGGCTTCGTATTCGATTCTTGCGCCGTTGATGTAATATGTTGTATGATGTAATGTTATGCGAAATGATGTGATGATATGATGCAAAATGATGAGGATGCCAAAGACACACACACACGCCCACACTGGAACACACAAGCTATGCTTCCCCTTAGGAACGACTTTTGAGCTTCTTAACCTTCTCTTTCGGTGATATAAGTTCTGCATCCCCTTAGGAACGTCTTTTGAACTTCTTCACCTTCTATTTCGGTGGTATAAGTTCTGTATCCCCTTAGGAACGACTTTTGAACTTCTTCGCCTTATATTTCGGCGGTATTTGGCTCTGCATTCCCTTTGGAATGACTTTTGAGCTGAAAACTTACACTGTGCTCCCTTAGGAACGACTTTTTGTAGCTTCGTCAATTTTGGCTCTTCATTCCCTTAAGAACGACTTTTGAGCAAAAACTTACGCTGCGCTCCCTTAGGAACGACTTTTGTAGCTTCGTTTATGTTGGTTCTGCATTCCCTTAGGAACGACTTTTGAGCTTCGTAAATCTGTGAAGAAGATATATTTCATTCTGGTAGAGGCAAAATCATTACAAGAAATTAAAACTAAGTTTTCATTGCTTGTTCCTTATACAGAAAGCAAAACAACATAGAAAATGAAAGTATTTCAGAAGTAGGATATTGCTTTGTATATGTGTTTTGATTCTGGTACAGTGCTGTTGATTGTACAAGCTTCGGACTCCTCCCTGAAGTCACGTTACTGTTGGGGGTGTTGGCGCCCTTCTGGCTGTTGGCTTCGAGTGTAAGTAGGTTGCAATGGTGGTGGCGGTGGAAGCTGGGGCCAGGAAGCTTGTGAATGGCTTGCCGAAGCAATAGAAGCTGCAGGTTGATTGCCCACATATTATGGTATGTAGGGAGAGTGGCACGAAGCAGTATGTAGGACCTGCTTCGGCTGATTCTGCCGAGCTTCTGCTTCAGCAATCTCTTTTTGCTTCAGAATAGTGATCTGGCACGTTCTTGTGGTGTGGCCCTTGTCCTCACCGCAAAATAAGCAATAGATTTTTCTGGGCTAATCCCCATATCTTCCTCCAAAGCCCCTGCCGCCTCTGCCCCTTGGAGCTGGTGGCCTGAAGGAGCTTTGCTGCTGTCCTGAAGACTGTGAGGTGTGTTGTGGCCTCTGAAGCTGGCTTCCTTTGTCATCATTCTGACTAGAGCTATGGATTGATCTGACATGCCTAGGGTGGATTCTTCCTCTGAAGCCCCTAGTCATCTCAGAAAATCTATAAGCTTCCTCTCTTCTTTGTCGGAAGTCATTATCAGCCCGGATGTACTCATCCATTTTCTGAAGCATCTTCTCTAGAGTCTGGGGGGTTTCCTGGTGAAGTATTGGGCCATAGGCCCTAGCCGAAGACCCTTGATCATGGCCTCAATGACGATTTCATTGGGCACTGTGGGCGCTTGTGCTCTTAGACGCAAGAACCTTTGGACATACGCCTAAAGGTATTCCTCATGGTCTTGTGTGCACTGGAACAAGGCCTGAGCTGTGGCTGGCTTCGTTTGAAAGCCTTGGAAACTGGTAACCAGGATGCCCTTGAGCTTCTGCCATAACGTGATTGTCCCTGGCCGGAGAGAAGAGTAGCATGTCTGGGCCACACTTTGGACTGCCATGACAAAGGACTTTGCCATGACAGCTGCGTTACCTCCATATGAGCATATGAAACATGAGAAATAACATGAATAATCATATGACATCATTTATATATCTTTATTATAACATCATGAATAAACATAAACAATATCGAATTACAATTGTACCTTCGGCTTGATAGAAGGCAAAAGTCCAAAAGTGACGCACGAATGAATACAAGTCAGCGTGAACAGTACGGGGGTACTGTTCATCTATTTATAGGCATAGGGCACAGCTTGTGTAAAATTACATTCAAGCCCTTTATGTTCACTACTGACTTAAGGACAATCCAACGAGGACTAGATAGCCTTTTCCCCTTTAAGTCGGTTCCTTTTTCTGCCGCTGAGCCGAATCTTCCTTGCGTGTAGCTTCGGCGTTGGTTCAACCTTCGTCTCGACCATGCTTTTCATATTGTGTACAGCTTTATTCCGAGTCTGAAGGTTCCTGTACATATATTACACT
Source organism: Zea mays (assembly GCF_902167145.1). NCBI lineage: Eukaryota > Viridiplantae > Streptophyta > Magnoliopsida > Poales > Poaceae > Zea > Zea mays. The sequence continues at coordinate 146,015,597 of NC_050096.1, forward strand.
TGGGAAACATTGTTAATCATGTTTTTGAGGACCTTCGGAAGACGAACGCCCCCAACAGTGAGCCTCATCCAAGATCTTCTTTTTGAGATCCTTATTTTTAGGAACTACCAATCTGCTTTCAAACTACAATATACCCTTTCCATCTTGGCGGAAACATTTATACTTCTCTGTCTTCTGATGGAGGTTCTCTTTAATAATTTGCACTCCCTTGTCACTGAGTTGGGCCATAATGATCTGGTCTTGCAAAGTTGGCTTAACGGAAATGTGAGACAAAGCGCCAGAAGGAATCACTTCAATCTTCATTTTGCTCAACTCATCACATAGGGTGTTGATGCGAGAATCCATCATAACACAGTTGCATTGTGATTCCGACTCAAGGCATCAGCTACCACATTGGCTTTTCTTGGGTGATAGTGTACCTCCAGGTCATAGTCTTTGATCAGCTCTAGCCATCTTCTCTACCGCATGTTGAGATCATCTTGAGTAAAGATATACTTGAGGCTCTTATGATATGTGAAGATGTTGCAGTGGGTTCCCATCAAGTAGTGTCTCCACATTTTTAATGCATGAACCACGGCTGCTAACTCCAAGTCATGAGTGGGATAATTTTGCTCATGAGGCCTGAGTGCTCTTGATGCATAAGCTATGACTCAGTTGTCTTGCATCAAAACACAACCTAGTCCAGTGCCAGAGGCATCACAGTACACATCAAATGGCTTGCCGCTGTCGGGTTGCGCTAACACCGGCGCTGTGGTCAGATGTTGCCTCAATGTGTGGAAGACATCTTCGCACTTCTGACCCCAAACAAACTTGGCTCCCTTCTTCAACAATTCAGTCATGGGCTTCGCAATTCGAGAGAAATCCGGAATGAATCTTCGATAATAACCAGCCAATCCTAGAAAACTTCTAATCTAACGGACAGTCGGCGGCGTCTTCTAGTTCATCACCTCTTGCACCTTATCAGGATCAACAGTTATGCCTGCCTGAGAGATAGTGTGACCCAAGAATTTGATTTCCTTTAGCCAAAAATCACATTTTGACAATTTGGCATAAAGACGGTGCTCTCGCAAATGTTGAAGCACTACATGCAAATGACCGGCATGCTCTTCTTCGTTCTTTGAGTACACCAAGATATCATCGATGAAAACAACTACGAACTTGTCCAGTTCAGGCATGAAAACAGAATTCATCAGATACATGAAGTATGCTGGTGCATTGGTCAGCCCAAATGACATCACCAAAAATTCATACAGCCCATATCTGGTTGAGAAGGCAGTCTTCGGAATATCACTTGCTCGTATCTTGATCTAATGATAGCCGGAGCGAAGGTCTATCTTGGAAAACACTTTGGCTCCAACCAACTGATCGAAAAGAACATCAATACGAGGCAAAGGACACTTGTTCTTGATATTCACCACATTAAGTGGGCGGTAATCTATGCACAACCTCAAGCTTTCATCTTTCTTCTTCACAAATAAGGCTGGACATACCCAAGGCGAAGTACTTGGGCGGATGAAACCTTTGTCCAACAATTCTTGCAATTGCTTCTTCAATTTTGCCAACTCAGCGGGTGGCATCCGGTAAGGCCTCTTGGAAATAGGTGTCGTTCCCAGTTGCAACTCGATGGCAAATTCAATATCCCGGTCTGGTAGCATTCCCGGTAATTCATCAGGAAAAACATCTGCATACTCATAGACCACTGGAATCTTCTTCAAAGGTAACTCTATCATAGCAAAAGCACTTGATCGAGTAGAATCTTGGCTGGGTAGATACAACACAAGATCCTCGAAGGTAGGAGAACAGATCTCTAGAGCTCTGGCAGCTACATCCAACACCACTCGGTGTTGAGTCAACCAGTCAGCTCCGAGAATGATGTCCATACCCTCTAATCCCAAGATTAGGAGTGTGGTTTTGAAGATTCTACTTCCCATTGAGATAGGCACATTTTGGTTTAATTGGTTGGTTGCAATTTTACCCCCAGGTGTGGCTATCATGAAAGACCCTTTTGTATGATAGAAGGGCAGTTGACACTTAGCACTGAACTTTTGGCTAATGAAGCTATGAGATGCAACAGAACTAATGCAGGTTGAATAAAAACTAAAAAGATACCAGTCATGATGGGGGCTCCCTCAGGTAACTCCTCCAGAGTAGTGAAGTTGAGCTTCCCTTGCCTGACTTGCACCTTCTGCTTTCTTCCCTTGTCTTGATTTAGTGCTGGCATTTGCCTCTACTGATTCTGTGGGCAATTTTTGGCATAGTGGCCCACATTGCCACAAGTGAAGCACTTGTTCCCATTTCCCTGGCGATACTGCTGCTGCTGTGGAGGTTGATTGTTTCTTGGAGCGGGGGCTAGAAAACGATTGGGTGCTGGTTGCTGCTGCTGAGGTGGCCTGATCACCCATCAGCATGCATGTTGCTGAAATCCTCTGCTCTGATTGTGGGAAACAATCCGGAACCTCTAGGGTTGAGCGGAGGGTAGTGCCATTGGTGCTTTCCTCTTCTTCTCTGCCCGGTGAGCTACAATGCAATCCTCACACCGGGTAAGTCTAGCTGAGTATTAGTATACTCAACCTTTTGTGGCATAATTTTTGCAGGTACGCTTTAGGACATGGTTGATGGTGTGACTTGGCCTACTACCCTGCCACCAGGTTGGACGGTCGAGTGGGATGTTGCTCCAGCAGGAGAGGAGCAGGAAGAGTAGTGGGCTAGGCCTTGCCCTATTCCTCACTTTCGACGATATCGATTATTTGTTGCAATCTATCTTATGAACTTATTTCAGTTGACTTGAAAAACTCTGATTTATGTAATAACTACAGTACTTAATTTGATGTTTTCTGTTTTATTGTATTTCCTCTGTGACTCACCTTCGAGTGGGTTAGTGGTATTTGATCCTGGATAAGTGGCTTTATGAGACTAGATCTGAGGGACTGATGGGTTATTCCGATTTAAGTGTGTATTTGTAGAAGTCTGAACCCAACTTAGACACTGTTTAAAAATATTAAGCACCCCAGTATTAAAGATTTAAACAGGGTTATCTATTAAAAGCCATAATTGCCAAAAACTTAGGGAAATGAGAAAGGCACTAGAAAATAATGAACAGTGCATGCAAATATTTTTCCTAGTCCACTTAAGTAATGAAGAACCTAGGAAAAATAAAAGGAACCCTAATCCACAACAAATTCAAGGTGAAATGTTTTATTAGGCACTAATAAAACTAGAAAGGTCATTACTAAAAATATAAGAACAATTTCAAAATTGGTAAGAAAAATTCAGTAGACTCCTAACCACTAGGACACCACTACAAAAATGATAAACACTCCAGCCCATCATCTTAAGTGGGTGGAACAAATAAAACTTGGTATTGGGCCATATTCCAATTAAATCATAAGTAAGCAAAAAGATGTGCAACAATGGGCAAATAAATTTTTACCAGATTATTAATGAAGTAGGCCACCAGAGAAAAATGCAAAACCTATTCAAAACTACAAAATAACACCCATTACCCCTACTTCAGGAAAAAGGCCATTTCATTCAAGAAATTCCTACCACCCTTCCCTTAAGCAAAAAGTTACCAAATTCTAGAATGATTGCTCTTGCGCAAAGAAAAAGATAGGAAAAATTAGAAATCTGTTGTTTGATATTTTCAAGTATAGTGGTAGTAGAAAGAACCCCTTTGGCTAGAAACTTTAGAAAATCATAGTAAAATAACTAATAAGTATTAGTGGCTGAAAATTGGTACAAAGTCATGTTATAACATCTAAATGACAGCAAAAATAAGCCTTAGAGAATAACCCCCCTTTGCCCTAACACTTGATAATTTTGTACAGAGAGAACCCCTCACTTTTTAAGCCCCAAGTTTTGAGACAGAGAGTTATACACCAATGACAAGCCACTGTAATGTTTACAGAATTTTTGGAAATTTATAAAACTATCTTGTAGTTCAAACCCACCTTAAAGGCATAAAAGAAAACGAAAAAGAAGAGATAAATTAGAAGGAATAATGAATCTCACCCCAATGAATTCAGCTAGGAATCTTAATAAAATTTTACTAAGACATTAAAAGGAAATCAGTGGAACACTAAAATAAACTTACCAATTAGCTTAACCAAACTTGACCCTAATTTGCTAAGTGTTCCACAAAAATCTCCAGTAGTAAGATTAAGCTCTACCTTATTAATTTGATCAGTCACCATCAAATTTTAATTGCTAAATTGCATATCATGCCATGCATGTATCTTACTCATTGCATTCATTAGATTGCAATCTCGCTGACGGAGAGTACGTGCTCATCCCTGAGCAAGGAGCTGTCCACGAGGAAGATCAGGAGCTAGCTCCCGAGCCTGCCATCGAGGATCTCCCCGCAGCCCCAGCAATTGAAGGCAAGCCCCGGTTTTATGCATAACCGTTTATATATGTGAAAGTCGCCTAGAGGGGGGTGAATAGGGCGAAACTGAAATTTACAAAGTTAATCACAACTACAAGCCGGATTAGCGTTAGAGATATAATCGAGTCCAAGAGAGAGGGTGCAAAATAAATCTCAAGCGAATAAAGAGTGTGACACACGGATTTGTTTTACCGAGGTTCGGTTCTTGCAAACCTACTCCCCGTTGAGGTGGTCACAAAGACCGGGTCTCTTTCAACCCTTTCCCTCTCTCAAACGGTCCCTCAACCGAGTGAGCTTCTTCTTCTCAAACAATTGGAACACAGAGTTCCCGCAAGGACCACCACACAATTGGTGTCTCTTGCCTCAATAACAAGTGAGTTTGATCTCAAGAAAGATTGAGAAAGAAAAGAAGCAATCCAAGCGCAAGAGCTCAAAAGAACACAACAAATCTCTCTCACAAGTCACTAAAGCTTTGTGTGGAATTGGGAGAGGATTTGATCACTTGAGTGTGTCTAGAATTGAATGCTAGAGCTCTTGTAAGTAGTTGGAAGGTGGAAAACTTGGATGACTTGAATGAGGGGTGGTTGGGGGTATTTATAACCCCAACTACCAAACTAGCCGTTTGGTGGAGGCTGCTGTCGCATGGCGCACCGGACAGTCCGGTGCGCCAGCCACGTCACCAGGCCGTTGGGTTCCGACCGTTGGAGCTCTGACGTGTGTGCCCGCCTGGCTGTCCGGTGGCGCACCGGACAAGTCCTGTAGACTGTCCGGTGTGCCACCCGCGTGTGCTCTGCTCCTCTGCGCGCGCTGGCGCGCATTTAATGCGTTGCAGACGACCGTTGGCGCGAAGTAGTCGTTGCTCCGCTGGCTCACCGGATAGTCCGGTGTGCACCGGACATGTCCGGTGAATTATAGCGGAGCGGAAATCCGAAGCTGGCGAGTTCAGAGTCGCTCTCCCCTGGAGCACCGGACACTGTCCGGTGTAGCACCGGACAGTCCGATGAATTATAGCGAAGCGTCTCTGAAAATTCCCGAAGGTGTGAAGTTTGGCTTGGAGTCCCCTGGTGCACCGGACACTGTCCGGTGGCACACCGGACAGTCCGGTGCGCCAGACCAGGGCAGCCTTCGGTTGTCCCTTGCTCTTTTGGTTGAACCCATTTCTTGGTCTTTTTATTGGCTAAGTGTGAACCTTTGGCACCTGTATAACTTATAGACTAGAGCAAACTAGTTAGTCCAATTGTTTGTGTTGGGCAATTCAACCACCAAAATCATTTAGGAAATAGGTGTAAGCCTAATTCCCTTTCAATCTCCCCCTTTTTGGTGATTGATGCCAACACAAACCAAAGCAAATATAGAAGTGCATAATTGAACTAGTTTGCATAATGTAAGTGCAAAGGTTGCTTAGAATTGAGCCAATATAAATACTTATAGAATACGCATGGATTGTTTCCTTTTATTTTTAACATTTTGGACCATGCTTGCACCACTTGTTTTGTTTTTTTCAAATTCTTTTGTAAATCCTTTTCAAAGTCCTTTTGCAAATAGTCAAAGGTAAATGAATAAGATTTTGCGAAGCATTTACAAGATTTGAAATTTTCTCCCCTTGTTTCAAATGCTTTTCCTTTGACTAAACAAAACTCCCCCTTAATGAAATCCTCCTCTTAGTGTTCAAGAGGGTTTTGATGTTAATTTTGAAGAGGGTATACCAATTTGAAATTTCATCACAAATAAGATACCAATTTGAAAAATCCTTCTTTAAAACCAATTGAAAGACTAAAATTTTGAAATTGGTGGTGGTGCGGTCTGTTTGCTTTGGGCTCATGCTCTCTCCCCCTTTGGCATTAATCGCCAAAAACAGAGTCATTAGAGCCCTTGTCCTAGCTACTTTCTCCCCGTTGGCAAATAAAACGTGAGTGAAGATTATACCAAAGACGGAGAGATGCTCGGAGCGACGGCGAGATGAGTTATGGAGTGGAGTGGAAGCCTGTTGTCTTCGTCGAAGACTCCAATTCCCTTTCAATACACCTATGACTTGGTTTGAAATTCACTTAAAAACACATTAGTCATAGCATATATGAAAGAGACATGATCAAAGGTATATTTATGAGCTATGTGTGCAAGTCAATCAAAAGAAGTTCCTAGAATCAAGAATATTTAGCTCATGCCTAAGTTTGTTAAAAGTTTGTTCATCAAGTGGCTTGGTAAAGATATCGGCTAATTGATCTTTAGTGTTAATATATGCAATCTCGATATCTCCCTTTTGTTGGTGATCCCTTAAGAAATGATACCGAATGGCTATGTGTTTAGTGCGTCTATGCTCAACGGGATTATCCGCCATGCGGATTGCACTCTCATTATCACATAGAAGAGGAACTTTGGTTAATTTGTAATCGTAGTCCTTAAGGGTTTGCCTCATCCAAAGTAGTTGGGTGCAACAATGGCCTGCGGCAATATACTCGGCTTCGACGGTAGAAAGAGCTACGGAATTTTGCTTCTTTGAAGCCCAAGACACCAAGGATCTTCCCAAGAACTGGCAAGTCCCCGATGTGCTCTTTCTATTAATTTTACACCCCGCCCAATCGGCATCGGAATAACCAATTAAATCAAATGTGGATCCCCTAGGATACCAAAGCCCAAACTTAGGAGTATAAGCCAAATATCTCAAGATTCGTTTTACGGCCGTAAGGTGAGCTTCCTTAGGGTCGGCTTGGAATCTTGCACACATGCATACGGAAAGCATAATGTCCGGTCGAGATGCACATAAATAGAGTAAAGAGCCTATCATCGACAGGTATATCTTTTGATCCACAGACTTACCTTCCGTGTCGAGGTCGAGATGCCCATTGGTTCCCATGGGTGTTTTGATGGGTTTGGCATCCTTCATTCCAAACTTGCTTAGAATGTCTTGAGTATACTTTGTTTGGCTAATGAAGGTGCCCTCTTGGAGTTGTTTCACTTGAAATCCCAAGAAGTACTTCAACTCCCCCATCATTGACATCTCGAATTTTTGTGTCATGATCCTACTAAACTCTTCACATGTAGATTCGTTAGTAGACCCAAATATAATATCGTCAACATAAATTTGGCATACAAACAAATCATTTTCAAGTGTTTTGGTAAAGAGTGTAGGATCGGCCTTTCCGACTTTGAATCCATTAGAGATAAGGAAATCCCTAAGGCATTCATACCATGCTCTTGGGGCTTGCTTGAGCCCATAAAGCGCCTTAGAGAGTTTATAAACATGGTTAGGGTACTCACTATCTTCAAAGTCGGGAGGTTGCTCAACATAGACCTCTTCCTTGATTGGTCCGTTGAGGAAGGCACTTTTCAGGTCCATTTGATAAAGCTTAAAGCCATGGTAAGTAGCATAGGCTAATAATATATGAATTGACTCAAGCCTAGCTACAGGTGCATAGGTTTCACCAAAATCCAAATCTTCGACTTGGGAGTATCCTTTGGCCACAAGTCGAGCTTTGTTCCTTGTCACCACACCATGCTCGTCTTGCTTATTGCGGAAGACCCACTTGGTTCCTACAACATTTTGATTAGGACATGGAACCAAATGCCATACCTCGTTCCTAGTGAAGTTGTTGAGCTTCTCTTGCATCGCCACCACCCAATCCGAATCTTGTAGTGCGTCCTCTACCCTGTGTGGCTCAATAGAGGAAACAAAAGAGTAATGCTCACAAAAATGTGCAACACGAGATCTAGTGGTTACCCCCTTATGAATGTCGCCGAGGATGGTGTCTACGGGGTGATCTCGTTGAATTGCTTGGTGGACTCTTGGGTGTGGCGGCCTTGGTTATTCATCCTCCTTGTCTTGATCATTTGCATCTCCCCCTTGATCATTGCCCTCATCTTGAGGTGGCTCATCTCTTTGATCTACTTCTTCATCAACTTGAGCCTCATCTTCATTTTGAGTTGGTGGAGATGCTTGCGTGGAGGAGGATGGGTGATCTTGTGCTCTTGGAGGCTCTTCGGATTCCTTAGGACACACATCCCCAATGGACATGTTCCTTAGCGTGATGCATGGAGCCTCTTCATCACCTATCTCATCAAGATCAACTTGCTCTACTTGAGAGCCGTTAGTCTCATCAAACACAACATCACAAGAAACTTCAACTAGTCCCGAGGACTTGTTGAAGACTCTATATGCCCTTGTGTTTGAATCATATCCTAGTAAAAAGCCTTCTACAGTCTTAGGAGCAAATTTAGATTTTCTACCTCTCTTAATAAGTATAAAGCATTTGCTACCAAAGACTCTAAAATATGAAATGTTGGGCTTTTTACCGGTTAGGAGTTCGTATGATGTCTTCTTGAGGATTCGGTGTAGATATAACCGGTTGATAGCGTAGCAAGCGGTGTTAACCGCCTCCGCCCAAAACCGATCCGACGTCTTGTACTCATCAAGCATGGTTCTTGCCATGTCCAATAGAGTTCTATTCTTCCTCTCCACTATACCATTTTGTTGTGGGGTGTAAGGAGAAGAGAACTCATGCTTGATGCCCTCCTCCTCAAGGAAGCCTTCAATTTGAGAGTTCTTGAACTCCGTCCCGTTGTCGCTTCTAATTTTCTTGATCCTTAAGCCGAACTCGTTTTGAGCCCGTCTCAAGAATCCCTTTAATGTCTCTTGGGTATGAGATTTTTCCTGCAAAAAGAACACCCAAGTGAAGCGAGAATAATCATCCACAATAACTAGACAGTACTTACTCCCGCCGATGCTTATGTAAGCTATCGGGCCGAATAGGTCCATGTGTAGGAGCTCCAGTGGTCTGTCAGTCGTCATGATGTTCTTGTGTGGATGATGAGTGCCAACTTGCTTCCCTGCTTGGCATGTGCTACAAATCCTGTCTTTCTCAAAATGAACATTTGTTAGTCCTAAAATGTGCTCTCCCTTTAGAAGCTTATGAAGATTCTTCATCCCAACATGGGCTAGTCGGCGGTGCCAGAGCCAACCCATGTTAGTCTTAGCAATTAAGCAAGTGTCGAGTTCAGCTCTATCAAAATCTACCAAGTATAGCTGACCTTCTAACACTCCCTTAAATGTTATTGAATCATCACTTCTTCTAAAGACAGTGACACCTACATCAGTAAAAAGACAGTTGTAGTCCATTTGACATAATTGAGATACGGAAAGCAAATTGTAATCTAAAGAATCTACAAGAAAAACATTGGAAATGGAGTGGTCAGGTGATATAGCAATTTTACCCAATCCTTTGACCAAACCTTGATTCCCATCCCCGAATGTGATAGCTCGTTGGGGATCTTGGTTTTTCTCGTAGGAGGAGAACATCTTCTTCTCCCTGTCATGTGGTTTGTGCACCCGCTGTCGATTATCCAACTTGAGCCCCCGGATGCATAAACCTACAAAACAAATCTAGTTCTTGACTTTAGGTACCCAAATTGGTTTGGGTCCTTTGGCATTAGACACAAGAACTTTGGGTACCCAAACACAAGTCTTTGATCCCTTGTGTTTGCCCCCAACATACTTGGCAACTACCTTGCCGGATTTGTTAGTTAACACATAAGAAGCATCAAAAGTTTTAAATGAAATGTCATGATCATTTGATGCACTAGGAGTTTTCTTCTTAGGCAACTTAGCACGGGTTGGTTGCCTAGAACTAGATGTCTCACCCTTATACATAAATGCATGGTTAGGGCCAAAGTGAGACTTCCTAGAATGAATTCTCCTAATTTTGCTCTCAGGATAGCCGGCAGGGTACAAAATGTAACCCTCGTTATCCTGAGGCATGGGAGCCTTGCCCTTAACAAAGTTGGACAATTTCTTAGGAGGGGCATTAAGTTTGACATTGTCCCCCTTTTGGAAACCAATGCCATCCTTGATGTCAGGGTGTCTCCCATTATAAAGCATACTACGAGCAAATTTAAATTTTTCATTTTCAAGTTCATGCTCGGCAATTTTAGCATCTAGTTTAGTTATATGATCATTTTGTTGTTTAATTAAAGCCATGTGATCATGTATAGCATTGATATCAACATCTCTACATCTAGTGCAAATAGAAGTATGTTCAACGGTAGATGTAGAGGGTTTGCAAGATTTTAATTCTACAACCTTAGCATGCAATATATCATTTTTACTTCTAAGGTCGGAAATGGTAGCATTGCAAATGTCAAAATCTTTAGCCTTAGCAAGCAAATTTTTATTTTCATTTCTAAGGCTAGCAAGAGAAATGTTCAATTCTTCAATCTTAGCAAGCAAATCATCATTATCATTTCTAGGATTGGGAATTGAAACATTACAAACATTTGAATCAACCTTAACTAACAAATTAGCATTTTCATTTCTAAGGTTGTCAATAGTCTCATGGCAAGTGCTTAGCTCACTAGATAATTTTTTGCACTTTTCTACTTCTAGAGCATAAGCATTTTTAACCTTAACATGCTTCTTGTTTTCTTTAATAAGGAAGTCCTCTTGGGAGTCCAAGAGATCATCCTTTTCATGGATAACACTAATCAATTCATTTAATTTTTCCTTTTGTTGCATGTTTAGGTTGGCAAAAAGTGTACGCAAATTATCTTCCTCATCACTAGCATTATCATCGCTAGAAGACTCATATCTAGTGGAGGATTTGGATTTAACCTTCTTCTTGCCGTCCTTTGCCATGAGGCACTTGTGGCCGACGTTGGGGAAGAGAAGTCCCTTGGTGACGGCGATGTTGGCGGCGTCCTCGTCGGAGGAGGAGTCGGAGGAGCTCTCGTCCGAGTCCCACTCGCGGCATACATGGGCGTCGCCACCCTTCTTCTTGTAGTATTTCTTCTTCTCCTTTCTTCTCCCCTTCTTGTCGTCGCACCTATCACTGTCACTAGAAATAGGACATTTTGCAATAAAGTGACCGGGCTTACCACACTTGTAGCAAACCTTCTTGGAGCGGGGCTTGTAATCTTTCCCTCTCCTTTGCTTGAGGATTTGGCGGAAGCTCTTGATGACGAGCGTCATTTCCTCGTTGTCGAGCTTTGAGGCGTCAATTGGTTGTCTACTTGGTGTAGACTCCTCCTTCTTCTCCTCCGTCGCCTTAAATGCGACCGGTTGTGCTTCGGATGTGGAGGGATCATCTAGCTCGTTGATTTTCTTTGAGCCCTTGATCATGTACTCAAAGCTCACAAAATTCCCGATTACTTCCTCGGGAGTCATTAGTGTATATCTAGGATTACCATGAATTAATTGAACTTGAGTAGGGTTAAGGAAAATAAGTGATCTAAGAATAACCTTAACCATCTCGTGGTCATCCCACTTTTTGCTCCCGAGGTTGCGCACTTGGTTCACCAAGGTTTTGAGTCGGTTGTACATGTCTTGTGGCTCTTCCCCTTTTGCGAAGCCGGAAGCGACTGAGCTCCCCCTCGATCGTTTCTCGCTTGGTGATCTTGGTTAGCTCATCTCCCTCGTGCGCGGTTTTGAGCACATCCCAAACTTCCTTGGCGCTCTTTAATCCTTGCACCTTGTTGTACTCCTCTCTACTTAGAGAGGCGAGGAGTATTGTTGTGGCTTGGGAGTTGAAGTGCTTGGTTTGGGCCACTTCGTCCTCATCATAATCCTCATCCCCTACGGATGGTACCTGTACACCAAACTCAACAACATCCCATATACTTTTGTGGAGTGAGGTTAGGTGAAACCGCATTAAATCACTCCACCTAGCATAATCTTCACCATCAAAGGTTGGTGGTTTTCCTAATGGGACGGAAAGTAAAGGTGTATGTTTAGGAATGCGAGGGTAGCGTAGGGGGATCTTACTAAACTTCTTGCGCTCATGGCGCTTAGAAGTTACGGAGGGCGCGTCGGAGCCGGAGGTGGAAGGTGATGAAGTATCGGTCTCGTAGTAGACCACCTTTCTCATCTTCTTTTTCTTGTCGCCACTCCGATGCGACTTGTGGGAAGAGGCTTTCTTCTCCTTCCCTTTCCCCTTTTTGTGGGACTCTTCCGATGAAGCCTTCCCGTGGCTTGTAGTGGGCTTTTCGCCGGTCTCCATCTCCTTCTTGGAGTGTTCTCCCGACATCACTTCGAGCGGTTAGGCTCTAATGAAGCACTGGGCTCTGATACCAATTGAAAGTCGCCTAGAGCGGGGTGAATAGGGCGAAACTGAAATTTACAAAGTTAATCACAACTACAAGCCGGGTTAGCGTTAGAGATATAATCGAGTCCAAGAGAGAGGGTGCAAAACAAATCTCAAGCGAATAAAGAGTGTGACACACGGATTTGTTTTACCGAGGTTCGGTTCTTGCAAACCTACTCCCCGTTGAGGTGGTCACAAAGACCGGGTCTCTTTCAACCCTTTCCCTCTCTCAAACGGTCCCTCGACCGAGTGAGATTCTTCTTCTCAAACAATTGGAACACAAAGTTCCCGCAAGGACCACCACACAATTGGTGTCTCTTGCCTCAATTACAAGTGAGTTTGATCTCAAGAAAGATTGGGAAAGAAAAGAAGCAATCCAAGCGCAAGAGCTCAAAAGAACACAACAAATCTCTCTCACTAGTCACTAAAGCTTTGTGTGGAATTGGGAGAGGATTTGATCACTTGAGTGTGTCTAGAATTGAATGCTAGAGCTCTTGTAAGTAGTTGGAAGGTGGAAAACTTGGATGACTTGAATGAGGGGTGGTTGGGGGTATTTATAACCCCAACTACCAAACTAGCCGTTTGGTGGAGGCTGCTGTCGCATGGCGCACCGGACAGTCCGGTGCGCCACCGGACACTGTCCGGTGCGCCAGCCACGTCACTAGGCCATTGGGTTCCGACCATTGGAGCTCTGACGTGTGGGCCCGCCTGGCTGTCCGGTGGCGCACCGGACAAGTCCTGTAGACTGTCTGGTGTGCCACCCTCGCGTGCTCTGCTCCTCTGCACGCCCAGCGCGCATTTAATGCGTTGCAGACGACCGTTGGCGCGAAGTAGTCGTTGCTCCGCTGGCTCACCGGACAGTCCGGTGTGCACCGGACATGTCCGGTGAATTATAGCGGAGCAGAAATCCGAAGCTGGCGAGTTCAGAGTCGCTCTCCCCTGGAGCACCGAACACTGTCCGGTGTAGCACCGGACAGTCCGGTGAATTATAGCGAAGCGTCTCTGAAAATTCCCGAAGGTGTGAAGTTTGGCTTGGAGTCCCCTGGTGCATCGGACAGTCCGGTGCGCCAGACCAGGGCAGTCTTCGGTTGTCCCTTGCTCTTTTGGTTGAACCCATTTCTTGGCTTTTTATTGGCTAAGTGTGAACCTTTGGCACCTGTATAACTTATAGACTAGAGCAAACTAGTTAGTCCAATTGTTTGTGTTGGGCAATTCAACCACCAAAATCATTTAGGAAATAGGTGTAAGCCTAATTCCCTTTCAATATGCTACTTTACTACACTTAATGTTAGTAGGCTTGTAATGTGCACTTAAGTGTAGGAGTTGCTTGAAACCTTTAGTTGCATGAATTCAGGATTCCTTTTTGAGGTGGATACTAGTATGCTAGGCCGAGTAGCTGCTTGCTAATCAGGATCTCGGTAGAAGTCGAGTGATTTTTCTAGCACTCGCGCGAGGTCAGGCATTGATAGTATACATCTGATAATGGGATCTATGATGGTCTATGGACTTGGATCCAGGCTGGATGCCTTGTCCATGAGATGAGAAAAGGAATTAAGGATTAATGTGTGGATACCTGAGTCAAGCGTTTGACCGTACTAAACACATGTTGGGAAATATGGTAATCGGTAAACCTAGTACCTGAGTGAAGCCGGGCGCGGACTTTCCTCCTCACTCGTCTTGAGACTGGGTCTCCCATGCTAGCTATGGTGGGTACAAGTCGTGTGTTTAGGTTTACCTTGCAAGGTTAAAAACTCGATTCGAATCGTCTGCTTCTCACAGCTAATAAGACTGCTTGATCCCTTGTACTACATTGAGTAAGAAGTGAAATGAGGTGTTACATGAGATAACATGTTGATTGTATTAAATGATTGTTACCATGTATGCTTAAAAAGAGCAAACTTAGCTAAAATAATGATACTAGAAATGGAAAAGCTAAAAGTTGATTTTAGATCCAGCTAGTGCTTTTGGCAAACCAAACCCCTCAGCTAAACAGCTGCATGGTCTAGAGGTAGAGGAGTAGATTCCTCACACCGGGTAAGTCTAGCTAAGTATTAGTATACTCAGCCTTGCTTGTGGCATAATTTTTGCAGGTACACTTCAGGACATGGTTGATGGTGTGACTTGGCCTACCACCCTACCACCGGGTTGGACGGTCGAGTGGGATGCTGCTCCAGCAGGAGAGGAGCAGGAGGAGTAGTGGGCTAGGCCTTGCCCTATTCCTCACTTTCGACGATATCAATTATCCGCTGCAATCTATCTTATGAACTTATTACAGTTGACTTGAAAAACTCTGATTTATGTAATAACTACAGTACTTCCAGAAAGAGGACTTAATGATTATTCGTTCGTCGGAACCAGAAGTTAAAATTGTTGTGGATAGGGATCCTATAAAAACATCTTAATTTGAGGTTTCCTGTTTTATTGTATTTCCTCTGTGACTCACCTTCGAGTGGGTTAGTGGTATTTGATCCTAGATAAGTGTCTTTATCAGACTAGATCTGAGGGACTGATGGGTTATTCCGATTTAAGTGTGTTGCGGCCTTTAAGGCGTGACTTGGGCACTTAAGCTGGAATAATTCGGGCGGTTCTGCCACAGCTGGTTTCAGAGCCGACCCTCGAGGTTTCATGGGCGTGTGTGGGGTAGGGGGTTCGGGTATATGGCGCATGGCACATGTGGGCCCTGAGTGGTCACATGGCATGGCATATAACGACACTAGACACAGAGACGTGGCTAAGAGGGGAGGTTCCTGGATTGGGGTTGACCGACGAGGACGTCGGTCTTCTAAGGGGGGTGGATTGTGATATCCTAGCCCCTGGGATGGTGATTTCCTAGCCAAGGCTTAATAGAATTAATAGAGTATCCATACCAACAAGGTGCATCTTATTTTTCGGAAGCCTACCTCGAAAGAACCTCCAAGTTAAGCGTGCTTGGCTTGGAGAAATTTGGGATGGGTCACCGACCGGGAAGTTTTCTCGGGTGCGCATGAGTGAGGACAAAGCGCACACAAAAGACTTGTGTTGGTCTGTGGGGACGATATATGATCCTAGAGAGCTGCCAAGAGTAAGTACCACCGGTCCAGGGATTGGACGGGGTGTTAAACTCGTCCTCACCGCACCCACGCCTATAAAGGCCATCATCCCCCTCAGACATCCTTGCCTCAGCCCCGCACGCTCACTCGCGCTCAATCACCGAAGTGTTGACCGTGAACCGAGAGTTCCACCGCTTGCTCGAGCTACCCGAACCCCGGCCACCATGGCCAGCTCACCCCAGTCGTCCCTCGCTCGCGCCAACTGCTCGACTAGCCTCCCCGAAGTCCCATGAAGCTTCTCGAGCCCCCGGACCGAGCGCAACCTCAAAGGAAGCGTCGGATCATCCTCGCCAAAATTCGTCCGCCTGCCGGAGCACATGGACCGGGTAAGCCGCCGCACCATTGTCAAATTCCTTGTGTGCACAGCTTCCACGACATCTAGTGAACCTCCCCGACCCATCCAATTGAACTAGACCACCCTGTGTAGGCCAGACTCCTTGCCGCCAACGAGCACTTCCGCCCCCACACGTGGCCAAGGTGACTCCGACCACCATCCGACCATCGACGGGTTCGCCAGGACCTCCCCGATCTCCGTGACCCCTTCGTCGGAGCTAGACCGCCGCCGATAAGCCCCGCCACCCTTTTCCTTACCGCGGCTACTGTTCCGATGGGGATTAGATCGCGGGTTAGATGTCACTGTAACTGAAAGGGAAATAGGGTTTAACCTTTTTCCTATAAATAATTTTGGTGGTTGAATGCCCAACACAAATAATTGGATAGTTTGCTCTAGATTATATATTTTACAGGTGCTAAAGGTTCAACACAAACCAATAAAAAGACCAAGTTAGGGTTCAAAAAGAAAGGAGCAAAAGAAACCAAAGAGAGCCCTGGTCTGGCGCACCGAACTGTCCGGTGTGCCACCGGATAGTGTCCGGTGCACCACCGACGATCGACTCCAACTCTTCACCTTCGGGTTTCTGAGGCCGCGCTCCGCTATAATTCAACGGACTGTCCAGTGTGCCACTGGACTGTTCGGTGCACCAGCGGAGCAACGGCTAGGCAGCGCAACGGTCGGCTCCAACAGTCGCCTGCAACGCTATAGTGCACGAACAGTTCGCGCAGAAGTCAGAGCAGACGCAGAAGGCGCACTGGACAATGAACAGTGTCTGTCCGGTGTGGCACCGGACTCTCCAGCACCACATGAAGACAAAGCTCCAACGGTCGAAACCGTCAGAACCCTAATGGTTGGGTGACGTGGCTGGCGCACCGGACAGTGTCCAGTGGCGCACCGGACTGTCCGGTGCGCCCATCGACAGCAGCCTGCCCCAACGGTTGAATTGGTGGTTGGGGGCTATAAATACCCCCCAACCACCTCCACTCCAACCAGCCAAGCATTCACTACTCCTCATTCAATACAAGAGCAATAGACTCCACTCCAAAGACACAATTCAAGTGATCAATCCGCTTAAAGTCTCCAACTCAACTATGGCGCATTTAGACTTGTGAGAGAATCATTTGTGTTTCTTTGTTGCTCTAGTGTGCTTGGCTTGGCTTTCTTTTCTTTCTCACTTCTTACTCTCAAGCTTTGTAAGCGAGGCAAGAGACACCAATTGTGTGGTGGTCCTTGTGGGGTCTAAGTGACCCATGAGATTAAGGAAGAAGCCTCACTCGGTCTAAGTGACCGTTTGAGAGAGGGAAAGGGTTGAAAGAGACCTGGTCTTTGTGACCACCTCAATGGGGACTAGGTTCATTGGAACCAAACCTCGGTAAAACAAATCACTGTGTCATCCACTTTTATTTCTTGGTTGATTTGTTTTCCCCTCTCTTTCGGACTTGGATTTTATTCTAACGCTAACCCCGACTTGTAGTGTGCTTAAAGTTTGTAAATTTTAGTTTCTTCCTATCCACCCCCCCTCTAGGCGACTTTCAATTGGTATCAGAGCCCAGTACTTCATTAGAGTCTAACCACTCGAAGTGATGTTGGGAGGATCCACCAAGAGGGAGATGGAAACGGCCACAAGCCACAGGAAGGCTCCATCAAGGGAGTCCGGCGCCAAAGGAAAGGAGAGAAATCACCTCCCCACGTCAAGTCGCATCGGAGTGGCGACAAGAAGAAAAAGATGAAGAAAGTGGTCTACTACGAGACCAACTCTTTGTCGCCCTCCTCCTCTGGCTCCGACGCGCCGTCCGTCACTTCTAAGCGCCATGAGCGCAAGAAGTTTAGTAAGATCCCCCTACGCTATCCTCGCATTTCTGAACACACTCCTTTACTTTCCGTCCCATTAGGCAAACCACCGGTTTTTTACGGTGAAGATTATTGTATGTGGAGTGATAAAATGAGGCATCATCTAACCTCACTCCACGCAAGCATATGGGATATTGTTGAGTTAGAGTGCATGTACCATTCGTAGGGGATGAAGGATATGATTCGGACGAAGTCGCCCAAATTCGGCACTTTGACTCCCAAGCAACTACTATACTCCTCGCCTCCTTGTGTCGAGAGGAATATAATAAGGTGCAAGGGCTAAAAAGTGCCAAAGAGATTTGGGATGTACTAAAGACCACGCACGAAGGGGATGAGGTGACCAAGATCACCAAGCGGGAGACGATCGAGGGGGAGCTCGGTCGATTCGTCCACAACCAAGAAGAGGAGCCACAAGTCATGTACAACCGGCTCAAAACCTTGGTGAACCAAGTACGACAATCGGCTCAAAACCTTGGTGAACCAAGTACGCAACCTCGGGAGCACAAAATGGGATGACCATGAAATGGTCAAGGTTATTCTAAGATCACTCGTTTTTCGTAATCCTACACAAGTTCAATTAATTCGTGGTGATCCTAGATACAAGCTAATGTCTCCCGAGGAGGTTATAGGAAAGTTTGTGAGCTTTGAATTGATGATCAAAGGCTCCAAACAAATTGTCAACTTAGAGCAAGGCGACACCTCCACACCCGAGGTGCGATCCATTGCATTCAAAGCGATGGAGGAAAAGAAAGAAGAGTCTGCATCAAGTAGGCTCTTCATCGACGCCTCCAAGCTCGACAACGAGGAGATGGCGCTCATCATCAAGAGCTTTGGTCAAATCCTCAAGTAAAGGAGGGGGAAGGACTATAAACCCTGCTCCAAGAGGGTGTGCTACAAATGTGGTAGGCCCAATCATTTTATCGCTAAATGCCCTATGTCTAGTGATAGTGACAGGGACAACAACAAGAAGGGGAGGAAAAAGGAGAAGAAGAAATACTACAAGAAGAAGGGCGGCGATGCCCACGTGTGTCGGGAATGGGACTCCTACATGAGCTCCACCAACTCCTCCGACGACGAGGACGCCGCCAACATCGCCGTCAACAAGGGACTTCTCTTCCCCAACATCGGCCACAAATGCTTCATGGCAAAGGACGGCAAGAAAAATAAGGTACAAGCTAGAACCACCCCTAAGTATACTATATCGAGTGATGAGGGTAGTTCTAGTGATGATGAAGATAACTTGCTTAGTCTTTTTGCCAACCTTAACATGCAACAAAAGGAAAAATTAAATAAATTAATAGGTGCTATTCATGAGAAGGATGAACTCTTGGATAGCTAAGAGGAATTCCTTATTAAGGAAAATAAAAACATGTTAAGGTAAAAAATGCTTATGCTCAGGAGATAGAAAAATGTGAAAACTTGACTCAAGAGCTTAGCATTTGCCATGACACTATTTCTAACCTTAGAACTGAGAATGCTAATTTATTTGCTAAGGTTGAGAAGTTAAATGCCTGTATTACCAATCTTAAAAATAATAATGCTAGTTTAATTGCTAAGATTGATAAATTGAATGAATCAATTGCTAGCCTTAAAATTGAGAATGATAAGTTAATTTCTAAGGCTAAAGAGTTGAATGTTTGCAATGTTTCTATTTCCAATCTTAGAAATGAGAATGATATTTTACATGCTAAGATTGATGAATTAAATGCTTGCAAACCCTCTACATCTACTGTTAGTCATGTCTCTATTTGTACTAGATGTAGAGATGTAAATGTTGATGCTATCCATGATCACCTTGCTTTAATTAAACAACAAAATGATCAGATAGCTCAACTAACTGCTAAAATCAATGAGCATGAAATTGAGAATGAAAATTTTAAATTTGCTAGGAGCATGCTCTATAATGGGAGACGCCCTGGCATTAAGGATGACATTGGCTTCCAACAGGGAGGCAATGTCAAACTTAATGCCCCCAAAAGATTGTCTAATTTTGTTAAGGGCAAGGCTCCCATGGCTCTGGATAACGAGGGTTACATTTTATATCCTGCTGGTTATCCTGAGCACAAGATTAGGAGAATTCATGCTAGGAAGTCTCATTCTATTTCCCATCATGCTTTTATGTACAAGAATGAGGCATCTAGCTCTAGGCACTCTACCCATGTTAAAATACCTAAAATGAAAGTTCCTACTGCATCAAATGAACCCAATGTTTCATTCAAAACTTTTGATGCTTCATATGTTTTAACTAACAAATCTGGCAAAGTAGTTGCTAAATATGTTGGGGGCAAACACAAGGGCTCCAAGACTTGTGTTTGGGTACCCAAGGTGCTTGTTTCTAACGTGAAAGGACCCAAGACTGTTTGGGTACCTAAGAACAAGACCTAAATTGTTTTGTAGGTTTATGCATCCGGGGGCTCGAGTTGGATCATTGATAGTGGATGCACAAACCACATGACTAGGGAGAAAAGAATGTTCTCCTCCTACAAGAAAAACCAAGATCCCCAAAGAGCTATCACATTCGGGGATGGAAATCAAGGTTTGGTCAAAGAACTTGGTAAAATTGCTATATCACCTGACCATTCCATTTCCAATGTTTTTCTTGTAGATTCTTTAGATTATAACTTGCTTTCAGTTTCTCAATTACGCAAAATGGGTTACAACTGTCTTTTTACGGATATAGGTGTTACTGTCTTTAGAAGAAGTGATGATTCAGTAGCATTTAAGGGAGTACTCGAGGGTCAGCTATACTTAGTTGATTTTAATAGAGCTGAACTTGATACTTGCTTAATTGCTAAGACTAATATGGGTTGGCTCTGGCATCGCCGACTAGCCCATGTTGGGATGAAGAATCTTCACAAGCTTCTAAAGTGAGAACACATTTTGGGACTAACCAATGTTCATTTTGAGAAAGGCAGGGTTTGTAGCGCATGTCAAGCAGGAAAGCAAGTTGGCTCCCATCATCCACACAAGAACATCATGACGACCGACATGCCACTTAAGCTACTCCACATGGATTTATTCGGCTCGATTGCTTACATAAGCATCGGCGGGAGTAAGTATTGTCTTGTAATTGTGGATGACTATTCTCGCTTCACTTGGGTGTTCTTTTTGCAGGAAAAATCACAAACCCAAGAGACTTTAAAGGGATTCTTGAGACGGGCTCAAAATGAGTTCGGATTAAGGATCAAGAAAATAAGAAGCGATAACGGGACGGAGTTCAAGAACTCACAAATAGAAGGCTTTCTTGAGGATGAGGGCATCAAGCATGAGTTATCTTCTCCTTACACACCTCAGCAAAATGGTGTAGTGGAGAGGAAGAATAGAACTCTACTAGACATGGCGAGGACCATGCTTGATGAGTACAAGACTCTGGACCGGTTCTGGGCTGAAGCGATTAACACTGCCTGCTACTCCATCAACCGGCTCTACCTTCACCGAATCCTCAAGAAGACATCATATGAACTCCTCACTGGTAAAAAGCCCAATGTTTCATATTTTAGAGTCTTTGGTAGCAATTTTTTATTCTTATTAAAAGAGGTAGAAAATCTAAATTTGCTCCTAAGGCTGTAGAAGGCTTTTTACTTGGTTATGACTCAAACACAAGGGCATATAGAGTCTTCAACAAATCCACTGGATTAGTTGAGGTTTCTTGTGACATTGTGTTTGATGGGACTAATGGCTCCCAAGTGGAGCAAGTTGATCTTGATGAATTAGATGATGAAGAGGCTTCATGCGTCGCACTAAGGAACATGTCCATTGGGGATGTGTGTCCTAAGGAATCCGAAGAGCCCAATCATGCACAAGATCAACCATCATCTTTCATGCAAGCATCTCCACCAACTCAAGAAGAGGATCAAGCTCAACATGATGAAAATGAAGATCAAGAGGATGAGCCACCTCAAGAGGAGGACAATGATCAAGGGGAGACGACAATGATAAAGACAAGAAAGATGAGCAGGAGATTTAGGGTCCAAAACCGCCACACCCAAGAGTCCACCAAGCGATTCAAAGGGATCACCCCATGAACTCAATTCTCGGTGACATTCATAAGGGGGTAACTACTCGATCTTGAGTCGCTCATTTTTGTGAACATTACTCCTTTGTGTCCTCTATTGAGCCATACAGGGTGGAGGATGCACTAAGAGATTCGGATTGGGTGCTGGCAATGCAAGAGGAGCTCAACAACTTCACGAGAAATGAGGTATGTCATTTAGTTTCACGTCCTAACCAAAATGTTGTAGGAACCAAGTGGATATTCCGCAACAAGCAATATGAGCATGGTGTGGTGACAAGGAACAAAGCCCGACTTGTGGCCAAGGGATATTCACAAGTCGAAGGTTTGGATTTCAGTGAAACCTATGCACCCATAGCTAGGATTGAGTCAATTCATATATTACTTGCCTATGCTGCTCACCATGGCTTTAAGCTCTATCAAATGGATGTGAAGAGTGCCTTCCTCAATGGACCAATCAAGGAAGAGGTCTATGTTGATCAACCTCCCGGCTTTGAAGATAGTGAGTACCCTAACCATGTGTATAAACTCTCAAAGGCGCTTTATGGGCTCAAGCAAGCCCCAAGAGCATGGTATGAATGCCTGTGAGATTTTCTTATCACTAATGGCTTCAAAGTCGGTAAAGCCGATCCTACTCTTTTTACTAAAACCATTGCAAAAGATTTGTTTGTATGCCAAATTTATGTTGATGATATCATATTTGGGTCTACTAACAAATCTACATGTGAAACGTTTAGTAGTGTTGGGGGTCTGCTTCGTAGCCGAAGGTCCTGTAAGAAGAAACACCTTCGGAAGATCAGCACAGAAATAATGCCGAAGCTACCTTCGAGGGAACTTCGGCATAACGACACGCCTTGAGACGAAGGGTTGCACCGACTTAAAGATGAAAAGACAGATTGACCCAGGATAGTTTGTGTCATGATTGTAATCGATTGTAAAGGGTATAAATGTAATTTCACACAGGCTGTGCCCTGTGCCTATAAATAGATGAACAGTACCCCCGTACTGTTCACGCTGATTTGTACTCGCTCATGCGTCACGCTTGTACTTTCTCCTTCTGTCAAGCTGAAGGTACAAATGTAACTCTATATTATTTCTGTTTATCCATGATAATATAATAAAGATGAATTAATAATGTTATATGATTATTCACGTTGTCTCTTATATTTCATATGCTTCTTCTTTCATTCATTAACATATACTACTATGATGAAGGTACGTCCTTCATGACCTTCGTCTGAAGATCATTATATCCTAAGGGAAATAATGCTTCAAAGGACGAAGGGTATTAACCTTCAACATTTTGTGTTGCCTTGTTCTTAATTCATAGCATTTGAGAACAAGTCCCCAACATTGGCGCCCACCTCCGGTGAACTCACTTCCACTTTTGTGCTGATGGCTTCGTTCAGCAACCAAGCCGAAGCATCTTCGGCTACGAAGCTGGTGTTTCAGATAACAGGCGGCTCATGTTCAGAACCGGCTAACAAAAAGCACAAGACGGAAGCACAGAGAAGGGTGCAACATGTTGGGGTGCAGGGACCCTTCATCAAGTCAAAATGGTCCCACATCCCAATCACCTTCTCCCAGGAGGACCTTCAGCTCAAAGATTACCCTCATAATGATGCTATGGTCATATCTTGTGTCATTAAGGGATTTCTAGTCCATAATGTTCTGGTTGATACAGGTAGTGCAGCAGATATCATATTTGCTAAGGCCTTCAAACAGATGCAAGAACCAGAGGATAAGATTCATGATGCTACACATCCTCTATGTGGCTTTGGAGGAAGGTAGATTGTAGCACTCGGCAAAATCACAATGCCAGTGACCTTCGGCTTTGTTCATAACACAAGGACTGAACAGGTTGTCTTTGACATTGTTGACATGGAGTATCCCTATAATGCAATCATTGGTCGTGGGACACTTAATGCTTTCGAAGCGATACTTCATCCAACATATCTATGCATGAAGATACCTTCGGAATAAGGGCCAATTGCTATTCATGGGAATCAAGAAGCTGCCAGGAAGGCCGAAGGAAACTGGATAGATTCAAAGGCAATTCATAACATAGATGGAGCCGAAGCCTGTGAGCAGTATCGATACAAAAGAGAGAAGGCTGCTTCGGCAAATCAGCCGAAGCCTATGCTTCTATGTGAAGATATAGCAGAACAAAAGGTACTGCTGGGGTCTCGGTTATCTGAAGAACAGGAAAAAAATTTGCTAAGATTTCTATTCAACAACAAAGATGTCTTTGCTTGGTCAGCCAATGATCTTTGCGGTGTCAACAGAGATGTCATTGAGCATTCACTCAATGTGGATCCATCTTTCAGGCCAAGAAAACAAAGGCTTCGGAAATGTTCGATGACAAAGCTGAAGGTGCTCGGAACAAAGTGAAGAGGCTTCTTAGTGCTGGCATTATCAGAGAGGTGAAATATCCAGAGTGGCTAGCCAACACTGTTTATGGTGAAGAAGGCCAACGATAAATGGAGAATGTGCATTGATTTTACAGATCTTAACAAGGCTTGTCCAAAGGATGAGTTCCTATTGCCAAGAATAGATTCTCTAGTAGATGCAGCAGCTTCGTCAGAGCTCATGAGCCTACTAGATTGTTACTTAGGCTACCACCAAATCTGGATGAAGAAGGAAAATGAGCCGAAGACTAGCTTCATAACCCCCAGTGGCACATATTGTTATCTTTGGATGCCTGAGGGGCTTAAAAATGCTAGAGGAAGCTTCAGCAGAATGACAACCAAAGTCCTTCATTCTCAAATAGGCAGGAATGTGCTGACCTATGTTGATGATATTATAGTTAAAAGTACAAAGCAAGAAAATCACATTGCTGATTTGCAAGAGACATTTGCCAACTTCAGGCAAGCTGGTTTGAAGTTAAATCCAGAAAAATGTGTTTTGGGGGTAAATAAGGGTAAGTCCCTTGGTTGTCTAGTATCAACGAAGGGAATTGAAGCCAACCCAAGCAAGATTGAAGCTATCCTTCGGATGGAACCGCCAAGCACAAAGAAAGGAGCTCAACGGCTGGCAGGTAGATTAGCATCATTAAACATATTCATATCCAGATCAGTAGAAAGAAATGTCCCATTCTTTGAAATACTGAAGTCAGCTGAAGTCTTTCAATAGAGCCCAGCTCAGCAAAAAGCCTTCGAAGAGTTGAAGCAGTATTTGATTGATTTAACAACATTAACTCCACCTTTGCCAGGGGCTCCATTGCTCTTATATGTTACAGCTTCGCATTCTGCAGTGAGTGCGGCACTTGTACAGGAGAAGCTAGATGGCCAAGTCAAAAAGCAAGCTCCAGTGTACTTTGTCTCCGAAGTTTTACTGTCAAAGAAAAATTGTACAGAATTGGAGAAGGTGCTATATGATGTGTTAATGGCTTCCAGAAAGCTTCGGCATTACTTTCAAGCATATCGCATAATTGTTTCTTCATCGCAGCCTTTGAAGGACATTATGAGGAACAGAGAAGCTACAGGAAGGATTGGAAAATGGGCTACAGAACTTAATGAATTCACCATTGACTATGTGCATAGATCCTCAATTCAGTCCCAGGCGTTGGCAGACTTCATCGCTGATTGGACGCCAGGGGCTCAGGAAGAAGAAATAAACAAAGACGCCGAAGCTTGGACGGTGTTCTGTGATGGATCTTGGGGAACCTTCGGTGCAAGAGCGGCTGCTGTCCTAGTGGCACCTTCAAAAGTTAGAACATGTTATGCAGCCAAGCTTGACTTCAGTTGCACAAATAATATTGTTGAGTACGAAGTTGGGGCTTCGGAAGTTAAGGGCAATGGGAATAAGAAGGGTCATCCTGAAAACTGATTCTCAAGTCATTTCTGGCCATGTAGACAAAAGTAGCAAGGCAAGAGATCCGAAGCTTGAAAGATATCTAGATACAGTTTGAAGGTTGGAGGCTTCTTTCGAAGGTTTTTCTGTCAAGAATATTCCAAGAGGTGAAAATGAGCATGCAGATTTGCTAGCCAAATCGGCGGCTCAGGGGCTCCCTCTACCTTCGGAAGTATTTTTTGAAACAATAAAGGCACCTTCGGTTGAACTTATGGAGAGAGCAGTGCTTACTATTTCTCCAGTACATAGTGAAGATTCGAGGACTGAAATTATATCTTTCCTCCAAGGTAATTGTCTTTCAGATGACGAAGCTTATAATAAGAGAATGGAGGCAAGGACAAGACCATATGTGATAATAGAGGGGGAATTGTATAAACATGGAGTCTGTTCTCCACTTCTCAAATGTTTATCAAGAGCTGAAGGTATTGAATTAATGAAAGAGATACACGCAGGTCTGTGTGGGTCTCACATTGGGTCTAGGCCCTTGCTAGGAAAAGTGTTTCGACAAGGATTTTATTGGCCAAAGGCAGCTTCGGATGCAGCAGAGCTAGTCCAAAAATGTGAAAATTGTCAAAAATGTGCAAGAGATCAGAAACAACCTTCATCACTCACTCAGTTAATACAGCCCACCTGGCCATTGCAAAGATGGGGCCTCGATTTGCTAGGCCCACTACCACCAGCACAAGGCAATTTAAGATATGTTATGGTGGCCGTAGAATATTTTTCTAAGTGGATTGAAGCGAAGCCTTTGGCCACAATAACTTCGGTCACAGTCCAGAAATTCTTCTGGCAAAACATTGTTTGTCGCTTCGGCGTGCCGAAAGCTATAACCGTGGACAACGGAACACAGTTTGATACCAAAACTTTCAAGGAATTCTGTGATCAAATTGGCACGAAGATTCATTTTGCATCAGTCAGGCATCCGGAATCAAACGGACTTGTTGAAAGAGCAAATGTCATTATAATGACGGGAATAATGAAGCTAATCTTCAATCAGCCCAGAGGAAAGTGGCCAGATGAGTTGATTAAAGTGGTGTGGGGCCACAATACAACCATATCAAGATCAACAGGTTTCACGCCATTCAAGTTATTATTTGGTGACGAAGTTATAACCCCAGAAGAAGCTAAAGCGGGGTCAATAAGAACAGCAGCTTCGGCAGAAGACAAAGCTGATTATCACGTAGCAAAAGATACTATAGAAGGGACCAGACTTCAGGTTGTGGAGAATATCAATAAATATCAAGCTGAAACAATAAAATGGCGCGATAGAAAAGTTCGGTTGAAAAATATTAAACCAGGGCATTTGGTGCTTCGGAGAGTGGCTAATCCGGACACAGTAGGCAAACTACAACTGAAGTGGGAAGGACCTTTTCTGGTGGTATCTTTGTCAAGGCCCGGTTCTTACAGATTGAAGGATACGGACGGCAACGACATTCCTAGATCTTGGAATGCGGATGAGCTTCGACGATATTATGTGTAATTTGATGTAATCTTTTTTCATTTTTTCCTATGGCACCCTTTTTCTTTCCAAAGGGGGAGAAAGGTTTTTAATGGGGCCATAGCTTGTAATTTTTCTTTTCTTATTCAGCTCCACGAGAGCAAAATCCCCCAAAAAGAATGTACAATGTAACATCTGAGCACGCACCATCGAGTGCAGAGAAAAAAACCAGGGAGAAGCTCAAAAGTCGTCCCTAAGGGGATGCAGAGCATGACGAAGCTACAAAAAGTCGTTCCTAAGGGAGCGTAGCGTAAGTTTTCTGCTCAAAAGTCGTTCCTAAGGGAATGCAGAGCCAAATACCGCCGAAATATAAGGCGAAGAAGTTCAAAAGACGTTCCTAAGGGGATGCAGAACTTATACCGCCGAAATAGAAGGCGAAGAAGTTCAAAAGACGTTCCTAAGGGAATGCAGAACTTACATCGAAAAATAAGCGGTGAAGCTGAAAAATAAACGGCAAAGAGATTTCAGTCGTTCCTAAGGGAATGAAGAGTTTGGATGCGGCTTCGTAAGTGTGTGTATGGACATTCATTTGCACAATACATCACATCATTCATTGGATTCATATACATTCATTTAGACATTCATAGGATCATCATCATCATATCATAGAAGTACAGACAGTTGCTTCGACTCTAATAATAAGGCTTCGACGAGAGCAAAAAGAAGCAGATTTATGCTTCGTTGTGTACGAAAAGAAGGGAAGGTGTTTTTCGCCTTCGGCTCAAAAAATACAAGTTTCGTCCACATCCAAGCAGTTCATACACAGATGGAAAGGTAAAAATATATTACAAGGTATGGACAAATTTACAGAGTAATGTTTGATTCCTAAATTACAGTACTTTTTACAAGGTTAATTCAAAAATCTCTCTAAGCTTTTTCACAGCAGTGTCTTCAGCTTCATCACTTCATCACTATCCGCCAAGCTTCGGATACTTGCTCTTCGGCTTCGTCATCCTGTACATAACAAAGCGTTATAAGGTAAACTCAAGTTTCAAGGAGAAGGTAAGCACCAGGTATGAGTTTATTACCGGTTTGAGGTGACTTCGAGCTTCATCACCATCTAAGCTTCGCCCACCCTTCGTCCAGATTTGTGTTATGAATCTATTTCCTATGCTTCGGGCCAGGCTGGGGATATCAGTTAAATATGCTAGTGATAAGCTGAAGTTAGGCCTATTGACGATCTTCCCATGCGTGCAACCAGTTTTCATGAAAGCAACAGTTGTGCCCCGAGAAGCTAGAAGAGCACAAAAGTCACCACGCCCAGCTATAACTTCGTCAAGTGCATCAACTTTGCCCTCAATATGTTCGAAGGTGCCTGGCAGGTCTTCAACTGAAGGTTCAAATTTCTCAGAACGGGCTCCAACTGAGTTGAAGACCTGCTTCAGCCGTTGCACGCATCGGTTACGAAGTCTAGGCATTTATCCTGAAGCTCCTTCAATGATTTCTGCAAATTTGAACTATTTTCGACTTTGGCTTTAAGCTTCATATCGAGATTCTTCTTTTCTTGCTCAAAATTTTTCTGATTTCAGGAGTAGTTCACTGTTTAATCTGGCGATCTCGGCTTGGGCTTCTGTCAGTGAACCCTCCATCGTCTGAAGAACAAAATCTTTCTTCACAAGAGCGGCTTCATGATCTTTAATTTTCTTTTCTAAGCCTTCAATTATAACCTCAGTTTTCTTATCCTCGAGGTCTTGTTGCATCCTCAAGGCTTTACTTAATAGCATACTCTGTGCAAAATAACCTTCATCAACAATTACCTTCATCGTAAAATAATGAAAAGCCGAAGGAGAAAATTTTACCTTGAAATTAGAATAGAACAAACTACCGACGATATGTTGTCGTCGGTAGCGACTGATGTCGGCCTCAAGCTTCGGGAAACCAATACTCTTCGACAGAGTAATGATAACCTTCGCTCCAGTTCGGTCTCGGAGGCATCCTAAGCTTTCGTCGTCAATACCACCGAAGAGCAACGCTCCTGGATTGTAACCACAGGATATAGCATAATCTCTCAACTCCTCTTTTTCAGCCTTAGATAACTCTTGACCAATTATGTTTTGAAAATTGAAGTCCTTTTCATTCGAAGTATCTTCGACGATCTCCTTCTCTTTTCTAGGCACTGTGGCCAGGGTCTCTTCGGCGGCTTCAGCAGCTTCTTCCGCGACCATATTAAAAAGCATTTTATCAATATCAGAAAATGTGCTCTCCAGATTTGTATCTTTGGCCGTTGCAGCTTCGGCAGTTGCAGCTTCGGTGGGAGCAGCTTCGGTAGCTGCAGCAACTTCGGCAGCAGGTGTTATCTTTGACGCTGAGGCCGGTGGTGGTGTTTCTTTAATAGCTTCAATTACAGTAATAATCCTCTGCCTTTTTGGCCCAGCAAACTTCTTCGCTGCCGAAGGCTCCTTCTTCTGTAAAAGCTTCGTCAGATGCGGCCATAGTGGACTTAGCTTGATAGGTAAGGATTTAGTCATTATCTTTAGAATTTCTTCTACATCAGCAGTAGAAGGTGTTGAAGGAGTCTCTTCCTCTGTCTCAATTGTCTTTGGCTTCGGAGCCGCAGCCTTCCTCTTCTTCGCAGCAGCCACCTTCGGCTCAGGGCTGGATTTTCTCTTTTTCAGCATTTCTTCATCTTCTTTCACCATTCTAGCAGCTTGTCTGCTTAGAAAACTAACAATCCTCTTTCTCTTTTGGCCTTCGGCACCTTTGTTCAATCGCTCATAGTCAGGATATTCAAAATTCAATGCATCCATCACCCGATTCAACCTTCGCTTCGGTCGGGTGCCGAAGGCCGCGGTCATCAACTGATCTTCTTTTTTAGTGTAATTACCCAAAATTTCGTTGCACATGGTTTCTATCATTTCTAACCATTCCTGGCATGGCCCTTTAAACTGTTTCTCAAATTTGAACTGATAAGGCAGTTGCACAAGTTCATTCTTCTCCTTTGTCCCCTTTAGCTTCGGCATGTTCCATTCACTCAGTGTCGGGAACACCTTATAGGCCAGATATTCTTGGACTAAATCTCTGGTGCTGATCTGCTCGGCTACCACCCGAAATTCTGCCACAACTTCTTGACACGGTGACCCCGTCGACATACGACACAAGGGCCTAGTCAACCCGAAGCTTAAGCTCAGCGGGCTCAGTACTAGCGTCTTGAGCTTCTCCCTATTCTTCTCATCGGCCTTAACATAAAACCACTCATTCTTCCAACCAGTTGGCCAGTTGGTGCGATAGCTAACCACCGGAGACTTCATATCTTTGCGGTAAACGAAGTTGTAACAACCAAAATTCTCATGAAGACCATCTTCTCTGGCTTTCGTTTGATAATGAATCTCATGCACTCGGCAAAAAGCTTCGGCATTCGGGTCCATTCCTTGGCTTCAGAGTGCCCAGATGTAGACACTGAGCCTAACGATAGCGTTAGGAGTCAGCTGATGAAGATAGATTTCGTAATTTTCCAAAACTTCCCCAATCATTTCGTTCAAAGAAAATCTCAATCCCGCTCTGAAGAAACTCCTGAAAACTACCACCTCATCATTTTCCGGTGTCGGAGTGGTTTCCTCCCCGGCGAAGCGAATTAGCTTCTTTGAAGTAGCCTAGCTTTATCATCATGGGCATATCAGCCTCAGAAACGGTAGATTTTCCAAAGTCCAAATGGCTGGGTTTGGCTAGCATGAGAGTGTTATAATCTTCCTCTTCTTCATCAACAACATCTTCTTCGATGTCAGCATATTCAGCTTCGGCAGCAGTTGCACCTTCATCAGCAGCTCCCTCTGTCACAACCATTCCTGACTGTTTCATCACTTCAGATATCAGGGCAGTCTCTGTGGCTTCGGCCTCCTCTCCGTCACGGGTCACCCTAGCAGTTGAACAAACTCTGGCCATCAGGTGTTGAGTTCCTTGCAGTTCTTATGAATGTTGATGATTTTTATAGTTCTGACGAAGCTCCCTCTTATGATGAAGCTAGATCAAAATGATGCTTTGCTTGAGAATGCGATGAGAAAGCTTCGGCTATGGTTAAATTTTTCAGCAGCACAATAGTGCAATGGCAATGAATGATGTGGTAACTTCACACCTACCCGTCTGTTTATATAGTGCTGCAGGTGTGAAGGTGAATCGTCAAGTCGCTCGTACCCGCTCAACAGTCATCCGGACCCACTGAACGGTGGACCACAGTGTGTGGGAGATGAATCGCCAGATCGCGTGTACCCGCTGCATGGTGGGGCCACCTCGCGCTTGGATTATTTTAATCATTTCTCGGCAACGAGCTCAGGGAAGGTGTTTTTCGGACCTTCGACATTCCGAAGCCTAGGACGATTTTTCACGGATCAAGCTCGTTACGAAAAACAATCTAGCACCGTGAAGGGGCTACTGTTGGGGTCTGCTTCGTAGTCGAAGGTCCTGTAAGAAGAAACACCTTCGGAAGATCAGCATAGAAATAACGCCGAAGCTACCTTCCAGGGAACTTCGGCATAACGACACGCCTTGAGACGAAGGGTTCCACCGACTTAAAGATGAAAAGACAGATTGACCTAGGATAGTTTGTGTCATGATTGTAATCGATTGTAAAGGGTATAAATGTAATTTCACATAGGCTGCGCCCTGTGCCTATAAATAGATGAACAGTACCCCCGTACTGTTCACGTTGATTTGTACTCGCTCATGCGTCACGCTTGTACTTTCTCCTTCTGTCAAGCCGAAGGTACAAATGTAACTCTATATTATTTCTGTTTATCCATGATAATATAATAAAGATGAATTAATAATGTTATATGATTATTCACGTTGTCTATTATATTTCATATGCTTCTTCTTTCATTCATTAACATATACTACTATGATGAAGGTACGTCCTTCATGACCTTCGTCTGAAGATCATTATACCCTAAGGGAAATAATGCTTCGAAGGACGAAGGGTATTAACCTTCAACATTTTGTGTTGCCTTGTTCTTAATTCATAGCATTTGAGAACAAGTCCCCAACAAGTAGGATCATGATTTAAAATTTCGAGATGTCTATGATGAGGGAGTTGAAGTACTTTCTAGGATTTCAAGTCAAGAAACTCCAAGAGGGCACCTTCATCAGCCAAATGAAGTACATTCAAGACATTCTTACAAAGTTTGGAATGAAGGATGCCAAGCCCATCAAGACACCCATGGGAACCAATGGGCATCTCGACCTCGACACGGGAGGTAAGTCCGTAGATCAAAAGGTATATCGGTCGATGATAGGATCTTTACTCTATTTATGTGCATCTCGACCGGATATTATGCTTTCCATTTGCATGTGTGCAAGGTTCCAAGTCGATCCTAAGGAAGTTCACCTTAGGGCCATGAAAAGAACCATGAGATATTTAGTTTATACACCTAAGTTTGGACTTTGGTACCCCAAGGGATCCACTTTAGATTTAATAGGATATTCAGATGCTGATTGGGCAGGGTATAAAATTGATAGGAAGAGCGCATCAAGGACTTGTCAGTTTCTGGGGAGATCCCTGGTGTCTTGGGCTTCAAAGAAACAAAACTCAGTAGCTCTTTCCACCGCCGAAGCCGAGTACATTGCCGCAAGTCATTGTTGTGCGCAATTACTTTGGATGAGGCAAACCCTCAGGGACTATGGCTACAAATTGAGCAAAGTCCCTCTCCTATGTGACAGTGAGAGTGCAATCCGCATAGCGGATAATCTCGTTGAACACAGCCGCACTGTGCACATAGACATTCAGTATTACTTTCTGAGGGATCACCAACAAATGGGGGATATCGAGATAGCTTATGTAAGCACCAAAGAACAATTAGCCGATATCTTTACCAAGCAATTAAATGAGAAAACTTTTAGCAAACTTAGGAATGAGCTAAATATACTTGATTCTCAGAACTTTGATTGAAACTTTTCATATATAGCTCATTTATGTCTACGACTAATGTGTTTTCAAGTGTATTTCTATGCTAAGTCGTAGATTGAAAGGGAAATGGAGTCTTCGGCGAAGACAAGGCTTCCACTCTGTCGGCGTTTCGAGACAGGGGGGTCCCTAAGCCGACGAGTGAGTGTGCTGCGTGCCCCAGCCCAGATGGGTCGAGCGCGTGGGCGAGCGCGAAGGGGGGAGAGGCGAGGCGGCCGGAGCCGAGCGTGAGAGAGGTGGAAGTCCCGCGGCCTTCGTGTTCGTCCCGCGCCCAGGTCAGGTGCGCTTGCAGTAGGGGGGTTACAAGCGTCCACGCGGGTGAGGGAAGCGAGCGGCCCCAAGAGAGCGCCTGTCCCGTCCTCGGTCCCGCGCGGCCAACCTCCTCTGAGAAGGCCCTGGTCCTTCCTTTTATAGTCGTAAGGAGAGGATCCAGGTGTACAATGGGATGTAGCAGAGTGCTACGTGTCTAGCGGAGGGAGAGCTAGCGCCCTAGGTACATGCCAATGTGGCAGCCGGAGAGATCTGGGCACCCTGCTGGCGTGATGTCGTGGCTGTTGGAGGTGCGGCGGAGCCTGATGGAGGGACAGCTGTTGGAGCGGTCGAGTCCCTGCTGACGTTGTCCTGCTTCCGTAAGAGAGCTAGGGGCCGCCGTCGTCATAGAGCTTGTGGAGCGCCATCATTGCCTCTCTGGCGGAGCTGGCCGGATGAGACGCCGGTCTTGTTCTCCGTGACCCGAGTCGATTCGGGGTGGGATGATGATGGCGCCTCCTGTTGACGTGGCGGTCTGTGCCCTAGGCAGGGCGACGTGGGGTTTCCTCCGAAGCCGAGGTTGAGTCTGCCTTCTGTTGCCGTGGCCGAGCCCGAGCCAAGGGGTCGGTCGAGGCGGAAGTCGTTCGGCCGAGGCCAGGGCGGAGTCCGAGCCCTGGGGTCGGGCGAGGCGGAGTTTCGTCGTCTTCCGGGTCTTAGCCCGAGTCCGAGCCCTGGGGTCGGGCGGAGCGGAGTTCGCCGTCTTCCGGGTCTTAGCCCGAGTCCGAGCCCTGGGGTCGGGCGGAGCGGAGTTCGCCGTCTTCCGGGTCTTAGCCCGAGTCCGAGCCCTGGGGTCGGGCGGAGCGGAGTTCGCCGTCTTCCGGGTCTTAGCCCGAGTCCGAGCCCTGGGGTCGGGCGGAGCGGAGTTCGCCGTGGCGCCTTTGTCGAGGCCTGACTGCCTGTCAGACTTACTCTGTCGAGTGGCGCTGCAGTCAGAGTGGCGCAGGCGGCGCTGTCCTTCTGTCAGACTGGCCAGTGGAGCGGTGGAGTGACGGCGGTCACCTCGGCTCTGCCGGAGGCGCGTGTCAGGATAGAGGTGTCAGGCCTTCTGTGCGTTAAATGCCCCTGCAATTTGGTCAGTCGGTGTGGTGATTTAGTCAAGGTTGCTTCTGAGCGAAGCCAAGGCCTTGGGCGAGCCGGTGATGTGTCCGCCATAAAAAGGGGGCCTCGGGCGAGACGGAAGTCTCTCGAGGTCGGCTGCCTTCGGCCGAGGCTAGGCTCGGGTGAAGCGTGATCGAGTCACTCGTGTGGACTGATCCCTGACTTAATCATGCCCATCAGGCCTTTGCAGCTTTATGCTGATGGGGGTTACCAGCTGAGAATTAGGCGTCTTGAGGGTACCCCTAATTATGGTCCCCGACAGTAGCCCCCGAGCCTCGAAGGGAGTGTTAGCACTCGCTTGGAGGCTTTTGTCGCACTTTTTTGCAAGGGGACCAGCCTTTCTCGGTTGCATTTCGTTCCGGTGGGTGCGCGCGAGCGCACCCGCCGGGTGTAGCCCCCGAGGCCTCGGAGGAGTGGTTACACTCCTTCGAGGTCTTAATACTTTGGCTGGTCTGGTCGTTCCCTCATGCGAACTGGCCGTAGCCCGGGTGCACGGTCGGGGCCCAAGCTCTCGGGCTGGTATGTTGACGCTGTCAACGATTTGGCCGGAGCCGGTTTTTGCGAGAGCAGCCCCCGAGCCTCTGCACAGGGCGAGAGGACGATCAGGGACAGACTCGGCTTTTTACATACGCCCCTTCGTCGCCTTTCCGCAAGGAGGAGGGGGGGAGTGCGCCATGTTACCCTCGATGGGCACCGAACATGGTGTCTCCGGTGAGCTGCAAGCGGGTAATCCGAGTGGACGTCCGTGCCCCGTTCGTTGGGGGTCGGCTAGGGGCCCAGAGGCACGCCCAAAAGTACCTGCGGGTGATTTGCCGGACCCGGTCCCCTGGCGACGGGGTCCGAGGGCTCGATGCCTCCCTCCGATGGGATTCCGTTACAAGATCGTTCCCACTGGTCTCGGAAATGTCCTAGGGTACCTCGGGAGCGCAGCCCGAGCCTCGGTTATGTATCGAACGTACCCCTGGTCATCCCTCGCTCGGTGTCTGAGGCGACTGTGAACCCTTCGGGGGCCAGCCTTCGAACCCCTGATCAGTAATGGGCGCGGAGCCCGAGTAGCCTGAGGCGGCCATGAAGCCCTTCGGGGGGCTGGCCTTCGAACCCCTGACCAGTAGTGGGTGTCGGGCCCACGCGATCTGAGGCGACTGTTGAACCCTCGGGGGGCCAGCCTTCGAACCCCTGATCAGTAATGGGGGGCTCGGAGCCCGGTTCCTTCGCGGAGAAGGATCCCTTTCGGGGTATCCCCCTTTCCCGGTCCCTGTTGCAAGAGATAGAGAAAGAGGAAAACGGAAAAGGATACGAAATCGGACGACGTGGCGTACCTTTTCTGACGCGGTTATTACGGCGAAGGTGAAGCGTCGCGCGCTCCTCCTGCCAGAAGCGCCGCGTGTCTCGCCGCGGAGTTAATGCGACGGGGTGAGTGGTTGGCGGGGCGGCCGTTGCGCGCGTGCGATCCGTTCGAGGAATGGGTCACGGGTGCACCGTCTTCACGCCGTGAGAGGAGGCTCCCTTGCTGTCTCAGGATGGGACGTGAGCCTGGCTGATGACGTGACTGCTGTGCCCGCCCGCCTGCCACCGCTATTACTGCTGGCCCACTTTCGGTCGCTTTGACCGACGCGCCAGTCTGGCGCTGTTGGGTCGCCTCGAGTCGTGGCACAGGCTTCGCAACCGAAGAGGCGCGATGGTGGCACAAGTGGCGGTGCGGTTGCTTGCATGCAGCAATTGGCGTGCCGGTTGCTCGACGCGTGGGCCTGGGTTCCAGGCTGGCGTGTCAGAAGTCGGAGAAGCGCGTCCATCTGGCGCGGTTGCATGCCGCCTGCATGGCTGCCCGCCCCTTCCGCCCGTTGGTCTGGGCGAAAATGGGGGGTCGCCTGTAACCGCTGGACGGTCGTGCGCACCATGCGCGGCGGTTTGGCTTCTTCTGCCCTGAGCCGGCTTGCATGACATGCGGGACCCAGCCCCCGAGTCGCAGGGGAGGGCCTTGGAGCGTGTTGGAGAAGACTCGGCCCGCGGCGCTTGGGGGCGCACGTAGGGGGAGTTGCCTTTAAAAGGAGGGAGGCTCCCTTCGTAAGGCAACCATGTCTTCTTCCTCCCTTAAGCGTCGGGTCTTCCCATCTTCCAAGCCCCCGGATGGGGGGTATCCGCCGCCTTTCCGCCTCCTCGTTGGAGGAACGCAACTCCATGGGAGTTGGTACCTCTCAGCCATCGTTCGGCTTCAAGGATTTTCATCCGGCAGCCTGGTTGCTCCCTCCCGCCGGTGGCCACCCAAGACGGTGGCCTCCAGCTCCTGGATGGGGGGAGACAGACCAGGCTGCGGTCCCGCCCTCAGCGTCGGGTGCGTTCGTCATCCTCGCTGGGGCGGGGGCCGAGGCGAGCCGGGGCTCTACCTCGCATGCGGGTCGGCGAACCACCTCCTCTTCTAGCTTCTGGTGGTGGCAATCGTCCTCCCGCGCTGCGACGGAGTCGTCCTCCAGTCATGCCGGGGAAGGCGAACTGTTGCTGTCCAGCTAGGATGCAACATTCCGTCTTCCCCCTCGCATTCGGGGCGAGGACGGCAGCGAGGATCTACCGGAGCGCTTGGGGGCGGCCCGCTCTTTGGCTTTGATGGCTTGTTCGCATCCCTTGAGTGGGACCGCGAACAAGAGCCTTCCGTTTGTAATGGCACTTCGAATGCCAGTGAGTTCGTTCATTGTGGCTGTCGAGGCCTGAACGTGTATGTAATTTTGGCACGGAGCCGTGTTTTTTCCTCATTTTCGAGCACTAGGTCTCGCCTGTTTGATTATCTGAACCGCTTTACCAAGCATGAGTTGCCCCGTGTCAAGGTGACGGGTGAGGTATCCGTATCCCGGAGGTGTAGGAATCCCTCGGCCCGTTCGGCCTTGTTATGTGAGGCTCCTCTAGCTTAGTTGAAGAGACCCCTCGGTCGCCCTTCGGTGGATCGAGGCCGGGGGTAGCGATATCAGTATGAACAGAGGCGGAGTTGGCTCGAGAATGGGAACCTGGTTGGCCGGAGCCTAGCCGTGTTGTCCGTCAGCG
Source organism: Zea mays (assembly GCF_902167145.1). Lineage (NCBI taxonomy): Eukaryota > Viridiplantae > Streptophyta > Magnoliopsida > Poales > Poaceae > Zea > Zea mays. Next base: position 146,053,019 of record NC_050096.1, read on the forward strand.
GGGCCGACGCCAAAGTCGATCAGTCGAGGCCTCGGATCGGGCTGGCGCCCTTGGGAGCCGGTTGACCGAGGCCCCAGGGGTAACCGGTTGAGCCGCCTGCTCGGGCCGGATTCCCGGAGGAGCCCCTGGACCGCGGCGCCGCCCGAGGCTGGGTCGGGCTTTGCTGAAGGCGTCGTCAATGCCGAGGGTGCTACAGCTCCCTTCGGCGTGAAGACCCGAGCCTGCAGGATCCGATCATCTTGTAGCGTGTGCTTCCTGCAGCCGCCGAGGCCAGAAGAAAACACCCTCGCTGCACTTGCGAAGCTGCGCCTTTTTTCCTCCTGTTTCGAGCATCTGGACTTCGTCAGTAACAGGGATGTTTGTGTGAGCAAGAGCTACTTTTCGCGGAAGGGACGAGTGAGGTATCCGTATCCCAGAGGCGTGGGAATCCCTCGGCTCGGTCGGCCTTGCCGCTTACGCGTACTTTCACCCGTCCATGAGGCCCTGCCCCCGACTTAGTCGAGAAAGCTTGAAGGACTGCTTCGGCAGGAGAGCTTCCGAACGTGATGACTCGTTCGGTCCACGGAGTCGTTTTATCCGAGCGCAAGTTACTTATCGCAGAAGGGGACGAGTGAGGTATCCGTATCCCGGAGGCGTAGGAGTCCCTCGGCTCGGTCAGCCTTGGCTGCTTACGTGTACCTCGTCGTTTCCAGGATCCGCTTTCCGAAGTAGTCAAGAAGCACGAAAGAAATCCTGCTAAAAAGAGATCCTTTTTCGAGGAAAAATTCGACGCAGAGGGGGTCTCCCCCCTTTTAGCCCCCGAGGGAGGGTCGGGTTTTGCCGAGGCTAGGCCGACCCTTCCTTGACAACTAAACTTTGCGTAGGTGCAAGGTATATGAACAACTTGAAAACATCTTAAGGATAGAAGCGACGTAGCTGTTTGATGTTCCAAGCGTTGCCGTAGATCTCGCCTTGATTGCTGGCCAGCTCGTATGTTCCGGGCTTCAGAACTTTGGCGATGACGAATGGCCCTTCCCAGGGGGGCGTGAGCTTGTGCCTCCCTCGGGCGTCTTGTCGCAGCCGAAGCACCAGGTCGCCCACCTGGAGTTCTCGGGACCGGACCCCTCGGGCGTGGTAGCGTCGCAGGGACTGTTGGTACCGCGCCGAGTGTAGTAAGGCCCTGTCCCGAGCTTCCTCCAACTGGTCCAGCGATTCCTCTCGGCTGGCTTGGTTGCTTTGTTCGGTGTAGGCCCTCGCCCTTGGGGAGCCGTATTCCAGGTCAGTGGGCAAGATAGCTTCAGCCCCGTAGACCAGGAAAAACGGCGTGAAGCCCGTGGCACGACTCGGCGGCGTCCTTAGGCTCCAGACCACCGAGGGGAGTTCCTTCATCCATCACCTCCCGAACTTGTTGAGGTCGTTGTAGATCCGAGGCTTGAGCCCTTGTAGAATCATGCCGTTGGCACGCTCTACCTGCCCATTCGACATGGGATGAGCCACGGCGGCCCAGTCCACCCGGATATGGTGATCTTCGCAAAAATCCAAGAATTTTTTGCCGATGAACTGGGTGCCGTTGTCGGTGATGATGGAGTTCGGGACCCCGAAGCGATGGATGATGTTGGTGAAGAATGCCACCGCCTGCTCGGACCTGATGCTGTTCAGGGGTCGGACCTCGATCCACTTGGAGAATTTGTCGATGGCGACCAGCAGGTGCGTGTAGCCCCCGGGCGCCTTCTGCAAGGGACCGACGAGGTCCAGACCCCATACAGCGAAGGGCCAGGTGATGGGTATTGTCTGCAGAGCCTGAGCGGGCAGGTGTGTCCGCTTCGCATAGAATTGGCACCCTTCGCAGGTGCGGACAATTCTAGTGGCGTCAGCCACCGCCGTTGGCCAGTAGAAGCCTTGCCGGAAGGCATTTCCAACAAGGGCTCGGGGTGCTGCGTGGTGGCCGCAAGCCCCCGAGTGTACTTCTTGCAGCAGTTCCCGACCTTCGGCGATGGGGATGCATCGCTGGAGGATGCCCGAGGGGCTGCGATGGTAGAGTTCCTCTTCGTCGCCCAGCAAGACGAATGACTTGGCGCGTCGCGCTACCCGCCGAGCCTCGACTTGGTCGAGGGGTAGCTCTCCTCGACGGAGATATTGCAGGTATGGGGCCTGCCAATCTTGGTCTGGCGTGGCCCCGCTCTGCCCTTCCTCGACGTTCAACGCCCCGCCCTCGGGGGCCGAGGGTACCTCGGGCTGAGCCGAGGGTACCTCGGGCTGAGCCGAGGGTACCTCAGGCTCGGGCGCGTCGTCGAGCTTGACGGAGGGTTGATGCAGATCCCGGGAGAAGACGTCCGGGGGGACTGTCGTTCGCCCCGAGGCTATCTTGGCCAGCTCGTCTGCGGTTTCGTTGTAGCGCCGAGCGATGTGGTTGAGCTCGAGCCCGAAGAACTTGTCTTCCAGGCGCCGAACCTCGTCGCAGTAGGCCTCCATCTTCGGGTCGCGGCAGTGGGAGTTCTTCATGACTTGGTCGATGATGAGCCGCGAATCACCGCGGGCGTCGAGGCGTCTGACCCCTAGCTCGATGGCGATCCGCAATCCGTTGACCAGAGCTTCGTACTCGGCCACATTGTTGGACGTCGGGAAGTGGAGGCGCAGCACGTAGCGCAAGTGCTTTCCGAGGGGCGAGATGAAGAGAAGGCCCGCACCGGCCCCCGTCTTCATCAGCGACCCGTCGAAAAACATGGTCCAGAGCTCCGGTTGGATCGGAGTCGTTGGTAGTTGGGTGTCGACCCATTCAGCCACGAAATCCGCCAACACTTGGGACTTGATGGCCTTCCGAGGGGCGAACGAGATCGTTTCGCCCATGATCTCCACTGCCCACTTTGCGATCCTGCCCGAGGCCTCTCGGCACTGGATGATCTCCCCCAGGGGGAAGGATGACACCACAGTTACCGGATGGGACTCGAAGTAGTGTCGTAGCTTCCGCCTCGTCAGGATCACAGCATACAGCAGCTTTTGAACTTGTGGGTAGCGGATCTTAGTCTCGGACAGCACTTCGCTGATGAAGTAGACCGGCCTCTGAACGGGCAATGTATGCCCTTCCTCCTGCCTTTCAACCACAATCGCGGCGCTAACCACCTGAGTGGTCGCGGCGACGTAGACCAAGAGGGTTTCTCCGTCCGCCGGCGGCACCAAGACTGGCGCCTTTGTAAGGAGCGCCTTCAGGTTGCCGAGGGCTTCCTCGGCCTCAGGGGTCCAAACGAAACACTCGGCCTTCCTTAAGAGGCGGTACAGAGGCAGACCTCTTTCGCCGAGGCGTGAGGTGAAGCGGCTCAGGGCCGCGAGGCATCCCATGACCCTCTGTACCCCTTTTAAGTCCTTGATGGGTCCCATGCTGGTGATGGCCGCAATCTTCTCCGGGTTGGCCTCGATGCCTCGCTCAGAGACGATGAACCCTAGGAGCATGCCTCGAGGCACCCCGAAGACACACTTCTCAGGATTAAGCTTGACTCCTTTCGCCTTGAGACACCGGAATGTCACTTCAAGGTCGGAGAGGAGGTTGGGAGCCTTCCGTGTCTTGACCACGATGTCATCGACGTAGGCCTCGACTGTGCGACCGATGTGTTCGCCGAACACATGGTTCATGCACCGCTGGTACGTCGCGCCTGCATTCCTCAGGCCGAACGGCATGGTGACGTAGCAGTACATGCCGAACGGCGTGATGAAAGAAGTCGCGAGCTGGTCGGACTCTTTCATCCGGATCTGGTGATACCCCGAGTAGGCATCGAGGAAGGACAGGGTTTCGCACCCAGCAGTGGAATCCACGATTTGGTCGATGCGAGGCAGAGGGTAGGGAACCTTCGGACATGCTTTGTTGAGACCAGTGTAGTCTACACACATCCGCCATTTCCCCCCTTTCTTCCTCACAAGCACAGGGTTGGCAAGCCATTCGGGATGGAATACCTCTTTGATGAACCCTGCCGCCATTAGCTTGTGGATCTCTTCGCCAATCGCTCTGCGCTTCTCCTCGTCGAATCGGCGCAGAGGCTGCCTGACGGGTCGGGCTCCGGCCCGAATATCCAGCGAGTGCTCGGCGACATCCCTCGGTATGCCGGGCATGTCCGAGGGACTCCACGCAAAGACGTCGGCGTTTGCGCGGAGAAAGTCGACGAGCACTGCTTCCTATTTGGGGTCGAGCCCGGAACCGATCCGGATCTGCTTGGTGGTGTCGCCGCTGGGGTCGAGGGGGACGGCCTTGACCGTCTCCGCTGGCTCGAAGTTGCCGGCATGGCGCTTCACGTCTGGGACCTCCTTGGAGAGGTTCTCCAGGTCGGCGATGAGGGCCTCGGACTCGGCGAGGGCCTCGGCGTACTCCACGCACTCCACGTCGCATTCGAACGTGTGTTTGTACGTGGGGCCGACGGTGATGACCCTGTTGGGGCCCGGCATCTTGAGCTTCAGGTAGGTGTAGTTGGGGACGGCCATGAACTTCGCGTAGCATGGCCTCCCTAGCACGGCGTGGTAGGTTCCTCGGAACCCGACCACTTCGAACGTCAGGGTCTCCCTTCGGAAGTTGGAGGGTGTCCCAAAGCAGACTGGGAGATCGAGTCGCCCGAGGGGCTGGACGCGCTTCCCAGGGATGATCCCGTGGAAGGGCGCAGCACCTGCTCGGACGGAGGACGGATCGACGCGCAGAAGCTTGAGGGTCTCGGCGTAGATGATGTTGAGGCAGCTGCCTCCGTCCATCAGGACCTTGGTGAGCCTGACATCGCCGACAACGGGGTCGACGACGAGCGGGTATTTCCCCGGGCTCGGCACATGGTCGGGGTGGTCGGCCCGGTCGAAAGTGATGGGCTTGTCGGACCAGTCTAGGTAGACTGGCGCCGCCACCTTCACCGAGCAGACCTCCCGGCGCTCTTGCTTGCGGTGCCGAGCCGAGGTATTCGCCGCATGCCCTCCATAGATCATGAAGCAGTCGCGGACCTCGGGGAACCCCCCTGCTGGGTGCTCTTCGTTCTTGTCGTCGTCGTGGGCCCTGCCACCCTCGGCGGGTGGCCCGGCCCTGTGGAAATGACGCCGAAGCATAACGCACTCCTCGAGGGTGTGCTTGACGGGCCCCTGATGGTAGGGGCACGGCTCCTTGAGCATCTTGTCGAAGAGGTTTGCACCTCCGGGGGGCTTCCGAGGGTTCTTATACTCGGCGGCGGCGACAAGGTCCGCGTCTGCGGCGTCGCGTTTCGATTGCGACTTCTTCTTGCCTTTCTTCTTGGCGCCGCGCGGAGCAGACGCCTCGGGAGCTTCTTCCGACGGGCGGCCCTGGGGCTGCTTGTCCTTTCGGAAGATAGCCTCGACCGCCTCCTGGCCGGAGGCGAACTTGGTGGCGATGTCCATCAGCTCGCTCGCCCTGGTGGGGGTTTTGCGACCCAGCTTGCTCACCAGGTCGCGGCAAGTGGTGCCGGCGAGGAACGCGCCGATGACATCCGAGTCGGTGATGTTGGGCAGCTCGGTGCGCTGCTTCGAGAATCGCCGGATGTAGTCCCGGAGCGACTCCCCCGGCTGTTGCCGGCAGCTTCGAAGGTCCCAGGAGTTCCCGGGGCGCACGTATGTGCCCTGGAAATTGCCAGCGAAGGCTTGGACCAAGTCGTCCCAGTTGGAAATCTGCCCCGGAGGCAGGTGCTCCAACCAGGCGCGAGCAGTGTCGGAGAGGAACAGGGGGAGGTTGCGGATGACGAGGTTGTCGTCGTCCGTTCCGCCCAGTTGGCAGGCAAGGCGGTAGTCCGCGAGCCACAGTTCCGGTCTTGTTTCCCCCGAGTACTTTGTGATAGTAGTCGGGGGTCGGAACGGGTCGGGAATGGCGCCCGTCGGATGGCCCGACTGAAGGCCTGCGGACCGGGTGGTTCGGGCGAAGGACTCCGATCCTCCCCGCTGTCGTAGCGCCCCCCACGCCTGGGGTGGTAGCCTTGGCGCACCCTTTCGTCGAGGTGAGCCCGACGGTCGCGTCGATGGTGCTCGTTGCCGAGGTGGCCCGGGGCCGCAGGCGCGGTGTTGCGCGTGCGCCCGGTGTAGACCGAGGCCTCCCGCATGAATCGGGAAGTCGCGGCATGAGGTTCCGAGGGATATCCTTGCCTCCGGGATGCAGTGCTCTCGGCCCGCCGGGCCGCAGCGCCTTCCAGGAGATTCTTGAGTTCTCCCTGGATTCGCCGCCCCTCGGTGGTTGACGGCTCCGGCATCGCGCGGATGAGCATCGCTGCGGTCGCCAGGTTCTGACCGACCCCGCTGGATGCGGGCGGCGGCCTGATCCTGACGTCGTTGGCGACGCGGTGCTGGAGACCTTGGGGCAGATGACGTATTTCTCCGGCCAGGGGTTGGCCCACCCATGCCTGTCCGGCGTCCCGACGGATCGGCTCAAGCGCCCCTGTTCCCTCGTTGAGCCTGGCCTGCGCCTCGCGGACTTGCTCGAGTTGTGGGTCGTAACCCCCCACCGGAGCGGGGACCACAGCTAGCTCCCGTGGGATGTCGGCGCGAGGCACCGGCCTAGGGAGATCACCATCCTCCGGCATGCCAAGATGGTTGCCTTCGGTGGGATCCCCTAGCTCGATGTGGAAACATTCGCGGCTTGGGCCGCAGCTCTCGTCACCGAGGCTGCGGCTTCCGTCGGAACGGTCGGATAGACAGTAGTCACATGCGGTCATGAAGTCCCGCATGGCACTGGGGTTGCCATGTCCGGAGAAATCCCAACCGATGCTGGGATCGTCATCTTCCTCGGACCCGGAGGGCCCGTAGGTCGAGACGTCCGTCAGTCGGTCCCAAGGCGACCGCATACAGAACCTCAGTGGGGTTGCACTCGCCTCAATGAGAGCGCCCGCCAAAACGAGGTCGTTTGGCGGGTTGAGGCCGAGTCGAAATGACGCAAGATGGGAGTTAGTCGTTACCTTTTGGTCGACGAGGAGCGACGTAGTCACATCGGGGACTGGTTGCGCCGTCATCTCTGGTTCGAGGGCGACGTCCTGCAGGCTTTCCGCGAGCGCGCCGGCGTCGTCTTCTTGCTCGGGGTCAGCGTGCCGCGGGGGGACGGCGCTTGCCTCCGTCTCGAACGCGAGGTCGACGTCCGGCGTGCCTTCCGTCGGGGCGTCGGGGGCGTCGATTCGCTCGACGGCCGGCGAAGCGTGGCCTCCCGTCTGGCCTTGATGGCCCCGCCTCCTCCTCCGTTGGCGGGGGAGAGAACGGAGCGAGCCCGAATGTTGCTCTTCCACCACGCGGGGTAGACGTCGTCGATTCCGCCGCCGGCGGGCGGGTTGTCGGCCGCCATTGTCGTAGTCGCGCGGCGGTGGAAGAAGTGTCATGTCGTAGCTGCCGTCGAAGGACATGAACTCAAGAGTCCCGAAACGAAGCACCGTCCCGGGCCGGAGAGGTTGCTGGAGACTGCCCATCTGGAGCTTGACGGGGAGCTGTTCGTCAGCACGCAGCGTGCCCCTACCTGGCGCGCCAACTGTCGGCGTTTCGAGACAGGGGGGTCCCTAAGCCGACGAGTGAGTGTGCTGCGTGCCCCAGCCCAGATGGGTCGAGCGCGTGGGCGAGCGCGAAGGGGGGAGAGGCGAGGCGGCCGGAGCCGAGCGTGAGAGAGGTGGAAGTCCCGCGGCCTTCGTGTTCGTCCCGCGCCCAGGTCAGGTGCGCTTGCAGTAGGGGGGTTACAAGCGTCCACGCGGGTGAGGGAAGCGAGCGGCCCCAAGAGAGCGCCTGTCCCGTCCTCGGTCCCGCGCGGCCAACCTCCTCTGAGAAGGCCCTGGTCCTTCCTTTTATAGTCGTAAGGAGAGGATCCAGGTGTACAATGGGATGTAGCAGAGTGCTACGTGTCTAGCGGAGGGAGAGCTAGCGCCCTAGGTACATGCCAATGTGGCAGCCGGAGAGATCTGGGCACCCTGCTGGCGTGATGTCGTGGCTGTTGGAGGTGCGGCGGAGCCTGATGGAGGGACAGCTGTTGGAGCGGTCGAGTCCCTGCTGACGTCGTCCTACTTCCGTAAGAGAGCTAGGGGCCGCCGTCGTCATAGAGCTTGTGGAGCGCCATCATTGCCTCTCTGGCGGAGCTGGCCGGATGAGACGCCGGTCTTGTTCTCCGTGACCCGAGTCGATTCGGGGTGGGATGATGATGGCGCCTCCTGTTGACGTGGCGGTCTGTGCCCTAGGCAGGGCGACGTGGGGTTTCCTCCGAAGCCGAGGTTGAGTCTGCCTTCTGTTGCCGTGGCCGAGCCCGAGCCAAGGGGTCGGTCGAGGCGGAAGTCGTTCGGCCGAGGCCAGGGCGGAGTCCGAGCCCTGGGGTCGGGCGAGGCGGAGTTTCGTCGTCTTCCGGGTCTTAGCCCGAGTCCGAGCCCTGGGGTCGGGCGGAGCGGAGTTCGCCGTCTTCCGGGTCTTAGCCCGAGTCCGAGCCCTGGGGTCGGGCGGAGCGGAGTTTGCCGTCTTCCGGGTCTTAGCCCGAGTCCGAGCCCTGGGGTCGGGCGGAGCGGAGTTCGCCGTCTTCCGGGTCTTAGCCCGAGTCCGAGCCCTGGGGTCGGGCGGAGCGGAGTTCGCCGTGGCGCCTTTGTCGAGGCCTGACTGCCTGTCAGACTTACTCTGTCGAGTGGCGCTGCAGTCGGAGTGGCGCAGGCGGCGCTGTCCTTCTGTCAGACTGGCCAGTGGAGCGGTGGAGTGACGGCGGTCACCTCGGCTCTGCCGGAGGCGCGTGTCAGGATAGAGGTGTCAGGCCTTCTGTGCGTTAAATGCCCCTGCAATTTGGTCAGTCGGTGTGGTGATTTAGTCAAGGTTGCTTCTGAGCGAAGCCAAGGCCTTGGGCGAGCCGGTGATGTGTCCGCCATAAAAAGGGGGCCTCGGGCGAGACGGAAGTCTCTCGAGGTCGGCTGCCTTCGGCCGAGGCTAGGCTCGGGTGAAGCGTGATCGAGTCACTCGTGTGGACTGATCCCTGACTTAATCATGCCCATCAGGCCTTTGCAGCTTTATGCTGATGGGGGTTACCAGCTGAGAATTAGGCGTCTTGAGGGTACCCCTAATTATGGTCCCCGACACACTCTATCGGTATCATTTACGCTTCGCCGTCACTTCACACCACTCTTCGATTGGTATTATCTTCACTCATATTTACTTATACCGATGGGAGAGAAAAAGTAACAAGGGCTCTCAAAAGACTCCGTTTTTGGCGATTAATGCCAAAGGGGGAGAAATATTAAGCCCAAAGCAAAAGGACCACACCACCACCTTTCGAAAAATTTTAATTGACATATTTCAAATTAGTATATTTTCAATTGGTTAGTATTTTCAATTTGGTATCTAAATATATTTCCAATTGATATTTATTAAAACCCTCTTGAAAGCTAAGAGGAGAATTTCATTCAGAGGGAGTTTTGTTTTAGTCAAAGGAAAAGCATTTGAAACAGGGGGAGAAAATTTCAAATCTTGAAAATGCTTCTCAAAATCTTATTTATATACCTTTGACTATTTGCAAAAAGGACTTTGAAAAGATATTCCAAAAGATTTGCAAAAACAAAACAAGTGGTGCAAATGTGGTCCAAAATGTTAAATAAAAGAAAGCAACCATGCATATCTAATGAAACTATGAAATTGGTTTAATTCCAAGCAACCTTTGCACTTACCTTATGCAAACTAGTTCAATTCTGCACTTATATATTTGCTTTGGTTTGTGTTGGCATCAATCACCAAAAAGGGGGAGATTGAAAGGGAAATAGGGTTTAACCTTTTCCTATAAATAATTTTGGTGGTTGAATGCCCAACACAAATAATTGGACTAACTAGTTTGCTCTAAATTATATATTCTACAGGTGCTAAAGGTTCAACAAAAACCAATAAAAAGACCAAGTTAGGGTTCAAAAAGAAAGGAGCAAAAGAAACCGAAGAGAACCCTAGTCTGGCGCACCGGAGTGTCCGGTGTGCCACCGGACAGTGTCCGGTGCACCAGGGGCGATCGACTCCAACTCTTCACCTTCGGGTTTCTGAGGTCGCGCTCCGCTATAATTCACCGGACTGTCTGGTGCACCAACGGAGCAACGGCTAGGCAGCGCAACGATCGCCTGCAACGCTACAGTGCGCGGACAGTTCGCACAGAAGTCAGAGAAGCCGCAAAAGGCGCATCGGACAATGAACAGGGCCTGTCCGGTGCGGCACCGGACTGTCTGGTGCCACATGAAGACAAAGCTCCAACGGTCGAAACCGTCAGAACCCTAACAGTTGGGTGACGTGGCTGGCGTACCAGATAGTGTCCGGTGCGCCCATCGACAGCAGCCTGCCCCAACGGTTGAATTGGTGGTTGGGGGCTATAAATACCCCCAACCACCTCCACTCCAACCATCCAAGCATTCACTACTCCTCATTAAATACAAGAGCAATAGACTCCACTCCAAAGACACAATTCAAGTGATCGATCCGCTCAAAGTCTCCAACTCAACTCTAGCGCATTTAGACTTGTGAGAGGATCATTTGTGTTTCTTTGTTGCTCTTGTGTGCTTGGCTTGGCTTTCTTTTCTTTCTCACTTCTTACTCTCAAGCTTTATAAGTGAGGCAAGAGACACCAATTGTGTGGTGGTCCTTGTGGGATCTAAGTGACCCGTGAGATTAAGGAAGAAGCCTCACTCGGTCTAAGTGACCATTTGAGAGAGGGAAAGGGTTGAAAGAGACCCGGTCTTTGTGACCACCTCAACGGGGACTAGGTTCATTGGAACCGAACCTCGGTAAAACAAATCGCCGCGTCATCCGCTTTTATTTCTTGGTTGATTTGTTTTCCCCTCTCTTCCGGACTTTGATTTTATTCTAACGCTAACCCCGGCTTGTAGTGTGCTTAAAGTTTGTAAATTTCAGTTTCCGCCTATCCACCCCCTCTAGGCGACTTTCAGTGAGGGATTACTCTTTTCAGTGAGCGAATTTGGGGGTATAAAATTTCTTTCTAAGTATCTACCAAATTCAGGTGTTACTCTTTTCTCTCTCTCTCTCTCTCTAGCTTCTCTCTCTCTTTTCTTTTGGTTAGATTTAGCTTAATTAGTGAGAGATTAATTATTTTATTTTGCCAAAACAATATGAGTCATGAAATGTTGCATGATGCTGAGCTTAAATATTCTTTGAATTGTTGCACATGTTTGAATTAGTTTGAATTTGAAAATTGGTTTGAATTTGAATTGAAAACCCTAGAGAAAATAAAAATAAAAGCAATTAGAAATTCCCTGGAAAAAGAAAAGGCCATTTCAGCCCAGCCAGGCCGCATGCGCGCGCGCCCGCGTCGTCTGACAGGTGGACCCCACCTGTCAGCAACCGCCCGCGTCCGCGCACGCGCTCTCTCTCTCCCTCTCTCCCTCCCGCTGCCCGGTGGGCCAGGCCTGTCGGCGCCGATCCCCTCGCGCTCGCGCCCATTCTCTCCCCACTGCCCGGTGGACCCTTTTCGTCAGTGTTGACCGCCATTTCGCGGATCCCCTCTCGCTGCCCCATGAACCCCACCCGCCAGTCCCCCCCGCTTCCCTAACCTCTCGCCCATGCCCCTGCCGTGGACGCGCCCACGTCCACGCATTCCCCGGCCACCTCCGCACGCCCTAGCCCCCTTTAGAGCCTGCACCCTGCTCTCCCACTTCCCCCTGCTCATTTGCGCCCTCAACCGAGCACCCTCGCCCTCTCTCTCACCCCGTGCGCGCATCCAGGCAGCTCTGTCGCCGCTCTCTGACATTTGTCGCCCATTCTACGGTCGCCATAGAACCCCCCCTGCCGTGTCTGTTGCCCCAGTAAGCTCCACCCTATCACCCGCCACCTGGAATGCCCCTTGGTCCGCCCTCTTCTCCTCTGGTTCGTCTAGTCCGCGCTCACCGGAGCATTTCTTGCACAGCCGGAGAACCACCACCGTCGACCTGCGTCCTCGCCGCGCCCTAGCCTTAGTTCGTGAGCCCCTGAGTCTCCACTTGAGGTAACCATCCTAACTCTGCCCTTATTTTCCCCTGCCGTGCACTTTCTCGTCCGTGATTGCTCGCCGAAGTGCCCCGGTCCGCCGAGGATCTCCCCCTACGCCGTCCAGTCACCTCACCCCCGTTCCTTATACCCTGATCCTGTCGTGCCTTTCCTTAGACCATTCAGCCTCGGGGCCGGACAGTCCGCGACCTAGTACATGTTTCTTATGAGTGTCCTCATCATTTAAACTTTATTTGGGATTCAGTAGATTTTCCATCGGCTCTAGCATTACAGGGGTGAAGCGTTTCCTATCTATACTTATGAATTGATAATTAGAAAAGTCAACTCCTGTGAGACATGTAGCGGTCTCATAGGTCCAAAGTACAGGGGCATCGGTCATGGCGATGCAGACTGATGCATCAGCATATATGCACATGTTTTACATAATCGCCTACCCATTGTAGTAACATTTGATGTAAAGTATAAGGTACACATTGATTAGCATGAATCCAATCTCTACTTAAGATTAGACTATAATTTATTTCTACATCAGCAACGAAGAATGCAGAAGCAAGGGTCTTGGTCCCGATGGTTAACTCAACGGACGTGACTCCCTTGACTTTGATCGAACTATCAGTCCCAACACCGCTAAGTGTCATATTGGTCTTGACAAGATCATCATCTTGCTTTCTTAATTTTCTGTACAATGAGTAAGGCATTAAATTTATGACCGTCTCTCCATCTACCAACATCTTAGCAATCGGTATTCCATCAATATGACTGCGCACGAAGAGCGGCTTTAAATGGTTGACCGATTCTTTTGGCTTAGTGAAGGCGACCTCTTTAGGACCAAAATTGAATTGAGAGATGACAGGTTCATCGTCACCGATAATAGTACAATCGATGGAGAACATAATAACATTTACGTCCATACCTGAGTGTTCAGGCGTAGCTCCGTAATTGACCAAGTCCTCTTCTAGCAGGTCGTCCCCCTCCATAGGTATTGACACGTCCTTGGAGATGTCCTGGCGTAGAGCGGACGATCTGTGTCATTCGCAGACGGTACGGCCTTTATAGCCCGACTGTCTGTCGTACCTGTAGAGAGTTGTAAAGTTGCTATCTCACAAAGGCCCCCAACATATCTTCATGGTCGTTTGATTTATTTCAACGGCCTTTGACCTCCACCTCTTTTGCGGTGGTGGGTACTGCAGATGTGTGTCATGAAATATTTTTCTACTTCCTTTTCCTTGCTCTCAAGCGTTGCAATTTTCGCTTTTGAGACCGTGTCAGTCCCGATGGGCACCATCGGTGTATGGAGTATTTTGGGTCGGCTGTTTTGATGGCAGTCATGTCTTCTTCTTTGTCTGTATTGGCCGATTTACCAAAAATCATCGACCCTTCATTATTTCCCTGTATGACGATATCTGTTGTACCTATTTTGATGATGTCCCCTTTTAGCGTCCTCTTGGTGGCTGTAGGTATATGCCCCCTGCCGGGTTGGTCGGCCTTTGCGGCCAAGTGGTCCAGCAATCTTACTGGGCCTGTACTTGGTGATCGGATTGAGTGGCGCTCAATCGGTCTTGTACTGGAGGTGCCAACCTGTGGAATACAAATGTTTGGGGTGCCCCCAAGCGAGGTACTATGGCATCCCAAATGGATATGGTGGCATGTTCCACATTTGATTCAGGACATATGGTGGTGGTATGTATGTAAATTGATATGGCACAAGTGGATATGGGAGTGGAGGTGTCCATGCAGGCACGTTAGGTCTGAACTGGACAGTATGACCTTCCATCTTTTTTGATTGGTGAGGTGGTCCAATCGGTTTTATCTGTTATCGCTCCTGAGTGGGTGAGCGAGGTCACTTTATTGGACGGTCACTTGGGTTGGCCTTCTTTTTTATATATTTAGATAATAATTAATCAAAGGATGGGCCAGATCTGACCAGTCGACCAGCTGCCTTTCTGTGTTAGTTTTCCACGTACCTATTTCTGGTCGTCGTGGTTTGAAGGTACATGGTCTCCGTGGCTCTTGGGCGTTGCCGGACCGTCCGTTTGAATTATCCGGATTGTCCGATGATGTCCCATACCGTCCGCGTCTATGCGCTGGACCGTCCACCGACGGAGGTAGTGATGGTAACCTTTAGAGTCTCACCTCCATCGGGAGTCCTCTCCGCCACCACCTTCCTGCAAGAGTTTTTATTATTTTCATCGGCCTTTCGTGAGTCGCCGATGATGACCTCCTTGCCTTTGCCCTTATCGACCACGTTAGGCCGAATCAGGACTTTTTGCCGTCGAAGTCGATCATATTTATTGGGAAGAGCTCCGTGTCCACCTGCATTATCTAAAATTCCAATCATCCCTCATTAATGGCCGATTGAATCTGTCATCGAAATACATTACCATCATTAGTGGCATGAGAAAATGAGTTATGCCACTTGCAGTATGCACGACGTTTTAGTCCGTCGGTGGATGGGACAATATGATTTATTTTAATGTTGCCATTTTTTAGTAATTCATCGAATATCTTATCGCATTTGCCAACATTAAATGTAAACTTAACTTTTTCCTGTCGTTTCTTTTGAACCGGCTGCAAGGAGGAACAACTGAAGATTTGGCCTGCTTGGGCCAAACCATTTCAGCAGCGTAAACCTCTTTTGATTCGTCGTCCGAGCTACTCTGGTCGCATTCTACTATGTGGACATTGTGACGAATCGTTTTGGCAGTTTCTTTGCTTCAGCTTTCACAAGTCAAAACTCTCTGATGTAACTGCGCTAGTGTAAAAAACTGGATGCCTTGTAATCTTTCTTTTAAATAATAGTGCAATCCATTAAAAGCTAACACTGCTAGCTGTTTTTCTGCCAACTAAATTTGAAAGCATCGATTTCTTGTATCCCAAAATCTCTGGATGTACTCATTAACTGATTCATCATGACCTTGCCGTAGGGCCACTAGATCTACTAAATCTAGCTCGTAATCGCCGGAGAAGAAATGAGCATGAAATTTTTGCTCTAAATCTCCCCACGACACAATAGACTTAGGAGGGAGCTTGACATACCATGCGAATGCAGTCCCTGTTAAAGATACTTAAAATAAACGCACACAGAACGTCTCTGTGTCGGCCAATTCTCCTAATTACGCTAAGAACTGGCCTATGTGTTCACGTGTACTCTTACCTTGGTCACCCGAAAACTTTGCGAATTCGGGTATCGTAGTTCCCCGTGAGTATGGGTGATGTTCAAATCGGCTATCATAAGGTCTCCTATATGACTGTCCCTCATGGATCATGCTAACTCCGAGGTTATCTCGGAATGCCCCGGCTATTTCTTCCCTTATTATATCGATAGCAGCCGGTGGGAGACCACCAACTCTCTAGTCCAACATGGGTGAGGTTGTTTGGATATTAGTTTGTTGTCTTCTCCCATTGGTTTGAGTTTTGTGGCGCATTACTACTTGCCCTATGTGGCTCATAGGACTGGCCATTCCTTTCCGGCCTTCTAGGCGGGGCCAGAAAGTACTCGCCCCATGGGTTTGGGATGTTGTACTATCGTGCTGGTGCATTGTATAGTGCAATGAGAAGTTTAGCTGAGACATATGCGGATTTGGATAACAATCCTCATCGAAAAACTATGTGCCGGACCGTCCGGTTAGATACGCGAACCGTCCGGCTGTGTGCGCGGACTGTCTGGCCATATGGCCGGATCGTTCGTTGTTGTATGTGGACCGTCTGTCGCTGAATGCAGATGGTCCGACTGGGTAGTTTAGGGTTTACGCAGTACGTGGTGGCTCGACCATAGGTCTTGTTAATTCATTTCTAAAAATGGGACCAGCCGCCGCTGCCCCGGACGGTCCGCGCTCACGTGGAGACGGTCCGGACATGCGCAAATCGACGAATTTATCGCCGATGTGCTCAGGAGGCTGTGTTTGCCTAGGGTACATGTCTATCGACATCCCATAAAGGAGTTGTGACTGGTCGTGACAACCTGTAGCCGATGAATCACACATATTTTCCCCAATTCAACCTCGTGCGAAGGAAAATTTGCGATAATAGATTTAACAAAAGCACGTACTAGCCTTCTATAGTCATTTTGCATAACCTCTATGATTTAATATCAGATTTGAATATCAGATTTGAAACGAAGAGAAAGACTAGCACTATTATTAGTGCATCACGATTTAATTTTAGATTTGAAACTAATAAGGCTGAACTTCATAAAAAACAAGCTAGAAGTAAGATGGAATAAAAATTCATAAATGGATGCTTGGTTACTTTCAAGTTATTTTTATTGAAAGAGAGTTCTTGAAAATTAAGGACTAGTTTGGGAACCCATTTTTATGGGATTTTTATTTTCTTAAGAAAAATTAGTTTATTTTTCCCTCGGGAAAATAGGAATCGCTTGAGAAAATAAAGTTTCCAAACTAGCTCTAAGGATAAGAACATTATCACTTAATTTCAAAGTTTAAAGGACGAGAAAGTTGTCTTTTAATATATAAGTTTTCTTATGCTGTTTAATATGTTCTATATATGTAAGATATTCTCATTGACTATTTGATTATGTCAAAAAATATTTTGATATGTTGAGTATTAAACAATATTATCTTGTGACTTATTTTTTGAAGGTGTTTGATTTCTTTATGCATATTTTCTAAACTTTATAGACTAAAATTTAGGTCATATAAATCCTACTAGCTGAATGTCCGTGCGTTGCAACGGGAATATATAATACCAGTATACTATGATAACTTATATACAAAATGTGTGTTATATCGTTATGAGAAAATGTTTCATAACCAATTTATGATTCTGGCCATACATAAATTTTGTTATTTATAATCTATCTGTTTCACCACTACATTGCAACCATCAGTATCATGCAAACTTCGATATATGTTACGATTTGCATTGGTCTCATTATTGGAGAGCACGTTCCACACATACCGGAAGAAATTTTCTCGTACATCGTTAGTCATCAGACACGTACCACCATATGCTTTTGCTTAAACAAAAAGGCAAGTGTGTGTTTGCGAAGAGAATTAAAGGCAAGTCGGCACAAAAGCTACCTCAACGGTCCTCCCCTGCGTCACCTCTGGCGCCAAGATGACGCCACAGTCCTCGATATAGTAGTCGTCGAACGCGCGCGACATACCGAGTACTGATGACTCTTGGCTAGGCTATAAAACGAAGTGCACCCCAGGCTCATCAGCAAGGTAGTACCCCCGGCCGTTGCACCACCGGATGCGCTACTCCTCTACATACTGTTCGAGGATACTCATACAACGTCAGCAACAGCCATCATCTCAGCACACAAGAATTCATGGCCAGTCAGTAGCGACTTACGTGGCAGGTTGGGCTTCAGGTGGACGATGAGCTGGACGACGTGATGGCGTCGTCGTCGAATGCGGTGCCTATGACAACCCGAGAGTCGCCGACGTTGGCGACGACCATGAGGTCCCCCTGCTTGACGATTGACAACGCGGAGCAGCCGTTCTACACCGCGTCCAAGCGGCGGCTGCGCCGGAGCTTGTCGTACATAGCGGCACATGCGGCCACGTAGGACTGTTTCTAGAGGTCGAACTGGCAGTCGCCAAGTTTCTTCTTGTCGTCGATGAGCGACCCCAACGCGAGTGCCTCCTGCTAATGGTGTTTGTTCGGGGTTTTCAAGTAAGAAACATGAATTCATGTTTGGCGTTGGTTTATAAAAATGACTCACAAGTCAGATCCATGGAAAAAATATTACGAAGAATAAATGTCACGCATGCAAAAAAAGAATTTAAGTTGAAAACATTATTCAAACAAAAGAAATTACATGCAAGACTCTTCTTTAAATACTATTCCCTTCATCCAAAAATATAATTCAAGAATCTCGGTGATACTTATCTACTACTACGTATTGTGCAAGGGTAGCAGGTGGGCTTGGAGAGAGATGTAGTAGATGTGTTTTCTGTTATAGATGTAGACATAAACACACATGTGGTGTATTGGTAGCTACCGGTAGCATTTGTTTGAGAGGTTGTGGGTTCAAATCCCTTTGGGGCCATGTTTATTTTTTAATTTAGCTAGGCGTTGGCTATACGGGGGAATGAGAGTGGGAACATGGGAATGGACTGTGTGCGGGGAGGAGGAAATCGGAAAGGCAGAACTTTAATTTAGCTAGGTGTTGGCTGTACGGGGGAATGAGAATGGACTGTGTGCGGGAGGAGGGAATCGGAAAGGCAGAACACGGAATGGGCAGAACGCGGAATGGCCGACTACTATTGCAGCCTTAATAAGTAGTAGAGATTTAAAATATATATTTTAATTATCTTATTTGATATTTTAGAAAAAAAATGACTAAAGTTTAGTGACCGGAACCGGACACTTTTTTTTGAGTTCGCCCCTGCTTGTCGATCTTGCAGACGGCCTCCAAACAGAAAAAAATGCTATTTTATCCCTCTCAGTGTGTCGGCGTTTCGAGACCGGGGGGTCCCTGGGCCGACGAGTGAAATGTCGCCGCGTGCCCCAGCCCAGATGGGTCGGCGCGAGACGGAGCGCGAAGGGGGGAAGAAAGGGCAGCCGGAGCGAGAGAGGGAGGTGGAAATCCCGCGGCCTTCGTGTTTGTCCCGCGCTCAGGTCGGGTGCGCTTGCAGTAGGGGGTTACAAGCGTCCACGCGGGAGAGGGGGCGAGCGGCCTCACGCGAGCGCCTGTCCCGTCCTCTTCCCCGTGCGGCCAACCCTCTGTAAGAGGGCCCTGGTCCTTCCTTTTATAGGCGCAAGGAGAGGATCCAGGTGTACAACGGGGGTGTAGCAGAGTGCTAACATGTCTAGCGGAGGAGAGCTAGCGCCCTAAGTACATGCCATCGTGGCAGCCGGAGAGGTTTTGGCACCCGGTTCGTGTGGTGTCGTGGCTGTCGGAGGAGCGCTGAAGCCTGGCGGAAGGACAACTGTCGGAGCTGTTGAGTCCTTGTTGACGTCTTCTTGCTTCCGTAAGGGGGCTGAGAGCTGCCGTCGTCATAGAGCGTGCGGGGCGCCATCATTGCTTGTCTGGCGGAGCGAGCCAGATGGGACGCCGGTCTTGTTTCCCGTAGCCTGAGTCGGCTTGGGGTAGGGTAATGATGGCGCCTCCTGTTGATGTGGCCGACCCGCGTCCTAGGTTGGGCGATGTGGAGGCTCCTCCGAGGTCGAGGTCGAGTCTGTCTGCCGAGGCCGAGGCCGAGGTCGAGTCCGAGCCCCTGGGTCGGGCGAGGCGGAGACCGTCGGCGGAGGCCAGGGCTGAGTCCGAGCCCTGGGTCGGGCGGAGCGGAGTTTGTCGTCTTCCGGGGCTGAGCCCGAGTCCGAGCCCTGGGTCAGGCAGGGCGGAGTTCGCCGTCTTCCGGGGCTGAGCCCGAGTCCGAGCCCTGGGTCGGGCGGAGCGGAGTTCGCCATCTTCCGGGGCCGAGCCCAAGTCCGAGCCCTGGGTCGGGCGGAGCGGAGTTCGCCGTCTTCCGGGGCTTAGCCCGAGTCCGAGCCCTGGGTCGGGCGAAGCGGAGTTTCCTATGGTGCCTGAGGCCGGGCCTGGCTGCCTGTCAGCCTCGCTCTGTCGAGCGGCACAGCAGTCGGAGCGGCGCAGGCGGCGCTGTCCTTCTGTCAGGCCGGTCAGTGGAGCGGCGAAGTGACTGCGGTCACTTCGGCTCTGTCGACTGGAGGACGCGTGTCAGGATAAAGGTGTCAGGCCACCTTTGCATTAAATGCCTCTGCGATTTGGTCGGTTGGCGTGGCGATTTGGCCAGGGTTGCTTTTTGGCGAAGACTGGGCCTCGGGCGAGCCGGAAGTATGTTCGTCGCTGGAGGGGGGCCTCGGGCGAGACGGAGATCCTCCGGGGTCGGCTGCCCTTGCCCGAGGCTAGGCTCGGGCGAGGCGTGATCGAGTCCCTCGAATGGACCGATCCCTGACTTAATCGCACCCATCAGTCCTTTGCAGCTTTGTGCTGATGGGGGTTACCAGCTGAGAATTAGGAGTCTTGAGGGTACCCCTAATTATGGTCCCCGACAGTAGCCCTCGAGCCTCGAAGGGAGTGTTAACACTCGCTTGGAGGCTTTTGTCGCACTTTTTTGCAAGGGGACCAGCCTTTCTCGGTTGTGTTTTGTTCCGGTGGGTGCGCGCGAGCGCACCCGCCGGGTGTAGCCCCCGAGGCCTCGGAGGAGTGGTTTGACTCCTCCGAGGTCTTAATGCCTCGCGCAATGCTTCGGCTGGTCTGGTCGTTCCCTCATGCGAGCTGGTCGTAGCCCGGGTGCACGGTCGGGTCCCAAGTTCTCGGGCTGGTATGTTGACGCTGTCAACGGTTTGGCCGGAGCCGGGTTTGCGAGAGCAGCCCCCGAGCCTCTGCACAGGGCAAGAGGACGGTCAGGGACAGACTCGACTTTTTTACATACGCCCCTGCGTCGCCTTTCCGCAAGGAGGAGGGGGGAAAGCGCCATGTTGCCCTCGGAGGGAGCCGAACATGGTGTCTCCGGTGAGCTGCTGGCGGGTAATCCGAGCGGACATCCGTGCCCCATTTGTTAGGGGTCGGCTAGAGGCCCAGAGGCGCGCCCAAAAGTACCTGCGGGTGATCTGTCGGACCCGGTCCCCTGTCGACGGGGTCTGAGGGCTCGATGCCTCCCTCTGATGGGATTCCGTTACAAGATCATTCCCGCTGGTCTCGGAAATGTCCTAGGGTACCTCGGGAGCGCAGCCCGAGCCTTGGTTATGTATCGAACGTACCCATGGTCATCCCTCGCTCTTTGTCTGAGGCGGTTGTGAACCCTTCGAGGGCCAGCCTTCGAACCCCTGATCAGTAGTGGGCGCGGAGCCCGAGTGGCCTGAGGCGGCCGTTGAACCCTTCCGAGGGGCCGTCCTTTGAACCTCTGACCAGTAGTGGGTGTGGAGCCCACGCGCTCTGAGACGGCTGTTAAACCCCTCCGAGGGGCCAGCCTTCGAACCTCTGATCAGTAGGGAGGCTCGGAGCCTGTTTCCTTCACGGAGAAGGATCCTTTCCGGGGTATCCCCCTTTCCCGGTCCCTGTTGTAAGAGAGAGAAAGAGGAGAAGGAAAAGGATACGAAATCGAATGACGTGGCGTACCTTTTTTGACGCGGTCATTATGGCGGAGGCGAAGCGTCGCTTGCTTCCCCTGCCAGAGGCGCCGCTTGTCCTGCCGCGGAGTTAATGCGACGGGGCGAGTGGTTCGCGGGGCGGCCGTTGCACGTGCGCGAGCCGTTCGAGGAACGGCTGTTTCGCTTTGGGTTTTTGAATCCCGCGGCGGGTCCGGGCGAAACGTTGAACGGGTCTCATCTTGGTCTTTATATATTTGGAGGAGGGTCTGGCGACGGTTCTTTGCTTCGCTCCTCGCCTCCCCCTTAGGTTTTCGCAACCCGAGAGGTTTAGCCAGAGAAAAGGAAACCGCTTACCCAGTCCTTTCCGCCGCCACCCCTTTTGCTCGGTGATGGCCGACCGGGTGACCATCATCTCGCCGCGCGATCCATGGCCTTTCTCCACGGTCACGGCGGGTGATCTGGAGGATCTTGTTGCTGAGGGTTTACTTTGCCCTCTCTCTGATGAGAGGCGGCCGGAGTGGGTTCCCCCTGCGAGCGGAGCCGCTCTGTCCCCGCCGCCGGGGTACGTCGTGAGCTTCGTCTCTTTCCATGAGCAGGGATTTGGTGTGCCGGCGAGCCGCTTTATGCGGGCGATCCTGTACAACTATGGGGTGGAGTTGCACAACCTCAGCCCCAACTCCATCTCGCAAGCCGCCATCTTCGTAGCGGTGTGCGAAGGGTATTTGGGGATCACCCCCCACTGGGACTTGTGGACTCATCTCTTTTCCGCGGAGCTTTTTGCTTCGCCGATGGGGGAGAGAAGGGTCTGCGCGACAGTGCGGGCCGGTGGCTGCATCCTCCAGCTGAGGCAGTCGCGGGCGTCGCTGTACATTCCCGCCATCCTTGCGTCCTCGAATAAAGGGTGGCAGCGCCGGTGGTTCTACCTCCGGAACAACGGAGAGATGCTCCCGCCGTTTTCCCAGTGAGTGGTCACCGTCGCCGCCGATGCTTGGCGCCACGGGACCCTGCACGACAGACAGAAGAACCTCGAGCCCCTTCTCAAGGCCCTGGAGGCACTGCCGAAAGGGGGACTCACCGCCGCGGGAGTGATTGCCGCCATCCACCGCCGGAGGGTGCTTCCCTTGGCGGAGCGGTGGTTGCCGCTTTGGGAGATGACGCCGGAGGCTGACTTGGAGGGCTCGCGGATGTCCTCGGATCCTCTTCCCATCGACGTTCTCCACGGGTGGGTGGCCGTCGCGTTGGGAAAACCGGACGCTAGCGCCTTCTCCCAGCCCTTGATGCGCCCCGACCAAGGGTGCGTGACCCTAGTGAGTGTCCGCTCCTTCCTTCTCCTTGCGTCGGGTTGCCCCTGGTTCTTACGGTCGGGATTTCCATCCGTCTCTAGGAGATAGGGTGGCACAAGCCTTCCCGGCCACGGGTCCCGGAGGATGCGGTGGACCGAGCAGCGCGGCGGGTTGCCGTGGAGGAGAAGAAGAAAAAGAAGGACGTGGAGAAGGCCCGGGCCCGCGAGCAGATGCGGGCCCGAGACGCCTTGGAAAAGCTCCGTCGTCGACAGGAGAGGGAGGGGCTCCCGAGGGAGCCGTCGCCGGAAACGCCTGACGACGACGACGATGATGAAGATGATGACGACATGGCTGCCCACCTCGGCTTCAGCCCGGGCTTGAGGCTAGGCCAGGAGTCGTCAAGCCAGCCCCCGAGTGGGCTGGCGCCGTCAGTCCCCGGAGTCGGGACGCCGAGGTCCCGGCCCGAAGAGCGGGGGCAGACCGAGAGGGTATGTCACACCCGGTTTTAAAAAGGCAAACCGAATGCGAACCATGTACGTGCCAGGATCAGTTATTCACGTACACAGCAGTTACATAATATGGACATCATCACACAGTGCTCAAAATAGTATTAATAAGGGAAATAGTCGATTACATCATACGTCTGAGACGTCCATATAGTTCTTACAATAAATCAAAGTGCGGAAAAGAAACGTAGATAACGCGGCCTTCACAGGCAGCCGACTGGGGGTTGCCGCTAACCCACACCTAGAACTCGTCGTAATCTTGGAACTCCTGGAAGTCTCCTTCCACAGCTTCATCTTCGCCTGAGCAGTGGTTGCAATGCTGACAACCTGGGGGGGGGTTTGGTGTGTAGAGCAAGGGTGAGTACACATCAACATACTCAGCAAGTATCCTGTTTGGCTGTAGTGGACTAGCTTTATGTGGGGATAAGTCAAGCAGTTGCTTTTAGTTGGTCAGGTTATTACTTACTAGTAGAAAGCCAGGTTTTAACATTAACCCAAGTTATTAACCCAATGTATCCTTTCCAAACGGAAAGAATACCACTTACCAGCACCATAACCATAACCATCAATCTCATAACCACCTGTACCACGATGTCTCTGATCAAGTACCACTAATCACTGGAGCTCCCTTGGCCGCTCATAACCGCGAGCACGGCTGATATATCAGTTTCATAACACTCTGCAGAGGTTGTGCACTTTACCCACAAGCCGTGATTCCCTCTCTGGCCCGGGCTTGCAAGACCCTTATTCACTCCCGAGGTGAATGGCCAGGGATTCACTACGAAGCCTTTACAAAGATTCCCCGGGGCTGTAGCCACCCGTTAGGTTTCCTAAATGCACCGCACTCCTCCCCAAGGGGCGAACCCAAACTTGGCAGAGCGAGCCGCATACACCGAGCCCCATTGACGGCACGACGGCTAAGTGAACTACACCCCGGATCCTCTAATTATTCAGCTAAGGGCACCCCATTCCACCCTCATGGTTGCACTGTTTTCCCGGGCGGTCATCCATAGAACAGGTCCTTACGGAGAGGCACTCGAGAAACCGCTCGAGTCCCCTTGAAAACCACAAGTATATCATAAAGAAGAACGGGAAAACAGCGTATCATAGATAATCACATCATGTTCATTGATTAGAGTTGAGCAATAGCATCAGACTAAGTAGTAATAATCCGACCCAAATAGGTAAACAAGGACATGGATAACAAAAGCTAGTCAATCCTTAGGTATAAATGTGTAATGCGGGAGGTGAATTAAAGAATGAATAGGACATAGATAGGTCAAAGGACACTTGCCTCCACCAAACGACTGCTGCTCAGGGGCTTCTCCTGCGAATTCCTCGGGCTCTTCGACCGGATCGTTCTCTATGCGAGCGCAAACATACATACATACATCCACATATTTAATACAAAAGAACAGTACACCATACAAGATAACAAATAAAGCGAATATGCATCAAGTATGACATTCGATAACGCATTTGTTATGGTTAGAAAGAAACGGGAAAGGTCTCGCAGGGGGTTAAATCTTATGCGCTAACGATCAATTACAATTGGTTTTTAACAAAATAATTCTGCTACATATACACTAATGGAAACCTAATCACTTTTAGTTGATCAACATTGCACAGGGTAAACAATTAACTACGTGAATCAATAACATAACGGAATTTCAAATTAAACTTCCTATTTTCCCATAGCATGAACAGTGATTAGCCTACTTAAAATACAGTAATTATGATCACAGAAAGTAAATAAAATAAAATAAAAAATAATAAAAAAAAATAAAAAAAACAGAGGGGGGGGCGGTTGAACCGGCCCTAGGGCGGTTGAACCGGCCCTAGGCGGGGCGCGGGCGCGGGCGGCGCAGGGGGGCGGCCGAGCAGGGGGCGGGGCGGCCGAGCCGCTGGGCGCAGGGGCGGCCGAACCGGGGGGCGGGGGCGGCGCAGGGGGCGGCCGAGCCGGGGGGCGGGGCGGCCGAACCGGCGGGGCAGGGAGGCGGCGCAGGGGGCGGCCGAGCCGGGGGCGGGGCGGCCGAACCGGCGGGCAGGGAGGCGGCCGAACCGGCGGGCAGGGAGGCGGCCGAACCGGCGGGCAGGGAGGCGGCCGAACCGGCCATGGGGAAAGGGGGGAGGGGATGGGGGAGGGAGGAGAGGGGGAGGGGGGAAGCTCACCGGCGACGGGGACGGGGCGGCCGAGCGGGGCGGCCGAACGGCGACGGGGAGGGGCGGCGGCCTAGGCAGGGGCGGCGGCTAGGGCAGGGGGCGGGTAGGGGGCGGCGGCTTGGGTGGGGAGGGAGAAAATGAGGGGGAAGAGGGAGAGGGTTAGGGGATAAGGGAAAAGGGGGGGGGCGGCTGGGCCTATTGGGCCCAAGGGGGGGCGCCAGGGGGGCGGCTGGGCCGGCCGGGGTCGGCCCACGGCGCGGGAGAGAGAGAAAAAGAGGAGAGAAAAAGAGAGGGAGAAAAAAGAAAGAAAAGATCTTCTCCACATTTTCGAAATCCGATCTTTCTACATGAATGCAATTGCGCTTTCAAAGCAATCAAAAGAAATGCAAGGTTCGGCATGGTGCATCAAGCAACATAAAGCATTTAGGGTTTTTATACGTACGGGAATTCCAAACCGAATCCCGCTAGAACTTTGGAAAAGGTCAAGGTTTAGCGAGGGAAAAAGGAAAGGAAAAGGTAACGCCCGAATTTTGGCGAGTAAAGAAAAGAAAAAATTCAACTGCAAAATTCGGGGCGTTACAAACCTATCCCCCTTAAAAGAATCTCGCCCTCGAGATTCAGGGCTGGCTAGCAAAGAGCTCCGGGTACTTGGCCATCAGATCATCTTCACGCTCCCAGGTTGCTTCTTCCTCAGAGTGGTGACTCCATCTGACTTTGCACATTCTGACGGTCTTCCTTCGGGTGACTCTATCTGCAACCTCAAGGATCTGAGCTGGCTTCTCAACATAGGTCAAGTCCTCCTGGACCTCAAGACCTTCCACTGGCAACTGCTCTTCTGGCACACGCAAGCACTTCTTCAACTGAGACACATGAAAGACATCATGCACAGCAGACAAATTCTCTGGCAAACTGAGCTGATAGGCCACTTCTCCTCGTCTTGCAAGAATCTGATACGGACCCATGTAGCGGGGTGCCAGCTTGCCTTTCACTCCGAATCTTCTGACTCCTCTGATCGGTGACACTTTCAGATAGACAAAGTCTCCGACTTCGAAACTCAGCTCTCTTCTTCTTGTGTCCGCATAGCTTCGCTGCCTTGATTGCGCTATCTTCAGATTCTCTCGGACCATCTTGATGTTCTCTTCGGCTTCAAGCAAAATATCTGGCCCAAACACCTGCTTCTCTCCAGGCTGATCCCATTGCAACGGAGTTCTGCAACTCCTTCCATACAGCGCTTGAAACGGTGACATCTTCAAACTGGCCTGATAACTGTTGTTATAGGAAAACTCTGCATAAGGCAATCGCTTGTCCCATCCGGACTGATCTTGCAACGCACAGGCTCTCAACATATCTTCAAGAATTTGATTGGTTCTTTCGGTCTGACCATCTGTCTGCGGGTGATAAGCTGAACTGAAATTCAGATGCGTGCCCAAGGCTTCATGCAACTGCTGCCAGAAATGAGAGGTGAACTGCGTTCCTCTGTCTGACACTATCTTCTTTGGCACACCATGAAGACAAACGATCCGAGACATATACAATTCTGCCAATACTGCACTGTTGTAGTTGGTCTTGACAGGTATGAAGTGGGCTGACTTGGTCAAACGGTCCACTACTACCCAAATGGAATCGTAGCCGGCTCGAGCTGTCGTCGCCATCTCCGTCGTCTGGGTCTCCTCCAGCAGCTACTCCAGAGGCTGGGGCGCCCAGTGGTGGTGCAGGGGGCGGCTCCAGAGAAAGCACAGGGGAGCAGCTCCTCACAGACTCTATCTCCTGGTGGAGCGAGAGGGAAGAGCTCCGCTGCTCCTGTCGTCGACGTTCCTGCTCCTCACGCAGGCGGTGGTGTAGTCTCTCCAAGTGGCTGGACTGTCCGGCCACGGGACGGCGAAGCGGACGCTCAGCAAGGCGGGAAGGTAAGAAGGGGATGACTGACTTTCGTGCAGTGTGTCTAAGTCGAGCCATCTACAAAAGACATCGCAAGCAAAAGGGTGAGAACAGAATTAATATGACCAGCAAGTAATAAGTAAATGAAGGATCAGAATAAAACATAATTTTCAGCAAGGTATAATATGTAGTAGAACATAGGTTTGGTCAGTAGGACCAACTTTTGAAGGGATATCAAAGTCAAGGAAGAGACAGAGGTCTATAATCCTTAGAACGACCATTCTACTCTAGGTTAGCGGTCCTACAGTCAGCACGGCTTTGATACCACTTATGTCACACCCGGTTTTAAAAAGGCAAACCGAATGCGAACCATGTACGTGCCAGGATCAGTTATTCACGTACACAGCAGTTACATAATATGGACATCATCACACAGTGCTCAAAATAGTATTAATAAGGGAAATAGTCGATTACATCATACGTCTGAGACGTCCATATAGTTCTTACAATAAATCAAAGTGCGGAAAAGAAACGTAGATAACGCGGCCTTCACAGGCAGCCGACTGGGGGTTGCCGCTAACCCACACCTAGAACTCGTCGTAATCTTGGAACTCCTGGAAGTCTCCTTCCACAGCTTCATCTTCGCCTGAGCAGTGGTTGCAATGCTGACAACCTGGGGGGGGGTTTGGTGTGTAGAGCAAGGGTGAGTACACATCAACATACTCAGCAAGTATCCTGTTTGGCTGTAGTGGACTAGCTTTATGTGGGGATAAGTCAAGCAGTTGCTTTTAGTTGGTCAGGTTATTACTTACTAGTAGAAAGCCAGGTTTTAACATTAACCCAAGTTATTAACCCAATGTATCCTTTCCAAACGGAAAGAATACCACTTACCAGCACCATAACCATAACCATCAATCTCATAACCACCTGTACCACGATGTCTCTGATCAAGTACCACTAATCACTGGAGCTCCCTTGGCCGCTCATAACCGCGAGCACGGCTGATATATCAGTTTCATAACACTCTGCAGAGGTTGTGCACTTTACCCACAAGCCGTGATTCCCTCTCTGGCCCGGGCTTGCAAGACCCTTATTCACTCCCGAGGTGAATGGCTAGGGATTCACTACGAAGCCTTTACAAAGATTCCCCGGGGCTGTAGCCACCCGTTAGGTTTCCTAAATGCACCGCACTCCTCCCCAAGGGGCGAACCCAAACTTGGCAGAGCGAGCCGCATACACCGAGCCCCATTGACGGCACGACGGCTAAGTGAACTACACCCCGGATCCTCTAATTATTCAGCTAAGGGCACCCCATTCCACCCTCATGGTTGCACTGTTTTCCCGGGCGGTCATCCATAGAACAGGTCCTTACGGAGAGGCACTCGAGAAACCGCTCGAGTCCCCTTGAAAACCACAAGTATATCATAAAGAAGAACGGGAAAACAGCGTATCATAGATAATCACATCATGTTCATTGATTAGAGTTGAGCAATAGCATCAGACTAAGTAGTAATAATCCGACCCAAATAGGTAAACAAGGACATGGATAACAAAAGCTAGTCAATCCTTAGGTATAAATGTGTAATGCGGGAGGTGAATTAAAGAATGAATAGGACATAGATAGGTCAAAGGACACTTGCCTCCACCAAACGACTGCTGCTCAGGGGCTTCTCCTGCGAATTCCTCGGGCTCTTCGACCGGATCGTTCTCTATGCGAGCGCAAACATACATACATACATCCACATATTTAATACAAAAGAACAGTACACCATACAAGATAACAAATAAAGCGAATATGCATCAAGTATGACATTCGATAACGCATTTGTTATGGTTAGAAAGAAACGGGAAAGGTCTCGCAGGGGGTTAAATCTTATGCGCTAACGATCAATTACAATTGGTTTTTAACAAAATAATTCTGCTACATATACACTAATGGAAACCTAATCACTTTTAGTTGATCAACATTGCACAGGGTAAACAATTAACTACGTGAATCAATAACATAACGGAATTTCAAATTAAACTTCCTATTTTCCCATAGCATGAACAGTGATTAGCCTACTTAAAATACAGTAATTATGATCACAGAAAGTAAATAAAATAAAATAAAAAATAATAAAAAAAAATAAAAAAAACAGAGGGGGGGGGCGGTTGAACCGGCCCTAGGGCGGTTGAACCGGCCCTAGGCGGGGCGCGGGCGCGGGCGGCGCAGGGGGGCGGCCGAGCAGGGGGCGGGGCGGCCGAGCCGCTGGGCGCAGGGGCGGCCGAACCGGGGGGCGGGGGCGGCGCAGGGGGCGGCCGAGCCGGGGGGCGGGGCGGCCGAACCGGCGGGGCAGGGAGGCGGCGCAGGGGGCGGCCGAGCCGGGGGCGGGGCGGCCGAACCGGCGGGCAGGGAGGCGGCCGAACCGGCGGGCAGGGAGGCGGCCGAACCGGCGGGCAGGGAGGCGGCCGAACCGGCCATGGGGAAAGGGGGGAGGGGATGGGGGAGGGAGGAGAGGGGGAGGGGGGAAGCTCACCGGCGACGGGGACGGGGCGGCCGAGCGGGGCGGCCGAACGGCGACGGGGAGGGGCGGCGGCCTAGGCAGGGGCGGCGGCTAGGGCAGGGGGCGGGTAGGGGGCGGCGGCTTGGGTGGGGAGGGAGAAAATGAGGGGGAAGAGGGAGAGGGTTAGGGGATAAGGGAAAAGGGGGGGGGGCGGCTGGGCCTATTGGGCCCAAGGGGGGGCGCCAGGGGGGCGGCTGGGCCGGCCGGGGTCGGCCCACGGCGCGGGAGAGAGAGAAAAAGAGGAGAGAAAAAGAGAGGGAGAAAAAAGAAAGAAAAGATCTTCTCCACATTTTCGAAATCCGATCTTTCTACATGAATGCAATTGCGCTTTCAAAGCAATCAAAAGAAATGCAAGGTTCGGCATGGTGCATCAAGCAACATAAAGCATTTAGGGTTTTTATACGTACGGGAATTCCAAACCGAATCCCGCTAGAACTTTGGAAAAGGTCAAGGTTTAGCGAGGGAAAAAGGAAAGGAAAAGGTAACGCCCGAATTTTGGCGAGTAAAGAAAAGAAAAAATTCAACTGCAAAATTCGGGGCGTTACAGGGTACTTGACCCCTCGGCCGGGGAAGTTGAGGTGACCTCGGGGAGTCAGGCTGAGGCGTCTGTTCCCCGAGAGCCGCCGCCCACGCCGGCCGCGCAGGAGAGCGACCCTCAGGTTGCCGTGGCAGCGCCTGGGCAGTCCGTCTCCCGGGCGTCCAAGGTGCCCAAGGCGAGGGTGGTGCCGAAGCTGGCGGCGAGGCGGACCTCGGCGGTGCCTTCGGGGGTCGAGATCCGAGAGACCTCTCCTCAAGCATGGTTGATCATGGCCCGGAGCGGGTAAGTATCTTGGAACGTCTTCGTCCTGGCTTCTCATTCGTATGTCCCGACCGTGACTTTTCTTTCCTCCTCAGCAAGCGAAGCCATGGCCTAACCGATCTGGCTCCCCGGAAGGCCCTTAAGACGGTGTCGGCTTCCGCAGCCGGTGCCGTGCTGGGCCTCGCTGTTCAGCTGACCTTCTCGCAAGGCGCTCCACAGCGGGGGGCTCAAGCGGCACCAGTCGCCGTGGAGCGAGTTCCCGAGGCCGGCTCTTCTGCCGAGGTGGCCATCGTGCTGGAGGAGGTGGCTGGCGCGGACGTGGCCTCGGGCCCACCGGACATGCCGCCGGTGCTGGCACCTGTTGCTGCTGAAGCCGCTGCCGTCCCAGTCGGGGAGCGACTTGTTGCTGCCGACGCTGAGATGGCCGAGGCGTCGGCGTTCGGTGCCTCGGAGGAGGGGGGCGTGGAAACGCGATCCGTCCCGCCGAGCGGCATCCTTGTCCCTGCGCGGCGGAGCTCCGAGGGCGGCGCCAGTTGCTCTGGTTCCGGACCCGTGAGGCCTCGGATCCCTTCTTCGTTCTTGACGATGAGCGGGAGGAGCAGTCTTGGGACGAGCTCCTTGAGTGTGCCGAAGCAACGGTGGGGTCGCTCCGGTCGTCGCTGGAGGTCTTCTGCAGGGACGTCCCCAAACTCCTCCAGGTAATGGTTTCAGGCATACCTTTTTTTGTGACCAAGGCGTCTTTTGTGACGCCCCGCTTCCTTCCCTCAGGATCTGACGGATCTGAGCGCCGCCAAGTCGTCGTTCATCCACCACGAGGTCGACATCTGGGGCTCGCTGCGACCCCTGAGGACCTCGCTCGCCGGGGCTACTGCGCGCCTCTCTCAGCAGGGCGCCGAGGTGGCGGACCTTCGGTTGCTCTGCGCCGATCTGAGAGCCGAGGCGGCAGCGGCACGCGCAGAGGTGCAACGACAGCAGTCGGAGTTTGACCAGGTCGCCAATGAGCGAGACCAATCTCGGGGCCGGGCTGCCGAGGCCGAAAGCCGGGCTGAAGCCCTTGCAGCAGACCTAGCCGTAGCCCAGGCCGCAGCCTCGGAGCAGCGTGCCCAAGCCGGAGGTATGTCCCGACCATTTTCGGTTTTCATTTCAGCTTGTTTCCTCCGCTTGTGTTTGAGGCCTTGCGTTCTGGCTGTTCGCAGAGCTCGAGTCCGCCCTTGATGAGTCCACCAGGGCGCTTGCCGGGGCGGCCGAGCAGAGGGAGGCCGACCATGCGGCCATGTCCGAGGCCGTCTCAGACTTCTGTCGGGTCTTTGGCTTCGGTGACGTCCCCTCAGGGAGCTCCCCTCAAAGTCGCCTGCAGGCCTTGGGCGATCACGTGCGTGGCAGACTCCGCGAGGCGCTACACCACGGCGTCAGGCGGGCCTTCGCCGTGCTCGCTTCCCACTACGTCGTGGATCTGGAGCGGGTCAGCGAGGGATATTGTCTTCCTGACGAAGATGAAGCTGCCCTGGCTGAAGTCCAGAGGCTCGACGCGGCCGCCGCGGGCCCGAGCGCGGTGCTGGCGACCACCTTCGAGGCAGAGATCCTCTCGCCTGCGCCGTCGTCCGAAGTCGGGGTGGACTTTGCCGAGGGTGGGGACGAAGCCGAAGGCGCGGCTCCTTCTCCGGGCGGCGCCTAACTCTGTCGGGGCAGTTTCCTTTGAATGCACGTGTGTCTTCTGCGGCCGCTGAGGCTTGAACACTTTATTATCGTAGTATAAAGTCGTGCCCCTTTTCCTTTTCATTTTGCGTGTCCGGCTCCGCTCGTCGGTAGCAGGGTGGCTTGCCCAAGTAGGAGCCATTTTTCGTGGTAGGTGACGAGTGAGGTATCCGTAACCCAGAGGCGTAGGAGTCCCTCGGCTCAGTCAACCTTGCCACTTACATGCACCCGCGTTTGCTTCTTGGGGTCCTGCTACTGACATAGCTGGGGGAACACAGAAGCCTTTTTTGATTGAAAATTTTGACGTGGAGGGGGTTCCCCCCTTTTTAGCCCCCGAGGGAGGGTCGGGCTTTGCCGAGGCAAGGCTGACCCTTCCTTGATGACCAAATTTTGCGTGGGAACGAGGTATACGAACAACTTGAAAACGTCTTAAGGGTAGAAGTGACGTAGCTGTTGGATGTTCCAAGTGTTGGTGTAGACCTCGCCCTGACTGTTGGCCAGCTTGTTCGTTCCGGGCTTCAGAACTTTGGCGATGGCGAACAGCCCTTACCAGGGGTGTGTGTAGCCCCCGGGTGCCTTCTGCAAGGGGCCGACGAGGTCTAGACCCCACACAGCAAAAGGCCAGGTGATGGGTATCGTCTGCAGAGCCTGAGCGGGCAGGTGGGTCTGCCTCGCGTAGAATTGACACCCTTCGCAGGTGCGGACAATTCTAGTGGCGTCGGCCACCGCCATCGGCCAGTAGAAACCTTGTCGGAAGGCGTTTCCGACGAGGGCTCGAGGTGCTGCGTGATGGCCGCAAGCCCCCGAGTGTATCTCTTGCAGGAGCTTCTGACCTTCGGCGATAGGGATGCATCGCTGGAGGATGCCTGAGGGGCTGTGGTGGTAGAGCTCCTTCCCGTCCCCCACCAAGACAAACGACTTGGCGCGCCACGCCAACCGTCGAGCTTCGGCTCGGTCGAGGGGTAGCTCTCCTCGGTGGAGATATTGTAGGTACGGGGTCTGCCAGTTTCGATTAGGCGTGACCCCGCTTCGCTCCTCCTCGACGCGCAGTGCCTCACCCTCGGAGGCCGAGGGTGCCTCGGGCTGAACCGAGGGTGCCTCGGGCCGAGCTGAGGGTGCCTCGGGCCGAGCCGAGGGTGCCTCGGACTGGGCCGAGGGTTCCTCGGGCTAGGCCGAGGGTGCCTCGGGCTCGGGCGTGTCGTCGATCTTGACGGAGGGTTGATGCAGGTCTCGAGAGAAGACGTCCGGGGGAACCGTTGTTCGCCCCGAGGCTATTTTAGCCAGCTCGTCCGCAGTCTCGTTGTAGCGTCGGGCGATGTGGTTGAGCTCGAGCCCGTAGAACTTGTCTTCCAGGTGTCGAACCTCATCGCAGTAGGCTTCCATCTTCGGGTCGCGACAGTGGGAGTTCTTCATGACTTGGTCGATGACGAGCTGCGAGTCACCGCGGGCGTCGAGGCGTCGAACCCCTAGATCGATGGCGATGCGCAACCCATTGACCAGAGCCTCGTACTCAGCCACATTGTTGGACGCCGGGAAGTGGAGGCGTAGCACGTAGCGTAGATGCTTTTCGAGGGGCGAGATGAAGAGTAGGCCTGCGCCGGCCCCTGTCTTCATCAGCGACCCGTCAAAGAACATGGTCTAGAGTTCCGGCTGGATCGGAACCGTTGGGAGCTGGGTGTCGACCCATTCAGCCACGAAGTCCGCCAAGACCTGGGACTTGATGGCCTTCCGAGGGGCGAACGAGATCGCTTCGCCCATGATTTCCACCGCCCACTATGCGATTCTACCCGAGGCCTCTCGGCACTGGATGATCTCCCCCAGGGGAAGGATGACACCACAGTTACCGGATGAGACTCGAAGTAGTGTCGCAACTTCTACCGCGTCAGGATCACCGCGTACAACAGCTTCTGAATTTGTGGGTAGCGGATCTTGGTTTCGGACAGTACCTCGCTGATGAAGTAGACTGGCCTCTGAACAGGCAATGCATGCCCCTCTTCTCGTCTCTCAACCACAATCGCGGCGCTAACCACCCGAGTGGTCGCGGCGACGTAGATCAAGAGGGCTTCTCCGGCAGCGGGGGCACCAAGATGGGCGCATTCGTGAGGAGCGCCTTCAGGTTCCTGAGGGCTTCCTCGGCCTCGGGGGTCCAAGTGAAGCACTCGGCCTTCCTTAAGAGGCGGTACAGAGGCAGGCCTCTTTCGCCGAGGCGTGAGATGAAGCGGCTCAGAGCCGCAAGGCATCCCATGACTCTCTGTACGCCTTTCAAGTCCTTGATGGGCCCCATGCTGGTGATGGCCGCGATCTTCTCCGGGTTGGCTTCGATGCCCCGCTCGGAGACGATGAACCCCAAGAGCATGCCTCGGGGTACCACGAAGACACACTTCTCGGGATTAAGCTTCACGCCTTTCGCCTTGAGACATCGGAATGTCACTTCAAGGTCGGAAAGGAGGTCGGAGGCTTTCCTCGTCTTGACTACGATGTCGTTGACGTAGGCCTCGACCGTCCGGCCAATGTGCTCGCCGAACACATGGTTCATGCACCGCTGGTACGTCGCGCCCGCATTCCTCAAGCCGAACGGCATGGTGACATAGCAGTACATGCCGAAAGGTGTGATGAAAGAAGTCGCGAGCTGGTCAGACTCTTTCATCCTGATTTGGTGATACCCTGAGTAGGCATCGAGGAAAGACAGGGTTTCGCACCCAGCAGTGGAATCCACGATTTGATCGATGCGAGGCAGAGGGTAGGGAACCTTCGGACATGCTTTATTTAGACCAGTGTAGTCTACACACATCCGCCATTTCCCTCCTTTCTTTCTCACAAGCACAGGGTTGGCAAGCCATTTGGGATGGAATACCTCTTTGATGAACCCTGCCGCCATTAGCTTGTGGATCTCCTCGCCTATGGCTCTGCGCTTTTCCTCGTCGAATCGGCGCAGAGGCTGCTTCACGGGTCGGGCTCCAGCTCGGATATTCAGTGAGTGCTCGGCGACATCCCTCGGTATGCCGGGCATGTCCGAGGGACTCCACGCGAAAACGTCGGCGTTCGCGTGGAGAAAGTCGACGAGCACTGCTTCCTATTTGGGATCAAGCTCGGAGCCGATCCGGATCTGCTTGGAGGCGTCGCTGCTGGGGTCGAGGGGGACGGACTTAACCGTCTCCGCTGGCTCGAAGTTGCCGGCGTGACGCTTCACGTCTGGTACCTCCTTAGAGAGGCTCTCCAGGTCGGCGATGAGGGCCTCGGATTCGGCGAGGGCCTCGGCGTACTCCACGCACTCCACGTCGCATTCGAACGCGTGTTTGTACTTGGGGCCGACGGTGATGACCCCGTTGGGGCCCGACATCTTGAGCTTGAGGTAGGTGTAGTTGGGGACGGCCATGAACTTCGCGTAACATGGCCTTCCCAATACTGCGTGGTAGGTTCCTCGGAACCCAACCACCTCGAACGTGAGGGTCTCCCTTCGGAAGTTGGAGGGTGTTCCGAAGCAGACAGGAAGGTCGAGTTGTCCGAGGGGCTGGACGCGCTTCCCGGGGATGATCCCGTGGAAAGGCGCAGCGCTTGCCCGGACCGAGGATAGATCAACACGCAGGAGCCCGAGGGTCTCGGCGTAGATGATGTTGAGGCTGCTGCCTCCGTCCATGAGGACCTTGGTGAGCCTGACGTTGCCGATGACGGGGTCGACGATGAGCGGGTATTTCCCCAGGCTCGGCACGTGGTCGGGGTGGTCGGCTTGGTCGAAGGTGATGGGCTTGTCAGACCAGTCTAGGTAGACTGGCGCCGCCACCTTCACCGAACAGACCTCTCGACGCTCCTGCTTGCGGTGCCGAGCCGAGGCGTTCGCCGCTTGCCCACCGTAGATCATGAAGCAGTCGCGGACCTCGGGGAACTCTCCTGCCTGGTGATCTTCCTTCTTGTCGTCGTCGCGAGCCCTGCCACCCTCCGCGGGTGGCCCGACCCTGTGGAAGTGGCGCCGAAGCATAGCGCACTCCTCAAGGGTGTGCTTGACGGGCCCCTGGTGATAGGGGCACGACTCCTTGAGCATCTTGTCGAAGAGGTTGGCACCTCCGGGGGGTTTCCGAGGGTTCTTGTACTCGGTGGCGGCGACAAGGTCTGCGTCGGCGGCGTCGCGTTTCGCTTGCGACTTCTTCTTGCCCTTCTTCTTGGCGCCGCGCTGAGTTGACGCCTCGGGGACGTCTTCCGGTGGGCGGCCCTGGGGCTGCTTGTCCTTCCGGAAGATAGCCTCAACCGCCTCCTGGCCAGAGGCAAACTTGGTGGCGATGTCCATCAGCTCGCTCGCCATGGTGGGGGTCTTTCGACCCAGCTTGCTGACCAGGTCGCGACAAGTGGTGCCGGCGAGGAACACGCCGATGACATCTGAATCGGTGATGTTGGGCAGCTCGGTGCGCTGCTTCGAGAATCGCCGGATGTAGTCCCGGAGAGACTCTTCCGGCTGCTGCCGGCAGCTTCGGAGGTCCTAGGAGTTTCCAGGGCGCACGTACATGCCCTGGAAATTGCCGGCGAAGGCTTGGACCAGGTCGTCCCAGTTGGAGATCTGCCCCGGAGGCAGGTGCTCCAACCAAGCGCGAGCGGTGTCGGAGAGGAACAGGGGGAGGTTGCGGGTGATGAGGTTGTCATCGTCCGTTCCACCCAGTTGGCAGGCCAGCCGGTAGTCTGCGAGCCACAGTTCCGGTCTCGTCTCCCCCGAGTACTTTGTGATAGTAGTCGGGGGTCGGAACCGGGTCGGGAACGACGCCCGTCGTATGGCACGGCTGAAAGCCTGCGGACCGGGTGGTTCGGGCGAGGGACTCCGATCCTCCCCGCTGTCGTAGCGTCCCCCACGCCTGGGGTGGTAGCCTCGGCGCACCCTATCGTCGAGGTGGGCCCGACGGTCGCGGTGATGGTGCTCGTTGCCGAGGCGACCCGGGGCCGCAGGCGCTGTGTTGCGCGTGCGCCCGGTGTGGACCGAGGCTTCCCACATGAATCGGGAAGTCGCGACGCGATGTTCCGAGGGGTACCCCTGCCTTCGGGAGGCGGAGCTCTCGGCCCGTCGGACCGCGGCGCCCTCCAGGAGATTCTTGAGCTCTCCCTGGATTCGCCGCCCCTCGGTGGTTGATGGCTCCGGCATCGCGCAGAGAAGCATTGCTGCGGCAGCCAGGTTCTGGCCGACCCCATTGGAAGCGGGTGGCGGCCTCACCCTGACATCGTCGGTGATGCGGTGCTGGATATCCTAGGGTAGATGGCGCACTTCTCCGGCCGGAGGTTGGCCCGCCCATTCCTGCCCGACGTCCCGACGGATCGGCTTAAGCACTCCTGCTCCCTCGTCGAGCCTGGCCGACACCCCGCGGATTTGCTCGAGCTGTGGGTCATGACTCCCCGCCGGAACGGGGACCACAACCAGCTCCCGTAGGATGTCAACGCGTGGCACAGGCCTAGGGAGATCACCGTTCTCAGGCATACCGAGATGGTTGCCTTCGGAGGGACCCCCTAGATCGACGTGGAAACATTCACGACTTGGGCCGCAGTCCTCATCGCCGAGGCTGCGGCTACCGTCGGAACAGTCGGAAAGGCAGTAGTCGCATGCGGTCATGAAGTCCCGCATGGCACTGGGGTTGCTAAGTCCAGAGAAATCCCAACAGAAGTCGGGCTCGTCATCTTCCTCGGACCCCGAGGGCCCGTAGGTCGAGACGTCCGCGAGCCGGTCCCAGGGTGACCACATACGAAACCCCAGAGGGTTTGGACTCGCCTCTACGAGAGCGTCCGCCAAAGCGAAGTCGCTTGGCGGGTCGAGGCTGAATCCAAAGGGCGTGAGATGGGAACCTGTGGGTACCTCTTGGTCAACGGGCGGTGACGAAGTCACGTCAGGGACTGACTGCACCGTCGTCTCAGGTACGAGGGTGATGCCCAGCAAGCCTTTCGCGAGCGTGCTGGCGTTGTCCGTTTGCTCGGAATTGGCGTGTCGCGGGGAGACGGCGCTCGTCTTCGTCTCAAACGCGAGGTCGATGCCCGACGCGCCCCCCGTTGGGGCGCCGGCGCCGTCGACTTGCTCGACAGCCGACGAGGTGCCGCCTCCTATTTGGCCTTGGTTGCCCCGCCTCCTCCTCCGTCGGCGGGGGAGAGGGCGGGGTGAGCTCGAATGTCGCTCTTCCACCACGCGGGGAAGACGTCGCCGATTCCGCCGCCGACGGGCGGGCTGTTGGGCGCCATTGTTGCTGTCGCACGGCGGGGGAAGGAGTATCATGTCGTAGCTGCCATCGAGGGACATGAACTCAAGACTCCTGAAACGAAGCCCGTCCCGGGCTGAAAAGGTTGCTGGAGACTGCCCATCTGGAGCTTGACGGGAAGCTATTCGTCAACACGCAGCAGGCCCCTACCTGGCGCGCCAACTGTCGGCGTTTCGAGACCGGGGGGTCCCTGGGCCGACGAGTGAAATGTCGCCGCGTGCCCCAGCCCAGATAGGTCGGCACGAGACGGAGCGCAAAGGGGGGAAGAAAGGGCAGCCGGAGCGAGAGAGGGAGGTGGAAATCCCGCGGCCTTCGTGTTTGTCCCGCGCCCAGGTCGGGTGCGCTTGCAGTAGGGGGTTACAAGCGTCCACGCGGGAGAGGGGGCGAGCGGCCTCACGCGAGCGCCTGTCCCGTCCTCTTCCCCGCGCGGCCAACCCTCTGTAAGAGGGCCTTGGTCCTTCCTTTTATAGGCGCAAGGAGAGGATCCAGGTGTACAACGGGGGTGTAGCAGAGTGCTAACGTGTCTAGCGGAGGAGAGCTAGCGCCCTAAGTACATGCCATCGTGGCAGCCGGAGAGGTTTTGGCACCCGGTTCGTGTGGTGTCGTGGCCGTCGGAGGAGCGCTGAAGCCTGGCGGAAGGACAGCTGTCGGAGCTGTTGAGTCCTTGCTGACGTCCTCTTGCTTTCGTAAGGGGGCCGAGAGCCGCCGTCGTCATAGAGCATGCAGGGCGCCATCATTGCTTGTCTGGCGGAGCGAGCCAGATGGGACGCCATTCTTGTTTCCCGTAGCCCGAGTCGGCTTGGGGTAGGGTAATGATGGCGCCTCCTGTTGACGTGGCCGGCCCGCGCCCTAGGTTGGGCGATGTGGAGGCTCCTCCGAGGTCGAGGTCGAGTCTGTCTTCCGAGGCCGAGGTCGAGTCCGAGCCCCTGGGTCGGGCGAGGCGGAGACCGTCGGCGAAGGCCAGGGCTGAGTCTGAGCCCTGGGTCGGGCGGAGCGGAGTTCGTCGTCTTCCGGGGCTGAGCCCGAGTCCGAGCCCTGGGTCGTGCGGAGCGGAGTTCGTCGTCTTCCGGGGCTGAGCCCGAGTCCGAGCCCTGGGTCGGGCGGAGCGGAGTTCGCCGTCTTTCGGGGCGGAGCCCGAGTCCGAGCCCTGGGTCGGGCGGAGCGGAGTTCGCCGTCTTCCGGGGCCGAGCCCGAGTCCGAGCCCTAGGTCGGACGGAGCGGAGTTCGCCGTCTTCCGGGGCCGAGCCCAAGTCCGAGCCCTGGGTCGGGCGGAGCGGAGTTCGCCGTCTTCCGGGGCTTAGCCCGAGTCCGAGCCCTGGGTCGGACGAAGCGGAGTTTCCTATGGTGCCTGAGGCCGGGCCTGGCTGCCTGTCAGCCTCGCTCTGTCGAGCGGCACAGCAGTCGGAGCGGCGCAGGCGGCGCTGTCCTTCTGTCTGGCCGGTCAGTGGAGCGGCGAAGTGACTGCGGTCACTTCGGCTCTGTCGACTGGAGGACGCGCGTCAGGATAAAGGTGTCAGGCCACCTTTGCATTAAATGCCTCTGCGATTTGGTCGGTTGGCGTGGCGATTTGGCCAGGGTTGCTTCTTGGCGAAGATTGGGCCTCGGGCGAGCCGGAAGTATGTTCGTCGCTGGAGGGGGCCTCGGGCGAGGCGTGATCGAGTCCCTCGAATGGACCGATCCCTGACTTAATCGCACCCATCAGGCATTTGCAGCTTTGTGCTGATGGAGTAACCAGCTGAGAATTAGGAGTCTTGAGGGTACCCCTAATTATGGTCCCCGACGCAGTGTGAGCTATTTACTATTAAGTCACCCTGCGTTTATGATTTGTATGACCATTTGTGTCTATAATTTATATGTCTGATGGTAAAATAGAGAAACCCACAATTAAGAGTGACAAAATAGGAAATTTCCCCTCCAAACAGGGTCATATCTCTCGCTCGCCCTTTCCCCTTCGATGCAACTGGTGTGGCGGCGGCGGCTGCGGGCGGCGTGATACGGCACCCCCTCCTCCCGCCCCCTTATGCAAGCGGGCAATCAGAACTCCGATCACCCGCACGCCGGCACGCCAGTGTCGTCTTCGCAACCATGAACTCCATCGAGCCTTTCAACCGGTGAGCCCCGACCCTACTCCAATCTTGAAACCCTAGCCGCAGCCGTTGCTGACCTCCGCGCGGGACCGGGTGGGTTGGCTTTCTGGCAGGCTGGTGAGGCTGGCGGCCCGCGCCTTCTACGACGACGTCTCCATGAAGGGCGACAACCAGCCCAAGACTTCCCGCGGGGACAACCGCGGCATGGCCGTCGTCGTCCTGGACGCGCTCACCAGGTACCGGATGCGAACTATTTCTATTGAACCGTCTGTCTTCTCGATAAAAAAATTAGTTGTGTACATGAGAAGCTCGGTTACAATATGGTCGGAGTGGTGGATGGTTGCCTAGCACGACCACCTTGCCTTCATATGCCATCAACATACCTCACCTGCTGGTCCAGTGACACCTCACTCATGTTATATCTTTCGAATGCTTGCTTACTTTTCTTCTATGCAGCACGATTGCGGCAGTTTCCCAAAAAATCTGCATACTTTTTACTATTTTAAAATGTAAAGATAATAACACATTAAAACTGAAAATATAAAACAGCAACCTACTTAACTACATGTTGCGGCTGCAAGGAAAGGCAAAGGCTTCTAAAAAGTATGGATTTCTTAGAAAATTGAAAGGTACCCCTGCAAGCATAGAAGAGGACATTAGACCACTTAGCATTTTAACAAAGAATTGAATACATAGACAAGGGAAAGTGCTTCTCTCAGCTTCATACCTCCTTAGTAAATTGCTCTACTAATTAAAGCATCCAAGTGCTTAGAGCATCTCCACTAGTTCCCAAAATAATAGTTGGTAAATCAATGAGTTTTTCAAGTGGCTAAACAAATATTTGGAGCATATTTGTTGTTTTCCTCCAGCAGTTTCCAAAATATCTCTTCTAAAATATAGAAGTCAATTTTGCATCAGGAATCGTGAACTATTTATAAAGCACCACAACCACTTTTATACTTTCTTTCTCTCTTTTACATTTGCATTTGAAATTCTGTCCTACTTATTTGGCCCATGTTCTCCCACCTCCAGATTCCAGATTGGCAGATCAGAGTTGAGATAGGGAGTTGTTGGGGAGCAGTTTTTTTTCTCTATCTTGCCAAAAAATCTACGTGGGAGTGGTTTTTGGAAACTCTTGGAGATGCTATTGTGGTCTTCCAATGGCCAAGCTTTTTCCAATGTAGAAGTAGGCCCCCTTTTCTTCTTGTTTCTATTGGTGGTATTGCCTGAGGAACAGTAGGCAAAGAATGACTTGTTGCCTTAGACCTTTCCACCAGTTCCTTCCAGCTCTCAATTTTCTTCCTCATGTCACTAAGCGTTTCAAATGGAACAATAGGACATCTATTTACCTATTCCCCTTTCTCCCTTCTGCAGCAAACGAGGTTCAACTCTAGTGTATCTACTCAGTTTTTGCATTGGACAATACTTGCATCACAATAAAGTTCTACTAGCTCTAGGCTTCTCCAGAATGGTGACGTGATCCCAAAGTGGAGCCTTGATGTCTGTTGTGGTTTGGCCACATATCCTACGCTAGGACTAGGCACTAGCAATACTCATATTTGGATTTATAAAAAACATATTTGGAGATGCCACCTACTGCATAAAGCAATCAAGCATGAACAACATTAATCAGGAAGAAGTGGGGAACAAAGAAAATAAAGCAACAAGAAATCAAGAACTTCAAAAGTAGTGTACATCGAGAATGGGAAGAGGAAGTGGGAGCAAAGAGATCAAGCAACAATAATTGAAGAACTGCAGGTGCAGGGACAAACCGACAAAGTATATCGACAACAGGGAAGGGGATGAACTCATGGGAGGTTGTCGGATCCATGTCATGGGGGTAGAGGCTCGTCTCTAGCGGCTGTTGAGTGGGGATGAGGCTTCTCTTGCGTCAGCGCGTGTGCGCATTGGGGGCACATAAGGTGTGGGCATTTGGGGTTATGTTGTGGGGGCAATGGGAGATAAGGGAGCGCTCGTTGTTGGGATGGGTATCAAATAGGTAGATATGTTTTGGCTGACACACTCAATACTTGCAAAATTAATAAAAAACGGATACTTAGAAGATGTATTTTTGTTTTCAAATCTCCTAATCAACCCTAGTTGACATGGCACCGATAAAGTGATTAGTCATTAGGAAGGGGCCTCTAGTTGAGTTGGTTAGGTGGTTTGAGTAGCACTCAGTTCTTGAGTTCGACTCTCCGTGGGAGCGAATTTTAGGCCGGGTTAAAAAATCCTCTCGTTTGTCCCACGATAGAGCATAGGTTTAAGGCCTGGTCCTGGTTGCGATCGTTCTCACATAGGCCACGGTGACGCTGTGTATGGGTGGGGTAGGGGTTTGGAGTTTTCTTGACGTGTGTGAGGTCTTCTTAATATAATACTAGGTGAGTGCCCGTGCGTTGCAACGGAAATATATAATACCACAATAACTTATATATAAATGTGTTATACTGTTAAGACACATTTTTATGTAGCCTTGTTGAGTTCACAATCAGCACACGGGTTGGATCCAATAGAGAGTTCTCTCAACCAACCAAACAATTAGTGGAACAATGAATTCCAGTCGAGGAATGATCGAATGAGGAAATTTCAGTGTCTACCAAATGGAGAGGTTTAATCGCACGAATAGCTTGAGCAGCACAAACTGCTTGACTAAGTACTTTGAATGAACCAAATAACTCACCAATATACAACTACTAAAAACATGTAAAGATCATCTTTATTTTCCAAAGCATAATAACCAACACCACTCATGAAGATGATACATTATTTGAAAATGCAGTGGACTTCACAAAATCGAAAATCAATGCATAATATCTATGCAACATTTCTGTCCACCAAGCACAAAAAGGAAAAAGTTGTCATTATAGATAGATAAACAAGAAATTTCAACCATGAAGCATGGCACAATAGATGTCCAGAGGTAACCTACCTCAGCTTCATTGAAAAGCCCACAAGCTTGATTTGTTGTATTCAACAAAGATGCTTCCTGCATTTAAAACATTCAAAAGTTATTTACATCCAACTCTGGAGCCTAGCAAGTAGGTATCTTCTGAAACATATGGCATAAATCATCAACTCCCTTGTCCATGCTTCATTCTTTACCTGCTTACAAATAAATCAAAGGGAAGAAACACATCGCGAGTTGTAAATTTTAGGTGATAATGACTGGCAAGTGACACTGTGGCATGCTCTAGAATTGGTTCCTTTTGCTTCTCTACATCAGGCTCCTTCCTTTTCCTGTATGCTTGGAAAAGGTCCCAAAGTTAATGTTCTTTAATACCCATCATTCAAAAATCATGGAACAAAGGTATTGTTTCTTGATATTGTATCTTACTGTTAGTTATTAATTAAGACCAACAACTTATCAATCACCGATTCATCAAACTATCCAAGGAAAGAAGATTTGGGAGGAATAAGTCATGATAGTACCTAGTTCCCAGCACAACTTGGAAGACTCCAAAAGTACACCTGTAAGAAAACTATTATAGGCTAGGAGCTAGAGAGAAAAAGGTTATGAACAACAAAATATATTTGTTTGCCGCATGGACAATATGTAAAGGTGTAGTTATATGCAAGAGCAAGATGTTGGATAATACATGAAATTATTTTTGTATCCCTCTCTTGCAGCCTTAGCTGCAAAAAGAAAAACATGTATAGTGTAGGGAATGCATATTTTTGATCAGACCGTTCCCAGTTGGCCACCACTTCTAGAGTTGATTAACACTATCACAGCGCATCATAGCACATTATACACAGTGACTGGTTTAGAG
Source organism: Zea mays (assembly GCF_902167145.1). NCBI lineage: Eukaryota > Viridiplantae > Streptophyta > Magnoliopsida > Poales > Poaceae > Zea > Zea mays. The sequence continues at coordinate 146,096,898 of NC_050096.1, forward strand.
GCCGGCTTCAGTATGTAATCAGGAATGTAGTAATCTGTCAGTGGCCCACATGCGTTGATGCGGGAACCATTAGTGCTATTTATGTGTAGATCCATCCTGCAGTTCTCCAACCGCCAATTTATGAGGATTCTTCTCTAAAGCCTTAATCTATTTTGTCCTTCAGTTCTCCAACCACCTATTTTGAATATTTTTAGTTTCTTTGAACATCAACTCGGCTATACAAAAATACACCAGTTAACGCATAATTGCAGTGAATGTTCCCTGTCACTCTACATACTTACGTAATGCAGTAACTAATTTGATTTGATAAGAAGAAGGTCGTCTTGTTCTCGAAGATGGATGCCTCTGGTGGCTGGAGCCTGTGCAGAGACCTCCTCTGAGCATGTGCCCACATACATTCCCTTTCTTAGGCACCGAAGTTCTTGCTTGTGAATGCAATCTGAACGTGCATGCCAGCAAAAACAGATGATTACCAAACTAAACCTTCAAAGACTCAACAACCATTCTCTTATGCATGTTCTTACCCTCTACTCAAGGACGAGGTTCCACGCTCCCCTGCTCAGCACATAACGGATGAGGAACTTGATGATATCCAGCAGAAAGTAGGAAATGATATTGTACAACCAGATGTGTCGGCCCAGCCTCATCTAATGCCCTTGATCGCAGCAAATGCCCAGTTGGTGTATACAGTAATCAGAGTAGCAATCTGCAAGCATGACAAGCATGAGCAGCAAGATGAGACACAGAAAGGCGACAACATCGCGGTAAGGCATGAAAATGGATTGAGCTGAGACGACTCACCAGTTGCGCCACCAAGAAGCAAACGCTAGCAAGAACCCAGGACGCTCCACAAAGGACCAGCTACAAGAGCGTGTCATGAAGATAAGGGCCTGACTGATCGTGTTGTCTTAAAGGTACACCACATAGGCAAGCATTTGGAAATCGTGCTGGCCATTTTTTGAAGGCTTTGGACGTGGAATAGTTGCTGCAAAACAACAACCATGACAATTGACAAGGATGAATGAACGCACTGAAGGATCTCCCAAAACTTTGATGATGCTTAACACACTACTGGTCCATACCAGAAAGAAGTCAGTCTTGTACGCAACCCAGGAGAAAATAACAGTCATCATGGCCAAATAAGGTAAGTAAAAAGTATAACCCAGAAATCAAAGTTAATGTCACCTGGACATTTATGTCCATATGCAAGTATCATATTGTGACACTTAAACTTGGGATTCTTGTTCAAGAGTGATGTGAAATAATTTCTTTACAGTAACGTGATTGTTTCATACTTACTTGACCATAACTCTTCCACAGTTTTTAAAGGTAGCAAGGTATATAAGCAGGTAAACTTACAAGGTTACTCATGATTCTGAATTTGACATCTCAAGTAACCATTTTCAGTCGTGGTCGAGCGCATTATAGGGACACTAAAAGTAAGTCCCTATAATGGTTCCAGTTGTGGTCGAAGATTCATAGAAGTAGCAAAGCAACCTTCTTTGCTGCAGCAAGCTCTTGGTTAATTCCTCCTTGAGGATGTCAAAAACAAAATCCAATGGTTTCAGTTGTGAACACAAACCATCGTTCGACTCTTAACGACAACATTATTGTGGTCGAGCGCATTATGTACATGCAAATGTGGTACACTGTGAAACATGAGGTGTCTGTAAGGAGCTTTGAATTGACTATGAAGACAGGAAAGTAATTCACTATAGGGACACTAAAAGTAAGTCCAAGCAACACCAAGACTATCAACAATTCTCTATCCACATCTTGTGTTCTTACGGTGGGAGAGCAGAAAATCGCAGCACTGTATCCAAACCTAGGATCACAAAAGGACAATTCGATCTCCAGGAAAATCTACAGCAACAATTTTCAATTGATCACCATCAGATCAAGCTAAGAAACGCCTATGTGCAGCCGACATGAGCATTACACATAAATGTAGACATGCACATGTTGTTTAATGAGATATTTGAGTCAGCCTCAGTGTCACAAGCGTGTCAGAAAAAGAGATACGTCATTTTACTAATTAGATTAGATACTATTTTGGTAGCAATCAATGCAGTTGTACACTCTAATCCAGTAATCCTCATAGAAGACCATAGCCATCAAATCCATTTTGTTTGGTTAAAAAAATACCCATCATATTCATTACAAAAATGGCTTCAATTAACCCCTCCTGAACCTATATCTAGAGATTGACCTCTGTCATTCTGACATATTATATCCAAAATAAAAAGCTAAAGTATGTGCATGAATTGCCCTCCTCTGTTGGTACTTAAAACACTAAATAACCCCTAGATCCATATCTATATTATCCACCCACAACACTTAAATATTAAATAGTCCCAATTGATGAATAAAGTTTATCGTAACTAAACAAAGGTAAGAAAGTATATGTAGATTTATACATCGGGTATAAACTTAGAATATGGAAAAAACAAAGACAGAGGGCTAAATAAATATTTTACTTGTGGAGGTACAGGTAAATAAATTTCTGGACAAATTGAGACAGCTATCTCTCAAACTTGCCCAATTGATGTATGAGAAATACATCTAGTTTACCTTCTGGATACTTGAGCAGTGATGTCCCATTACAAAACTGATAAATGCACTATTTCATTGTCAAGATGATTCACTTTATAAAAAGAAAATACCACAGACAAATGCATCAATTTTAGTAAAGTCGTACACCTGTTTGGCAAGTGTGGTCTTGCCTGAACCTCCAGATCCAACAACGGTGACAACCCTCCGTCGCTCCGTTGTGTTCTCGCCGACGAGCTGTCCAGTGATCTCCTGGCTTGGGCCCTGGATGCCCACGAGTTTCTCCACCTCCACGTAGAGCACCTCTAATCGAGGATCGATCTCCGCGTGCGAGAGGCTTGAACCGCCCTCCTCAATCCTGTACCTCTTCCTACGCGGTACGATTCGTTGGCAAGGTCGTGGAGTTGTTTGATCTCCTGAGCAAACCTGTGGCGGTAGTGGAGTTTCTTAAGCTTTCGGATGATCCGGAGGAAGAACCTCTTGACGCCGGTGGTGGCGGTGTCGGTCGGTTCGTGGTCGACGTGGTGGGTGAAGAGATCGATGTTGTCCTCCATGTCGTAGGCCAGCTCGCGCATCTCCGACACCCATGCCTTCGCCTGCGCGTCTGGGTTCTCCATGGCCGTGTGCTTCTCAAGCGCGAGGTTGTTGGCAATCAGCTCTACTAAATTGTGGAGACGGATCTTGGCGTAGGCGATCTTCTGATCTCCTTGGCCTTGATGACAGTGCCATCGTCGGGCTTCTTGAGGGGGGTAGGAGATCCTTGGATCCGTGGATGAGGGATCGGCGCGGGCATAGCTTGGGCTGCCATCGCGAGTGGGGGGAGCGGACGAATCCGGTGCGGCGCGGACTGATGACGGCAATCTCGGACAGAGGGAGGAGTGGATCTGGCGCAGAGGGGTAGGAGATCCGTGGGTGAGGGCTCGGCGCGGGCATAGCTAGGGCTGGGTTCACGCCCGCGAGATCGGGGGGGGAGCCATCCACGTTGGTCATCCATGCGCGGGATCCAGGGCGCCATCCACGACGGACATCCATACGCGGGCGTGGGAGGGGTGGGAGGCAGAACCGTGTGGACGCCTACACTATCTTCTTAAGAAGTAGTAGAGATTCGAGACTGTCTTACCCCCTGCAAGTCGAGTTTTTCTTTAGGCGATTAGTCGTCGATAAGCTCGATTAGTCGAGCCTAGACGTCTTCTATGTGTCAAGATCAATATAATATATATAACATGTAGTATAAATGCTATATGAACCATGTTTTAAGGAATTAAGGTAGAACATATGATCACTTGGTCACTTACTAGTGAGGCTTGATTTCTGAATTGTACATAACTCCACGTTTTAAGGCAAGCAAAGAGTGACTAAAATATAGCTAGAAAACAAGAAAAACAAGTGCTAACAGCAAGAAGCGAGGCAGATGTACAGTAATAGTCGGACGGGGAGATTATCTTTCAAATCCCTTTCAGGAGGAGGTGCATGTGTCTGGACAGGAAGTGCCTGTAGCTAGAGAGGGTGCGCCTCGAGATGATGATTCATGAGACAGGCTGTTGCAATTGCAATGTAGGAATCCATAGGAGAGAGGGGGAGGGAGAGGGAGACCACCTATTCGACCAAAAAAAACAATGAGCCTAACGGGCCAACATGCTAGATGTCAGCTCATGATGAAAATGAAATCTACCTGATAGTTGTCCATGCCCAAATCGTCCGACTAGTTGTGATTAGTCGATGACTAATTAAGCTTGGTTTCTAGTTGCTCTAGGCGAATAGGTGGGCATAATTTGTGCCGGGGGGGGGGGTGCTAAGGCCGATGAATCACAACTCATGACCACTTACTAACATTGTGATGTATTGCCCGCGTATCCGTGTAGGATACATATGATACGAGTCCTCACCAAGGTTTTCAAGTCGATAAGTCGAGTCGACAAAGTACCGACTTGGTGACTAGTCGATAAGTCAGTCGACTTGCCAATATAGTGGCTGTTTTGCCTATATAATGGCTTCATATAGACAATATAGCATTTATATATGAAGAAAGAGGATTTTTACCTCATTTGAAGCCTAAAATTGAACGAAACTGAAATAAACAGCAAGTCTTACCTCATTTGAAGCCTCAAAATGAACCAAATCAGCCACATAAGTGATAAGTCATAAACTCATAAGTCATAACAGCCATATAGTTCAAATTGGAAAACAAATAGCAAGAAAATATAGTTCAAACTTGAAAGGAAATAAACTCCATTAGATAGCTAAGCTGCTGCTGCAGCTAGATAGATACTAGATACCCTAAATATCTCCCAAATCAAGATCATCCATTGCATTTTCTTCACCACCAGCACCAACTTGAGTTGGACTGCTATGTGGGGATTCACCAAAATCATTCACTTCATCATCATTAGGCATGTACTCTTCTTCATCTTGTTCATTGCCCTCGTTGCCTTGCTCTTCCTCTTCCATAACTCTCTCCTCCTGTGTAGCAGCAGATTGACAACGCCTTGAATAAGCAGACTCATATCGGGCTCTTCTTGGGAAGTTGCGACCTTGAAGTGAACTAGAAGCACCGATTGCATCATCCACATGAGCCCATGCACATGCATGATCATCCCCTTCTCTAACTGTTTCATTTTGATTGTCCACCCACCCATTGTCCCATTGGTAATCCTCTAAAATTAAAGGGTTACCAATATTTCCCTCCTCACGCAATCTTTGGAACCTAGCTGCCATCTTTCTATTGTATTCGATATAAACCAAATTGTTTAACCTTTGGTGCTCCAATCTGTTCCTTTTTTTTGGTATGCATTATGTGCTAAATAATGAATTAGTGGTGGTGTCCTAGAATCAATTAAAACAAGATAGAAACTGAAATGACAATTTTTACTTACAAATTCAAAAGTGCTCCAATTGCGCTCACATCCGGAAGCGGAACAACAAAGGCTAACAATTCGCTTTGCAAAGGATTGAATCTCAAATGCAAGGCCACCATATGCATCCCACCAACGAACTAAAAAAGAGAAGTTTGAGTGTTGCCCTTGCAATGCCTCTCACGAACCACATCTTCAGGTGCTTTGCGAAGCATGGATGCAATTGACTTAGAAGACTTCGACATGTGTTGATTGTTTTGGCTTGCTTCAGCTGAGAGCCTTCTCTTTTGGGCTGTTCCGGAACTGGGCTGAACAACTGAATGGGATGCTCTACTTTCCCCTTCTCCAAGTACTTCAACTTCATCATCTTTATCACCATCCTTATCACCATCCTTATCATCATCCAAGTCAATAGGCTTATGTCTAGCATTCTTCTTCAAATAATCACTCATCTCTTTGCTGATTGCCGATCTTGTCTTTGGGCACTTAGCAACATCACCATGACCACCAACAAGGTGCTGCTTCAACCTTCTAACACCTGCATGAACAATTTTGCCACAAAGGATGCACTTCACCACATCTTTTTTGTTCAAATCCGGTCAATAACAATAGTTCCATGCTGGATCCTTCGATTTTGCCTTTCTCTTAGGATCTTTAGCTGGATCGTATGGCTGCTGGCTTCCTGACTCCCCTTGTGGTCGATCTGCAGATGCATCTTCCATCTCTTCAAGGCCTCCTGCAGATTGATGAGAGGGCGAGGGAGGGTGAGCTTGCTGCGAGGGCGGGAGAGGGGGAGCAGGACTCACCAAGTCACTAGGTTCCTGCAGATTGATGAGGGCGGCGTGCAGACTGCAGAGGAGGGGCGGCGTGAGAGGAGGGGCGGCCGGCGGCGTGAGGACTGAGGGGTGGCCAGCTCTGTGCAAAGGAGGGGCGGATGACTCTATGCAGATGAGGGGCGGCTTTGGTTGTGGGTTAGGTTAGGGTTTAAGTTGTGTAATGGGCTACTTGGGCCGAATTGGGGACAAGTCGGCCGACTAGCTAGAACAAGTCGACGACTAGTCGACTGAGAAATTCCCGTCGTTGACAAGTCACCTGACTTGCCAGAAAAGTCGAGCCGGTCCCCCAAGTCGAGCTCCCAGGACCGACCGGACGACTAGTCGCTGACTAGTCGACGACTTGAAAACATGGGTCCTCACCTACATGCATGTATCCTTGCAACATAGGTTTTCTATGGTCTAACCTAGCCTATTTGATTTTTTTGGGTCTGTTTGATTTATGCAAAAATTGTTCTCCTTCCACCTCAGACGACCGTGGGTTCGGGAGGAAGATTTGGCTAAAGCATTGAAGCTCCACTCGAAACAGCTGCGTCGCATTCTCCGTTTCTTTGAAGAGGAGAAACTAGTCACGAGGGATCATCGAAAGGAGGTTAGTTTTATTTGTGTTTTGATTTGTTGTTGAACATGCATAGCTGCAACTCCCTTTTGTAGATATGAGCAAGTTCCAACCACCAACTGGTGGCAAAATGTGTATGTTGTCTATTTATTTAAATGACGTCAAGCTGTATGGAAGATAATTCAACATTTTCAAGCCATGGAAATGTGTGTGACACTCAACAAGTAACTAGGTATGTAGGTGGAAAGAAAATTATTCATTTATAGTCAAGGTTTTAAAGTCGGGCGACTAGTCGACGACTAGTCGAGAAGTCGATGCAAAGGTAAGGTGATAGTCGATCTGAACGACTCGACTTTCTCTACTAGTCGCTCGACTCGTTGACTAGTCACGACTAGTCGCAGCAGTTGAGTCGGGCGACTTATTTGGGCCTAGGTATAAAAAAGTGAGCCCACCCAGCCATCTCAACCCTAGTAGGTAGGATGCTAATGCACAAGTTTTCTACCTTATTTATCTATGGATATGGAATGAGTCATGACTTGATGAGCAGTGGCGAAGCCAGGATTTCTCTAAGTATAGGGCTGGATATAACACTAAAAATTATTCATACCGGCTAAAAAATTTAAATCGAAAAATACATAGATAATGGCACACATGAACTTTATTTGGACACAATAATTGTAATTAAAATAAAATTGACTTAAACAAACGGTTAACTAATTAAAAATAATAATAGATCTCCATCTCTATAACCAATTTATCAATTGTTTGGGTGGCTTTCATTAGCAAGACAATACTTGTTTACATCACCTGCAGAAAGCTTAAAGAAGAAAAAAGTGATGTTTGGTTTATTTGAAGTTGAATGTTCTCAATCCTCAAACAGATTTTAGCCGGAGATTTCAGCAAACCTGATTTCAGCAAATCTTCTGAAGTATCCATATACAATACAATATCTCTAAATACTACACACTTGGCTGACTGCCTACTGGCTGTAGTCCACAGCCGCTGGGTGCCTGCTTGCCATGCTAACTGCGCCCGCCTGCACGCCGTGAGAATTATCGCGCTAAACCGCGCGTCGTGCGGCTGCTTGCCTGCCTGTACGCCATGCCTTCTTGCCACGCCGCTCGTGGCTACTCTTCTAACCCTAGCTGGCTAGTCCAAGAGTAGGGCCCAGGCCCTAGTGGTCATAGGCCTATCTCCGCCCCTGTTGATGAGGACCAAGACAAATGGTAGAGATCTTGTGAGGCATGCAACTACTCTGTTTGCAACATCCTTCCTTACATTGGCTAATATGTGGAAACAAAGACAAGGATTGAAAGTTCTCTTTGTTAGTAGTGAATGGTGTGACAACAAAATGAAGAACATTGAAGTAGGAAAAGCATGTGTTGTTTGTCACTGTGCATTTTGGCAAGAAGTAGAAGATTGCATGAGAGCTTCACAACATATTCTAATATTCTTGAGGATAGTTGATGGTGATCAGAGACCAACAATGGCTGAAATGTGGGCTGCCATGGACCATGAAAAAAAGAGCATCAAAAAAGCTTTGGAGCACAAAGAAAGAATAATAGATGAAGTAATTTCTATTGTTGCTACTTGCTAGCAAGTTTTGGTCTTCCTGCTATTATGAGTAGGGTCTAGATTGTGGTCAAGTGTTCGGTTTGCCCTATGGGCATTGTACTTTGGTCCTCTTGGACCTTTTTCCTCTCTTAATATAATGACGTGCAGTCCTCCTGCGCGTTCGAGGAAAAAAAATTCTATTGTTGATAAGAGGTGGGACAGTCAGATGGATACCAATCTGTATAGAGCAACATTGTTTTTGAATCCAAACAAGTTCTTCGAAACCAGAGAGAATAATAGAAGACTTGCTACAAGACTATATTCTATCCTAGGGTAAGCCCACTACCTCTCCTTCTATCCTAAGCCTCTCCATCTGTCTCCACAGTCGACAACCACACGACTCCTCAGCCACACGACTCCATCCTCCCAACTGTCGCTCCCAGCCGCCACTAGTGTTTCTCTCTCCCCGCTGTCTCCCTCTCTCCTGTGTGTCGCCGCTATGCTGGAGCCGCTGCACGCTGCTGTTGGAGGAGCCGTCGCCGCGCCATGTTGGAGGAGCCGCCATCACGCCATGGAGGAGCCACCGCGTCACTGGTAGAGTTACCGACGGCCTCTCCCACTCGCCTTATGTGCCGGAGTAAGGCGAGCAGGACACCTTATGTCGTCGGGGCGCCTTACCGCCTAGGCGACGCTTTAACAACTATATGACAAAATATCAAGGAACGTTATGTGGTGGGCTTTGGGGCAAACATAACGTTCCAATGAAGTATGTCGTGACTCATTAAGGACATAAACACCAATGTCGTGACTAGTGTCCGAACAAGTGGATACATGAATGACTTCTCGATTAGAATAGGACTACATCAGGGATCAGCTTTGAGTCCTTACCTTTTTGCCTTGGTAACGGATAAGGTCATAAGGGACATAAAGGGGATATCCCTTGGTGCATGCCTTTTGCAGACGATGTAATGCTAGTTGATGAAAGTCGGGTAGGAGTAAATAGGAAACTAGAGTTGTGGCCTGAAAGAGTCCAAAGGTTTTAGACTCTGTAGAAGTAAGACATAATATATGAGATGTGATTTAGGCACAACACATGTGGAAGGAGATGTTAGTTTGGAAGGTTAAGTAGTGCCTAGGATCAATGCTATAGCGAGAGGCGGGGATATTGATGAAGATGTTAGCCATAGAATCAAAGCAGGGTGGATGAAGTGGCGCCAAGCATCTGGCGTTCTATATTACAAGAGGGTACCACAGAAGATAAAAAGCAAGTTTTATAGGACAATAATTAGACTCATTATGTTGTATGATGCAAAATGTTGGCCCACAAAAAGACGACATGTTCAGATGATAAGTGTTGTAGAAATGCGTATGCAGTGTTGGATTTGTGGCCATACAAGAAGGGATCGAGTCTAGAATGGTGATAGGTTAGGGGTAGCACCAATCGAAGAAAAGCTTGTCCAACACCGGTTGAGATGGTTTGGACATGTCCAATGGAGACCTCCAAAGGCGCCAATGCGTTAGTGGGATCCTAAGGCATGATAGTAACGAGAAGAGAGGAAGACCGAAGTTGATATGGGATGAGGCAGTATAAGGAGACTTGAAAGGATGGATATACCCAATGATTTAACCTTGAATAGGAGTGTATGGAAAACAACTATCCATGTGCCTGAACCATGACTTGTGGGTTTGTTGGGTTTTTTAACTCTAGCCTACCTAAACTTGATTGGGATAAAAGGCTTTGTTGTTGTTGTTGTTGTTGTTGTTGTTGATAGTTATCACTTATTTCAAGTCGGGCGACCAGCTGGTCGTCCCAGAGGACCGACCAGGCGCCTAATCGCGATTAGGGCGACGATTAGGACGCCTAATCGGTCCTGGTCGACCTCAGGTCGTCTCCTAATCGTCCTATACAATTTCTGGACATATATATGTATATAGCTATATATAACAAGCAATACTGCAATAGCCAATAGGCTAGGCACTATATAAGTCTGAAACTCTGAACTGAGTCTGAAATTACAAGCAGTGAAGCAGCAGAAATGAAAGTCTGAAATTGTAACTAGAGACTGCAGAATGCACTAGTGCTGTGATGGTAAGAACCAAGAAGTCAAGAACAACTGACCGCAGAGTGTAGACATACTGATAATAAGATAGAAAAGGGTAAGAAGGAAGGGACCAACACCAGTCATCAGTTCCTCTTCGTCACTGCTCACTGGTGTTGGTCTGGAGACAACGCTGGTGGAGTCCTAGAGAGCCGGCGCCCGGTGTATTGGAGCAGCCGCCGGTGAATGCACTGGACAAATGACGGCAGTAGAGGGCAGACAATGGGCAGGGGCGCAGGCAGGGTTTGGGTTACGACAGCGCTAGGGTTTCGGCAGGGGAGGAAAGCGGTTTATATTGCTTACTGTAGATGGGCCAAAAAAGGATGAAGCCCAATAGTAAACCCTAGCCGCCACTGGACGACCAGAAATCAACTAATCGGACGCCTAATCGGGCGATCTGGACGCTTAATCGACGATCTGGACGCTTAATCGACGTTCTGGACGACCAGAACGTCTGATCGCGTCGTTCGGCTAATCGGCCACTTACAGGTGACCAGCCCGACTAATCGCGATTAGTCGGACGACTTGAAAACAGAGATAGTTATCCAACATGAAGTTGGTGGCTGGCCGCAGAAATTTGTATCTAACAATTACTTGAATAGTTACATTTCTCGCTATCTGGAAGTGTGCCAGTGAATATCTTATGATTTTGGTATTTTCTTTGTTCTTTGGTGCTGCAGTCAGCAAAAAACGCAAAAGCACATAATGCTGCAGCTGCTAATGATGGTCAACCAATTGCTAAGGAGGGAGAAGAGAAAGTAAAGCTGCACACACATTCATACTGTTGCTTGGATTATGCTCAGGTTAGTCTGCTAAAACCTGAGCCGTTTAGTTATTATTTTTATAGATAAGTGTTTTTTAGAAAAAAAGAACATAATATTTGTATGTTGCTTTTAATTACTTGCAGGAAGTATTTTTTAAATTTTCCCTGTGCACTGCCGACGTACAATTATTTTTATAGACTACTGATGCTTTTGGATTCTCCTGTTATCATAGTAATTAATGCGTCACTAAAAAGCGTCGCTTTAGCGACGCTTATGCGGTAAGGCGCGCTCGAGTCGTAAGGCGTCCTCTCGCCTTGCCACGAGGAGGCCCGACGGCGGCGGGGCGCGGGCGGCAGCGGCGCACAGGCGATGCAAAAAGCAGCGGCGTATAGAGGTGCAACTGCGGCGCAGGGGAGGAGAGATAGAGGAGAGGCACAGGGGTGAGGGAGAGGGAGAGGGAGAGAGGAGAGGCGTGGGTGAGAGGGAGACAAAGAGGTGCATGAGAGAGGGAGAGGTAGTGGAGAGTGGCTGTGTGAGGGAGGGAGAGAGAAGAGCTGTCAACTGTGCTGGCGGCTGAGGGATAGGAGAGCGGCTGTGGGTGTGGCATGTTTTAGGGTTTCTAGTGTGTTGGACTGGGTTAGGCTGTTGTGGGCTGTTTTTCTTTCTTTTTTCCCTATTTCTCCCTTCTACTAAACTGAAATGGATCTAATAGGTTTTACAGTTGTGCTAGCTTACTTATTAACTTTAAATTAGTGATATATATATAATATTTAGTCTAATTTTTATATTTATCTATATTATTAAGGCCTCGCCTCTCCTTGCGCTTTACCGCCTAAAAGATAAAAAGGGGGTTGGTCGCCTTACCGCCTTAATAACTATGCCTGTTATGTTTCTTAATGAATTGGCCTTGATTGCAAAGAGGGAGAAATTTTATTGGTATTGTATTATCACGAGTTAATCCTCTCTGTTTTATAATTTTAGCCTTGTAGGAAAACTATTTGACCTCCATTATTTGTAACATTTCCCTTTCAAACAAAGCTTTAATTGCGCATAGTCTTAGGCCCTGTTTGTTTGAGCTGCAACTTTTAGAGTTTTTTCTGAAAAGCTGCTGCAGGGCTTTTGATTCTGAGATGCCAATTGCCAATGATAGCTACCTAAACTCAGAAAGCTACAAAAAGCCCACAAGACTAGGCATCTCAGCTTGCCATATAAACTCGGCTTTTCTGAGCTTCTAGCTTTCCGGAAGCTAAACCAAAAAGCTAGCTGTTTGTTTCAGCTTCTGATTTTTATACCGAGAAGCTGACGAGAAGCTCAAACAAACACGACCTTAGTAGTCCATGCTGTGTTCTAGGGTGTGAGTGCAGAAGTGATATTAAAGAGTAATACATGTATAAAAGCTTGTTCAACTTGATCTTTGTACAACACCTACTTTGAATTTGGATTTGCATCTCTCTATTTGTTTCCTCTCAAGCGATACAAGTCATCAATTTTGAGCTGCTTATAACATCAAACCGTGGACCTATTTGTTTTGGTTTCTGGCAACTACACGTCATGTTGTGGAGTGTTCATATGACGCACCCCTGACATGCTGTGTTTGGAGGGATTATTGCCACTTATGTTGTATAATTGACTCTGATTGATACTAAGAGGCCCCACGTGGAATCAACATTTCAAAATTCCCATTTCACTCGTGTACATACATGTGGCAAAAGCATCTTATAAACTCCTATGTTCTCGGTTAAAACTCTATAGAACTTATTTTATTAATCAAACTATTGACAATCCTCTATTCTCTCAATGGCATGCAAATGAACCTTCTCATCTATAGTCCATCTCAACCAGTGTTGGGTAAACTTTTCTTTAATTGGTGCTACCCCTAGCTTATCATGTATACAATCGTTCTGGACTCGACAACAAATCCAACACAACATACACATTTTTGCAACACTTCTCTACTAAACATATTATCTTTTTGTAGTCCAACATTTTTCACCATACAACATAACTGGTCTAATCGCTGTCCTATAAAACTTACCTTTTAGCTTCCGTGGTACCCTTTGTCACATAGAATGACAGATGCTTGATGCCACTTCATCTACCCCGCTTTGATTTTATGGCTAGCATATTAATAAATACTCTCATCTCTCTGTATCATTGATTCTAAATAATGAATGGTTTTCTTCCTGGCACTAGACCTTTCAAACTAACATATCCTTTCTCATGTGCAGTAGTGCCAAAGCCACATCTCATATATTCGGTTATAGTTCTACCAAATCTAAAACTTTGGATTCTAGAGTCTCTCGCCACAATCCTAGTTCCCTATTTACTCCCGTCTGGCTTTCATCGACTAGAACTACATTGTCCATAAAAAGCATACAATGGATATCTCCTTGTATGCCCCTTGTGACCTCATCTATCACCAGTGCAAAAAGGTAAAGGCTTAAAGCTGATCCTTGATGTAGTCCCTGTTCTAATCGAGAAATTATCCGTATCTCCATTGTTTGTTCAAACACTAGTCACAACTTTGTTGTACATGTTCAGCTAATGATTTCAACATACTTTGTTGCAATTTTATGTTTGTATTGTCATAAGCCTTTTCCAATTGAATGAAAACCATGTGTAGGTCGTTCGGCTCCATCACTTGTCTTATTAAGAAAATAGCTTGCATGGTTGACCTTTCGGGCATTAAACCAAATTGTTCATAGAGATCCTTGTTATTACTCTCAGACGATGCTCGATAACTCTCTCCCATAGTTTGATAGTATGGTTCATCAATTATTTTTTAGTAATTAGTACAACTTTGAACATTTCCCTTATTCTTTTAGATCGGTACCTGTATACTTTTACACTCATCAAACATCTTGTTCACACCAGCAGCACCGGGAAGAGGCAAAAACCGCGCTCTCTCCCCAAGGCTCTCCTCGGCTCCCGCCCGTAACGGTGACTGAGACAAAATCTCCTCGGCTCCCGTCCTCAACAATAACTGTGAATGATTTCAAGTCGCCTAGTCGCCTGGTCAAACCCTGGGACCGACCAGGCGATTAGGCGACGACTAGGGCGACTAGTCGACCCCTAGTCGGTCCCTGGTCGTCCTAGACTAGTAGTTATACTTATATAGGTATATATATATAAATATACCTGTATACATTATATAAATTAGAACAAACAACTAGGATAAACAAAGTAACATATTGCTTCATTGTGATTTGTGACTTACCTGAACTTGACATGTGACATCCCATAATGGCATAATCTCCAATTCTTCATCTCTCCATCTGTCCATCAACCTTGCTGCCCTACCATCCACAACATGGAGCACAGAGAAGGGGGAGAAGCAGGGGGAGCAGGAGGGACCTTCAGATGACGTGCTCATCTCGTCACTGGTTTGCAGCCACCGCTGGTTGGAGACTGCAGCAGTGCAGCAGGTGAGCAGGACTGCACGAGAAGGGGCAGAGTGTTGTAGCCGTCGCCCGCCGTGTAGCCGCCGACAATCAAAGTCCAGGACTGCAGGGGCGGTGCAAGAGAGGAGAGGAGATGTGCAGAGACTGATGGCGGCTAGGTTAGAATATGAGAGTAGAGGGTACTCTAAATTAGACTGTAGATGGGCTAAAAAAGGCCCAATAACTAAACCCTAGCCGGGACGACCAGGACACATAAGTCGGACGACTAGTCGCCCTAGTCGACGATTAGTCGGACGACCAGGACGAGGTCTTCTAGTCGAGTCGTCCAGCAAATCGTGTCCTAATTGCCGACCAGCCCGACTAATCATGACTAATAGTGATTAGTCGGACGACTTGAAATCATTGATAACTGCTCCTCGTGCCCCCCAGTTGTCTCCTCAACTCCCGGGGCACCCCCAGGCGCATTCACCGCATGCGCGTGGGCCCAGACGCAGCTGGATAGGCCGTCACAGATCAACAGGGTCCCGCCGCCGCCGTTGCTGGGGATCTTGATCGTTAGGGTCATCATCATCAGGTTCCCTGCCCGACGGTGGTGGTGGAGGAGGTGGTGGTGGGGTAGCCGATGACAACTGTAGGGTCTTCGGTGGAAGGATACCAATGGAGATCTTATAGGATAAGAATCTCTTTTCATGATCATCAATCCCAACCTCCAAGATGTGTAAATCCATTTTCCTAACAAGTTTTTCAGGATCAAAACACCATGCTTTCACCACAAAGGATGGAAAATCCCTTTTTTCCATAGTTTCTGAATGCAATTCATCAACTCAATATGAGTCCCTGAGCAAGTGTTCAGCTGTAGATCGACACCAGGCATGTTCAGGGATGCCTGTTAATTTAACATCAACCAACTCGGCCATCGACGATGAGGATGCATGAGCAAATCTGGACCATCTCTTGAGCATCAAAGTGAAACGGGTCTCCTTAGAGGTCTTCCTTCGTTGAGAACCTTGGCTGCCGTGTCTTCATCCGGTAGAAACAACAAGAAGTCTTTAGGGAAGGTCTGATGAATCTTCATGTCCTCCAGCTTAACACCAAAACGATGCCTCACCTCATTTAACACATCAGAGCCAGAAACCCCAGGTCGTGTACCAACCACAGTGACGAACAGAGCAGTACGAAGGGCAATTTCCTCCCTAGCAAAGGCTTCAGAGAAGTCAGAACACAAGAGGAGGCTGAGGGTGGTCTAGACACCTTAGAGCTGAAACTATCCAGATGGGGGAGAGGAGATGGGCATGCCTGAATGGGGCCCAAATCCTACTCAGTTGTACCTTTCCCGTGCTTGGAACGCCTTTTTTTTCCGCATGGGCCGAGAACGCAGCTTCTTGTCTTCCTCAGTGTTTGCCTCCAATGTTGCTTGATCATGTGATGCAACGAGGCGCTTCCATACTGAAACCTTACGGCGAGGCGGTTCTTGATGCCTACCCACCGGAGAAGAATCCATGTCCATATTGGAGTCTTTGCCACATCGGAGTCCGTGCAGAGATTCTCTGCCACACCGAAGACTTCCTAGAGTCCCTCTGCCTCACTGGGGGCGCTCCTCGATGTTTTCCAGACGTTGCCACATCACCTGCTTCTTTGTACCCTCCGGGAGGGAGGTGCACTTCGCCGCCCGAAGACCAAAACGAAAGCACCGCAAACACCCATTGTTATTAAAACGTCGCTTAAACAACGTTTAAGCGTCGTTTAAGCGAGAAAACGTGATTAGGAGCTGGAACGTCCGAACGTTTTAGAAAACTGGCGTAGAACGTCCGTTTTGGACGTTTAAACGTTGTTTAAGCGTCCTAAACACGTTTTAGGGCGTTTTACGCGTTCTGGGGACGTTTTACCCATATGTGGGCCTTTCCTGGGCCTTTAGGGTTTAGGTCCAGCCAGCGCGTACCCGTGGAGGCTTCCTCTCCAGCGCGGAGCACTCCTTAGTCGGGCGCCCTCCTCTCCTCCGCCGCCACAGCAGTCAACAGACATCAGCAGACCGTCGGCCCGACCGCCCCACAGGTATGCCGCTGCCCTCCACTGACCTCGGCTCCCCCTCCTCCCTCCTCCCACAGGCCCACAGCAGACCACTGCGCGCCTGCGCCACCGCCGGCCGACCGGCGACCGCAAGACCAGCAGCCAGCACCCTCCTCCTCCCTCTGCAAGACCAGCAGCCAGTTCCCAAGATCATAGTACCAGCCAGCGCCCATTGTTTTAGGCCCTATTTGTTGATTTTGCTTATAGTGAATCAATCTCTATTTGCTCACAGTAAATTTCAATGGCAACAAATAGTGAGGCATTGTGTGGTTGAACTTGTGTTGTTGAACTTGATCTGTTTCTTTTTATGCTATTTGGTTTGTGAACTCAAGTACTCAGCTTATGTATGAACATATTTTATATTTGAACTTCTATGTCAAATCTGAAAAGACGTTTCAACGTTCGTTTAAATGTTTAAATGTTAAAAAGTTGGTTCATAACGTTTTAACGTTTTACCGCTTTAATAACCATGCAAACACCGATTAGGCCGCTGACAGGAGGCCACAACACGGGATGCTGAGAGGCAGTTGTAGCACCGACCTCGTAGATCCACTTGGGATCCCTGACGAGGGAAATGCACACCACGAGCTCTCTTTCTGCGCACAACCAGCTGCCAGCCATCATCTATTGTCGTCCGTCCAACCTGAGTCAGCCGACATGGAATTTTTGGGATGGCACCAGACACAGACACGGAAAGGGGAGGAGGATCACGACATGCTGGAGCAGAGGGTCTGGCAGTGAATCCCGGACTGGAGAGGACCTCTTTAAAAGAATGTGGAGGTGGAAAGGATTCTCCAGCCGAGGAGTCCTCGCTCCATCGCTGTGCCTTGGACCGTCCTTCCTGGGAGACCGAGCGCAGGGATAGGATGGGGCCAACCGCCGTAGGTGTGGAAGATGGAGGGGTGGTCGCCGGAATTGGGATGGAATCCGACGAAGGGCTGGTGGAGTGATGGCTGGGTAGGAGAGGCGACCGGGCGGGGTTGGGAGGTGAGGAGCCCATCGCTCAAGGGGTACAACATAAACCACATCATTATCATTATATATAATGATAGTCTATGCTGCAGGGGTCTAGTGGTTAGTGGTTGTAACAATCCTGTATCTTCAGCCTTAGATACTAGATACCCAAGAACATCCATTGTTAATAGGGCTAGAAAAAAAGCTTGAGCTTGATGAGCTGGCTCGGGCTTGAAGTGGCTCGACTTGGCTTGGAGTAGCTCGACGCTTAGAACGAGTTCGATGGTAGCTTGTGAAACCATCAGGGCCAGGTGCTTTGTTTGATGGTAGCTGTTTAATGGTTTCCAAGATCTTCTTCTCTATAAAAGGTGAATCCAGCTCCTCTAAATTATAGGAGGACATCCCCAACTGATCAAGATCCATTGACACATTCTTGTCTGCAGTCAAGCTCAATAACATTGTATAGAACTCATCTACAATCCTGGATTTTTATCCATGCTCTGTGTAAGTGATGGGTCCTTCAATCAACTTGGCAACAAAGTTCTTTCTTTTCCTATGTCTAGCTGTCAAGGCCTAAGGAGGCTCACGGAGGGGCTGTGGCAGCAGCAGCCATGGGCCCTCCAAGGGGGATTAGATAAGGATAGTTAGAGATAAGATTAGAATATAAGTTGAGATTATTTAGGAGATTAGTTGAGATTATATAGGAAGGTTATCAGTTAGTAGTTGTTGAGAGTTTTTATGAGATAAGGATCTCTAGCTAGATAGGGGTGGTCAGGTGGCCTATTTATGTAATCAATGGATGAGAAATAGAGCAGGCAATAATTAGAAGGGAGAAACCCTCCTCTTGCTCGACCGTGGGCAGAGGCCCTCGGCCGGTGTTCCTGCCCATCGATACCCCTCTCCAATCCCTCACCGATCTAGCGATCATAACATCTGGTATTCGAAGCCATTCTTTTCCCATCGCCCTTTCACCGCATATGTTCCTGCGCTGTTCGCCCGCAACACACAACCGCCACCACATCTACGTCGTCGCTCACCACCACACCTCAACCAGCGCGCGTACAGCCGACCCGCCAGCGACGACGCGCGATCCCTCGCGCGCAGCCCGGTGACCTACTCAGTGCCCCTCGCCAGGCCACTTCCACGCCAGAGGCCTCGCCGCTCTGGGTCCGCCACAGTCGCCTCCACCTCCACCTCCACACCAGCAGGTTGCGGCACCCTCCGTTGGGACGCCTCCGCCCCGCGCCGCCGGGACGCCACCTCCGCACCACGCTGTGGGCGCCACTGCGGGTTGCCTAGACCCAACCGGACCCGATGTCGAGCGGTAGTGGCTCGTCCGGGCGCGTAGCCCCATTGTACGCACTGGAAGACCCGTCTCTGCCCAAGCCATGGCGCGTCCTCGTCGACGGCATCACCGGCTACCTCTACTACTGGAACTCCTACACCAACGTCACACAGTACGAGCGGCCCATGGCCGCGCCTCTGCCTCTCGTGGGTCCTTGGGTTCCCGACCAGGCGTACTTCGACGATCCGTTTGCGAGGCCCAATGCAATCAGCATGGCGCTCTCCAACAGCATGCCAGCACCAGCGGCCTGGTCGTCGTCGCCCGCTCCGACGCCTACATCTTCGTGGGCGGCAATGCCTACCAGTCGCGTTGCGCCCTCAGGGCCGTCTTCATCATCAGCTGCATGGCTGACGACGCCAGGGGCAACCAAACCAGGACCGGTGTACCAGCCCCTGGCGCTGACCCTCGCTGCTGCTACCATGTCGACGACTGCAGCAACCCCCTCCTTCCCCATCTACGACGACAGCGATGACCCTCTGGGGTGGTTCAACAGCTGCGAGCAGTTCTTCTGGAGGCAGCGCACTCTGGAGTCTGACAAGCCTGGCTGGCATCGTATCACCTCACCGGGCACGCACATACGTGGTTCAGGCAGCTGGAACGCGACGAGCGTGAGGTCACGTGGCCACAGTTCAAGATCATGTGCCAGCAGCGCTTTGGTTCCCTCGCAGCAGTGGCGACTTCTGCTGCCACGTTTGTCGTGCCCTCATCGTCGACACCGCCCTTGTCATCAGGGGCAGCCATCACCACTACCCTTGACCCCAAGAGCGATGTCTAGGAGAGGGTGGTTGCTTCGCGACAGACGGCGGCGGCTGTCCACCTGCAGGTTGCAACACGCGATTTCCTAGCGTGTCGGCGGGTGAAGCAGACGATGGGGGTGCTCCATTGCGGGGGTGTCATAGCTGCACCAGCGCGCCCGAGTAACATGGTTGTTGTTCACCTCCGCGTACAAGAGGTTGCAAGACATGGTGCCCCTCTGCAACGCTCCGTCCGGCACTGGCTTTCATCTGCGGCGACCGGGCAACTACCACGACTACTCTCCTTCGTACAAGGGGGTCTGCTGGCCTCGCCACCATCTGCTCCAGCCACACCACCCTATGCGCACTGGTGGCCGCGGGACCATGAGGTGTTGCACTGCACGAGATTCACTTGCTGCAAGCAACACCAACGTTGGCCTCCACGGGCCTGCCTCCAAAGGTTGTTGTGTCTTTACCTCCGTGGTTCCAGTTCGCGCCCTCCTCTTCGCTGTGCAACGTTTTCTTGGGACATAGGATGATGCTTGCAGTTGCAGTATATTTAGAATAATTAAAAGATGAGCCAAGATGTAAAAGGTTTATTTTTCGGTGATAGGTTAGGTCATTACAGGTCGTTTGTTGGATGCTACAGCTCGAGGACGAGCTGCTTGTCCAGAGGGGTGTAGTGTCAGGGCCTAAGGAGGCCCATGGAGGGGCTGTGGCAGCAGCAGCCATGGGCCCTCCAAGGGGGATTAGATAAGGATAGTTAGAGATAAGATTAGAAGATAAGTTGAGATTATTTAGGAGATTAGTTGAGATTATATAGGAAGGTTATCAGTTAGTAGTTGTTGAGAGTTTTTAGGAGATAAGGATCTCTAGCTAGATAGGGGTGGTCAGGTGACCTATTTATGTAATCAATGGATAAGAAGTAAAGTAAGCAAGAATTAGAAGGGAGAAACCCTCCTCTTGTTCGGCCGTGGGCAGAGGCCCCCGGCCGACGTTCCTGCCCATCGATACCCCTCTCCAATCCCTCACCGATCTAGCGACCATAACACTAGCATGCATATGGAATAATTTGTATTAGCATCTCCAGCTTTTAACCAGTTGATCCTTGATCTTACCCGGGCAATTTTGCGTTGGAGAGAAGAGAGCTAGGGAGTGCTTTTGAAGCCCATTCTTGATCCAGTCCTTCATTTGAGGCAAGGGTCTCCTATCTTGGGCAGCTTGGAGTGCTCTTGCAGCAGCTTTTGCAGCAGCTTCTTGTGCGTTGGTGTAGAATAACTCTTGCTAGACTGAGCTGGGAGTTGACATGGCCAATTTTCTTCTCACTCCATACTTGGAGTGCTCTTGCAGCAGCTTTCAATTTCAGCTCAAATGTCAAAAAGGGGCAGCTTCTTGCTGCCACTCTTGTTCTGTAATCCAATACAAATTATAATGGATGTTTGTCCTTCCAAAACACAGATCTGTGATGTTGTAAGGTACCGGATTCACCGCATGAAGAAAAAATTGAAGGATGAATTGGACAGCAGAAATACAATTCAACACTATATATGTCCTAGCTGCAATAAAAGGTAGTAGGTGTTTGTCTAGTTTATTCATCCTAGGCAGAAAACTGGTGTGCTCTGGTAACTTTTTCTTCTGATCTGCAGATACTCAGCCTTCGATGCACTACAACTGGTAAGCTACACGGATGAGTACTTCCATTGTGAAACTTGCAATGGTGAACTGGTTGCAGAGAGTGACAAGCTTGCTTCTGAGGAAATGGGAGATGGCGATGACAATGTTAGAAAGCGCAGGCGTGAGAAATTAAAGGACATGCAGCAAAGAATAGAAGTTAGTATTCGGTATCTTTGGTACTCTTCTAAGTTTTAGTGACAAAATTTACGAGCTCAATCCAAATATTATGGAAGGAAACAAAAATGTCAGGTATTTTCAGGATTCCAGCACAACTGCTTCTGAGAATAGCTGGTTGACGAAGGGAATACTTTTGTGCTTGATTGAGGAAGTCAGTCAAACAGTTTGGAAGAAAACAAGAACACATATATAGCTGCACTGATGTAATATTGTAAAGCTGACAGGAACATCCACCTGTGACAAGAATGGTACATTACCACCATGAACGTCACCAACATGGCTATAACCTTTAGAGATTACACATTTTTTTGATACTGTAAATAGAAAATATTTCAACGGTATAAGGACCTGTTTGGATACCAAGGGCTGATTGTTAGCTAGCTAAAAATTAGCTCTAATGCATCCAAACAAGAGGGCTAATAGGCAGGCGTGAGCCAAGCCTTCAACTAGTTGTTAGCCAACTTCAACTAATTTGGGCTAATTTTTAAGCCCCGACTAGTGACTAGCTGTTGGAAGAGGTTAGTGCATGCAATTTAAGTTAATAGGAAGATGTGTGCAATTCACTTATATCCAACACTAGCCATGTGTATCCAAACATGCCCTAAAACCAACTATTTCATGTCTTTGATTGTCTGCTTACAGATTATACATAGTCTGTTTGCCCAGAGTCAAGAAAAAAATTGACTGATACCAGTACAAGTCTTTGGTGAGAATTTGAGAATATTAGTCGCTTTGGTAAAAAAAGATTATTTGGAAAAAATGAATCGTGTTTATGCAACATTTTGGAGGTGATTGCATGTATACCAATATATCAACAACTGTCTCAGGATCTTGTTCTTGGTTGTTAAGAATATGACTGAGGTATGTTCTTTAAATTGTTTTTCTATTACATTAGGAGCAATTGAAGCCATTGGTTGCACAACTTGATAGAGTGAAGAATATTCCTGCACCAGAGTTTGGGAGTCTACAAACATGGGAAAGAGCAAATATTGGTGCTTTTGCAATTGGTGACCCTGCTGCAGCTGATTCTTCTAGGAATTCACAAGGGCAGTATGGTACACCAATGCCATACATTGGAGAGACAAAGGTAAGACTTTCGGGTAGCTTCGAGTGCTACTGGATCTTGGTTGTATATCTGACATAATTAAGTTAGATTTCAACTCTTTTTCCATGTCCCAATGAACGGAATCGTATTAGTCCATCGACTGCACAGAAGTCCACTCTTCTTTTCCCTGCTATCCTTCAAAATAAGAAAAACTCTTGAGTTGAATCAGAAGTTTTCACATCTGTACCTTCTATTGAGTTACGATATCTCCATGAAAAAATTCTCACCAATGCCTTTATGTGTTTAATATGGAGTCAGGATACATGTGCTTAGCTTGTCTCATATAGTTGTTGCACTTTATGTCCCTACCTTTGCTCGATGAGTGAGATATCTGTTTCATTTTCAGGTTGAAGTTGATCTGTTGAGTGATGGTGTGAAAGAAGGTGCTGAATCAGGTAAAACTGATTCTGAACTGAAAGTTTTACCTCCATGGATGATCAAGGATGGCATGAATCTTACTAAGGAACAAAGAGGAGAGATAATTGCGCCACAAAAACTTGAGAAATCTGATGCCAAAGATGACAAGAAGCATGACTTGAAAGATGATCATAGTGTTCAGGTCAGCTCAGGAATGAACACATACTGTACCTTACAGTAAAGAATCTACTATTCAGAAATTTTTTTATTTTTTTGTTTTTTTTTATTTTGTAGGAAGAATACATAAAGGCTTATTATGAGGCCTTGAGGAAAAAGCAGGAAGAGGAAGAAGCAAAAAGGAGAATGCAGCAGGAAGGCAAGGTCTTTCTCCCAGATTTTCAAACTGAACGCCAAGTGGGCAAGAAATACAAGCGGGACGGTGATGATGAAGGTATTGAATGGGAAGAACATCAACCTACAGGTACATGTGTCTTTTGCTTACTCATATCATATCTTTTAGCTTCAAGCATTTTAGGTTTTCTGTATCTGACTATCTGTAAAAACTGGTCTTCCAACCTACTTTCAAACCATACCTGAATTATTGTTTAATAAATAGCAAATTGACAATAGTGTACATGGAAATCCATATATTTAATGTGTGGACATGATACCATCACTGAATCGAAAATAACTCCAACTAACCTTTTTGACTTTCCTTGAAATCAATGATTTGAAGCAATGTTTACAAGTCGGGCGACCAGCTGGTCGAGTGAGAGGGGCGACCAGGCGACTAATCGCGATTAGGGCGACGATTAGTCGACCTAATCGGTCCTGGTCGACCTCTGGTCGTCCGTTAGTCGTCCTATGGATTTAAGGACATATGTATATGTATATAACTATATATTAACTATATAAACACTGCATTTCTGCAATAATATAGGCATAATTAGTAGCAGACTAGCAGTAATTCAGTAAAAGTGTAAAACTGAATCCATCCAAAGTCTAAACTGAAAGTAATATTACCTGCTGGCTGCTACCTAGAGCAGATCAGCATCCAAACAAAATGCATCAGCAGCAGCACCATCTTCGTCCAATCCAGTTGCTTCTTGGGTTTGTTCTGCTTGTGCTGCAGCAACACCATCTTCTTGATCATCACTATCCTCCTCTCCAATATCTTGAGCTGCTGTATTTCTTGAACGCTTCCTTGTCCTAACATATGTTCGTTGAGGCTGAGAAGACGAACCAGCACCTGCAGCAGCTATTCTTGGCAAGTTTCTGCCTCGAAGAGCCTGAGTTGCTCCTAAAGCCTCATCCACAGCATGCCATATGTTGTTGTCACCATCATCTTCATTTTCTTCAACCCATTCATTTTCCCACATGAACTCTTCAAGCACGAGTGGGTTGCTTCTTTTTCCTTTGGATCCCAGCTCTCTTAGTGTTTGAAACCTATTTTCCATCTTCCTATTGTAACTGACATAGACCAATTTATTAAGCCTCTGGTGTTCTAGTCGGTTCCTCTTTTTTGTATGGATCTAAAAATGCACAATTGCAAGACATCAGATTCAGCAAAAAAAGGGCTGACCTATACAACCACTCAAACAAGTGAACAAGAACAACAATACTTACTGCTGCAAAATCTGACCAATTTCTCTCACAACCTGAAGCTGCACAACATAGGCTTATAACCCTTTTTGCTAAGCTTTGTAGTTCATATGCCAGTCCTCCATATGCACCCCACCATAGGACTGTTATAGTTATACAAAAAATAGATCAGTTGTAGTGCCAAACAGAAACAGGCAAACAAACTAACTAATGCTGCAATAGTAAAACAGACTTACTAGGACTTTTTTTCTCTCTTTCTCTTATTGCTCCAGCCTTTGAAAAGCATTCCCCTTCTGATCTTTCATAGTCATCTGCTTGTTTACTTATTTTTGTTTGCTCATCCTCATCACTGATCATTTTCCACAAAACATCATTGAACATAGCTCGAAGTCTTGCAGCTTGCCTCCTGTCTTTATCCCTTAAGGTAAAGAATTTACCTGGATTCAAATAAAGGGCTGCCCCATATAATTTTTGCTCCATCTGAGTATCCCACCTCTTCTCAAAGCATGAGATTACTTCAGCAAGTAATCGTGGCTTCTCTTTCAAAGACTCCTGTATGGTAGCTTTTGCTTTGTCCATAGCTGCCATTATCTCTGGAGCTGCTGGCGTCTCATCACCGTCAGCAATCCTTAGAGCAATGAGTAGTGGTTGTGAAGCCCGAAGACAATTTTCAAGAGTTTGCCAAAATGATACTGAAAGGACAATATTTTCAGCTTGTTCACCTTCTTTAACTAGGGCAAATTTAGACCCATTCCATTCATCACTAACAAACAAGCCTTGTAATTTACTCTTATGCTTATACATGCTTGCCAAAGTCAAGAATGATGTTGCAAATCGAGTCACACCTGGCCTAACAAGGTCCCCACCTAGCTTTTCTCTCATTAGGCTGTGAAGTCGGAAGTCGCCCATGCTTGTACAGGAACCTCGAAACCTTCTTGGCCATGTTGATGCAAGTGTTGAACTCCTTGATCTTGCCAATATCCTCCAACAACAAATCCAAGCAATGCGCAGCACAAGGAGTCCAAAACAGATGGGGAATTCTGTCCATAAGGATCCTCCCTGCTGCTTTGAAATTGGCTCCATTGTCAGTGATCACCTGGACCACATGTTCTTTCCCCACCTTAATTATTTGCTTCTCCAATGGATCTGCCAACATATTGGCATTTGCTATCTCACTTGATGCATCGACAGAACCTAAGAAGTAGGTCCCCGCTGGACTGTTGGCAAGGAAGTTTATCAAATGCCGTTGTCGTATGTCAGTCCGCCCATCTGACATAATTGAGCAACCATATTCCTTCCAAGCCTCTTCATGCTTAGCTCTCAATGTTGATGTTCTCTTCACTGCCCTTTCAAGCCAAGGTACCCTTGCCTCATAGTATGATGGGCCACGATATCCAGGACCATACTGACCAATGGACTCCATCATAATCTGCCAGCTTCTTGAATTGACGACATTCAATGGAATCTTGTTCTCATATAGAAAATCAGCTACATGGTCGTCAACAATTTGCTTTGCTTCTGTTCCTTTCTTTGTGCAATGCTCAAGAGTGGTCTGAGAAGTTCTATTTTTATGTCTCTCTGCTACAACTTCCTCTGGAGTCTTGCAAAGCATGGCACTCACTGATTTGCTTGCCTTCTGTGTATTTGGTTTTATAGGAGCTGCTACAACAAATGAAGACATGGAAGCTTGAGCAATTTGCTTTTTTGTTTGCTTGGTTTTTGTCCCAGAACTTGGTAGGGGGCCTACATCAATCTGCTCCCCTTCCTCTTCACCTTCATCACCATCCGAAGTAATCACAACCCTCATGTTCCTTCTCAGATAGGTGTGCATCTCCTTTGAAACCACTTCTGGTACTCTAGCACACTTCATGGTGTCACCAAACCCACCGGCTAGATGCTGCTTAAACCTCTTGATTCCAGATGGCACAATCTTCTTACAGAAGACACACTGAACAAAATCCTTCTTTGTTGTGTCTGGCCACCACCCAAACTGCCATCCTGGGTCCTGTGACCTTGCCTTTCTCTTGGGGTCATTTGCTTGTGCACTAAGGTCAGGAGGGAGTGCTGCAATTGCCTTTTCAGCAAGGGTTTTACAATCTGCAGCAGCTGATAAAGCAGACGCAGGACCAGTGCTACCTGCATTTGAGGCCACTTGAGGAACAGAAGCACTTTGACTTTCACTGCCGACCATATTTGACCCAGGGAATAAGACCTCAACGTTATTAGCACGTCCACAGCCACCATTAAAATCTGAACAGACAACACAAACACACAATCAGAGAAGGGAGAGGGAAGGGCTACTGCTATCTTCCGGGCGCTGCAGAGGTAACAGAGGGAAAGGGAAGGCTGGGAAATAATCAGAGAAGGGAGAGCAAGTGCTACCTTCAGATGACGAGCTCATCTTCAATTCTTGACTAGCTGAGTAGCTGGCAGACGCCGGACGGCTGGAGCACTTGGAGGCTTGACCGCTGGAGCAGAGACGCCGGCAAGGACAGAGGAGAGGTGAGAGATGTCGGCAAGGACAGAGGAGAGGAGAGGATTAGGGTTTTCTGGCGGCTAGGAAATGTTCTGGCGGCTGGAAGGCCTTGGCGGCTGGGAGCCTGGGGGGTTTCTGAAGGGGCGCTACTGTAGATGGGCCAAAAACCAGAGGGAAGCCCAGTACCAAAAGTCCAGAACTGAAACGACCAAAAACGACTAGACTGCGCTCGACTAGACGACTAATCGCCCCGGTCGACGACTAGTCGGACGACTAGGACGACTAGAAACCCTAATCGCGTCGTCCTCCTAATCGCCCATCTCCAGGCGACCAGCCCGACTAATCGCGATTAATCGCGATTAGTCGGACGACTTGTAAACACTGATTTGAAGTCGTCCGATTAATCACGATTAGTTGGGCTGGTTGCCTGTTTGTGTTCGACTAGACAGGTTGGTCGACCTAGTCGTCCGACTAGTCGCCGATTAGGGCGACTAATCGTCCGCTTATTGCTTCCTAGTCGCCCGACTAGGGTTTTGGTATTGGGCCATTTTCAACCCATCTACAATATCCTTTAGTCTGGCCTCTCCTCTCCTCTACTAATACCCAGACGGCCAGCCGCCAAAACTAGCGTACGCCTCCTCTCTCCCCCGACGTCTAGCCTTCAGACCTGGTCGCCGGCGGCTGCCACTGCGCCCCAGACTAGACATCCTGCTCTGGCATCTGCGCCACAGAAAACCTGTGACTGCTCACCTGCACCCCCTGCTGGCCTGCTCCACCAGCGCCTCTGCCTGCTTGGCTGCTGTCCTGCTGTAGTCGAGAAGACTAGCACCGGCGGCGACCGTGACAGAGTACCAGCATCTCCACTCTCTAGCAGACCAGCACCATTGACGAGATGAGCTCGTCATCTCAAGGTTCCTCTTGCTCCCCCGTTCACCCCTTCTTTGTATTTCTGCCAGTGCTGAAGTAGTGGATATCAGGAAAGTCACAAATCACAATAAAGCAATATGTTATTTTGTTTATCCTAGCTGTTTGTTCTAAATTATATAATGTATATAGTTATATTTATATATATATACCTAGTGCTGAACTAGTGGATGTCAGGTAAGTCACAAATCACAATAAATCAATCTGTTATTTTGTTTATCCTAGCTATTTGTTTCTAATTTATATAATGTATATATATACCTATATAAGTATAACTACTACTCTAAAAGGTCTAGGACGACCCGAGACCGACTAGGGGTCGACTAATCGCCTTGGTCGTCGCCTAATCGCAACTAGTCGCGTGGTCGGTCCCAAGGTTCGACCAGGCGAGCAGGCAACTTGAAATCATTGCTTGAAATAAAGTCTGTACATGTATTTGAGGTATTTTTTCTGTTCTTATTATAAGCCTTACTTAAATACTGGTCTAAGAGTATCTCCAAGAGTTTTTCTTAAACTCTAAATCTTCACTTGGAGTCATTCGAATAAAAATAGCCCTTTATGTCTTTTCACCCTCCAATAGTTTTTATATTGTTAGACAGGTATATGCTCCAATAAAAGATAATGCCTTGCATTGAGTCCTTAGACAATTTATATAGAGTACATGACGTAGGAGATAATGCAATCAACAAATATATATGGCAAACTCTAACACATGCCAGTCTAATAGACACAATATATGGGTCGGGCCTAAGCCCATTACAGCTGTAACACACACATGTCTAACACCCCTGTAGTCTCAACTTTAGGCATTACAAATGTTGAGACTGGATCGAAACTCCGAGAACACCAGAGGGGAGCCCCTTGGTGAACATGTCGACAAATTGCGAAGTGGTCGGGACGCAGAGGACGCAAACATCGTGACGATGACTCGCTCGTGGTTGAAGTGGAGGTCGATTTTCACGTGGTTCGTGCTCTGGTGCTGCACAGGGTTGGAGAGGTATACCGCGTATCGTTGTCGCAGTAGACGAGTGTGGCGCACATGAGGGGATGCTAGAGCTTTTGGAGCAGTTGATGGAGCCAGGATGCCTCGGCTATGCTGTTGGCCACAACACGATACTCATCCTCAGAGCTAGAGCGGGAGACGACGGGCTGCCGCTTCGAGGACCAGGAGACGAGGTTGGTGCTTAGGAACACGGCCCAGCTAGAGGTGGACTGGCACGTGTTAGGGTAATCGACCCAATCAACATCGGTGAAGACGACCAACTCAGAAGTCAGAGAGGGCCGAAGAAGACTGTAGTCGAGGGTCACAGAGGTAGTTAATAATCCCCTTGGTAGCGATAAGATGGGACTCCTGCGAGACATGCATGTGAAGGCACACTTACTGGACCGCGTAGGCAACATCGGGCCAGGTGAAGGTGAGGTGCTGGAGAGCCTGATGAGGCTTCGGTAGGCCGTTGTATCGCTGACCACGACACCTTCGTCGTTGTAGACCTTCCCTTGAGTGTCAACAAACGTGGAGCAGGGCTTGTAGTTGGACATGTTGGCCAGCTCTAGAATGTTGATGACGTACTAGCGCAGGTGAAGGAAGAGGCTCTAGGGGCGTCACTCCATGGTTACCTCGAGGAAGTGATGGAGAGGGCCCAGGTCCTTCATCGCGAGCTCACGTTGTAGGGTGGCGATCATGCGCTGGAGGAGGGCGTCACTAGACAACGTAAGCATGATGTCATCGACTTAGAGGAGGTAATCAGTGCCGTCGCCGCGCTGAAGGATGAACCGAGATGTGTCTGACTTGGCCTCGACGAAGCCAAGGAAGACCAAGTAGGAGGCGAAGTGACTGTACCAGGCCCGAGGCACGTACTTGAGGCCATATAAATAGCAGTTAAGCTTACACACCATACTTAGGCGAGTGGAGTCGATGAAGCGACAGGCAAACTGCAGCACACTGTCTTAGTCAGAGTGTTGTGAAGGCATTCTTGAGGTTCAGCTGGTGGATCGCCCAGTCCCGGGAGAGGCCGAGTGAGTGGATAGTCTGAACGGTGGCGATCTTTACCACGAGGCTAAAGGTCTTGTCGTAGTCCATTAAGGATTCCGAGTGAACCCCTAAAGGATCTAACAAGTCTTGTACTGATACAAAGTACCATTGGCCTTGAGCATGTGACAGAAAATCCATTTGCCGTTGACCACATTGGTGCCTGGGAGAGGCAACACCAAGTCCTTGGTGTGGTTGGCCAACAAGGTTCCATACTCCTCCGTAGCACGTTGCCAGTGGGTAGGGTTGGAAACGAGCCGAGCTCGGCTCGCCCACTGCACGAGCTAAACAAATGAGGCTCGACTCGACTTGAAGTTGGCTCACGAGCAGACTCGGTTCGTCTAGGCTCGCAAGCCACATCCTTGTAGGTATTATTGCATTATATAGTGATAGTCTGTAAATGTGAAATATATAATGAGTAAAATGCAGTTCCCTTAGTGTCAATCCGATCCATAAACTAATAACTAGTACAATGCCCGTGCATTGCGACGACATACAGTCATATTTGATACCCATAAAAAATAAATTTAATATCAAAGTGAACATATAGTCCACATATCAGATATTAAACTAATAAGAACAAATATTAAACTTCATCTTAGCCAAAAGGCTGAGAAATGTATGAGTTTAAAAGGAGCCTGACCCCCTTTTTTATAGTTTGCTTGATCGCTCGTTCTCCTTTAGCTAGCGAGGTGGTACTATGTGGGAGCGCTGCGTTGCGTGTGGCTTCCTATCGTGTTGGGTTTGAGTGGTTTATCACGACCCTTCTGTGGTGTACCGACCCATTGGTAGGCGAGAAGCGGGGAAGAGAAACAGGCTGACACGCTTCGCACATGACGCACACATGACACACGAAATTGATGCTTGAAAGTAGTAGAGATTAGTAGGCAAGAAGCGGGAAAGAGGAACAAACCTACACGCTTCGCACGCGACTCACGACGCACGAAACTTGTGCTTGAAAGGAGTAGATAAGAGAAGTATGCCTTTTAAGGGCTTAATCATTATACGAGTTTCTATCAAGTCCTAATGAGCCAAAACAGATTAGATTGAACCACTTAGGGAGGATCACGAAGACGTTTGTGCCATCTTGTTGATGTGGCCGAGACGTTTGTACCACCGCTAGGCGTCGTTGTCCTTGGGTTGGGCAAGCTGCGCTACCTGGCGCACCATCTGAAGCCATAGTACGTACAACTGATTCTTCTGCAGCTCCACCCGGGCGAGCAACCGGTTTCGTGATCCCAGATGCGAAGGATGCCGTGCTCGACCTCAACACGGGAGCCACCCTCGTCGAGTTGACCCACACTGATGATGGAATTCTTTAGCCGTGGGATGTAGTAGACACCCCTTAGTGCCTTGTGCTCGCCACGCTTGCTGGAGAAGACCACCGTGACGATCTCATTGATGTCAACGACGAAACCATCACCAAACTTGACATTTCCCTTTATGTCATGATCTAGCTCGGCGAAGACGTCATCGCAACCGGTCATGTGATTTGAGGCTTTGGTGTCGACATACCAGCCTTTGTCGTCATCCGCTGCTATAACGCTCGCACCTTGGGCTCGTTGATGTGGAGACCTAGGCGCGTCGTTGGTTCATTCTCCGGCTCGAGGCAAGTTGGAGCGGGATCGACGCTCGTGACAGTGAGTAGGAGAGCCGCATCATCCTCGTCTTCGTGTGTCAAGTTGGTGCGCTCCTTCCTTAGCGCGCGACACTCCTTGACCACTGCTTCTTCTTGCCACAATTATGGTCCTTGAGGTTGTTGCACCCACCAGACTTCCTTCGTGGCTTGCGGCGTTGGTAGCTACTTCCCTTCGACGATGAGGAGTCGTCTCTGCCGCTATGGCACCCGCGCGTACGTTTCTCCCACTGCTCTGCTGTTAGGTACAACTTGCTGTCAACACGCCACAGTGGGGGCTCCTCCTCGGCGTCCCTTTCTTCTGCTGTGCGCAATGGCCTAGAGAGATCCTCCACGATGAGCTTGGTGAGGTTCGCCATGATTTCAATGGCGACGGCGACCTCGCTGAACTTCTTGGGGACGATGCGCAACGCCTTCTCGACATGGTGTGGTTCCACCTCCTTGCCTACGGTCTCCATGGCTGTGACGAGGATGGAGATGCACATGGTGAAGTCATCAACGGATTCATCTGTCTTGAAACGGATCGTCTCGAACTCTCGGCGTAGTCGACGTGTGTTGGACTTCCGGACTTGGTCACTCCCGAGTGCAGGGATTGCATCGCCTTCCAAGCCTCCTTGGTCGTCTCCATGACAGGCAATTGTGCTACCATCTCCATTGGCACGACGGTCGTGATGGCATCTAGGGCCATCATCTCCTCCTGGTCGGAGGCGCCGTCGTGTTCGTCTGCATCCCAAAGGTTTCGAGCCTTCATCTTGATCTTCATCAGTAGTGCCCATCCCAAAGGTCTTGGTAAGGAGAGGCCAATTCACATGTCTGTCGACATCGCGCACCGTGCGCGAGGAGCTGGACTCATCCTCTCCAGTCTTCTTGCCGCCCTGGAGCCCTTTGATCCAGGTGACGGTGGAAGTGTCTTGTTTCCCTTGGTGAAACGAATCGTGGGATCGCGGTTCCATCGACGATCGACTACGATCGACTTTAGGAAGAATCAATAGGCTCTGATACCTGAGGTTCGCACTTGAACCCACAGAAGTAGACACAGATATTTTGGTGCTGTCGAAGGCAGTTTTATGTTTATGTTACTCTCTTATTTATCTGTTAATAATAATTACATGGCCAAGTGGCCTAGTGCCGCCGAACTAGAAGGCATGTTGGAGAGTAACTGACTCCACTACCTCCCTTCTCCTAAAGACTAGGGCAAAGCCCCACTAGGATAGACTCGACCAGTTGCAAGTTGCATGGGCACTACTCTAGCTCTGCCTGACGAAACTGAACTTGGGAAAAACACAGACATACCTCTAGACTCGAAATTGGAAAGCCTACCACTAACAGAAATAGATGTGGAGTTATCAATAGCTGCCACACCTCGTATGCGCTGCGCTCCCAAAGGAGCACGGCCTCGGAGGCACACTCCGGTCGCCCTTGCAGAGCGCGGACACCAGCTCCAACTTCCGCTCCGCGAGGAATTCCAGTTGGCGCGCGATCTCGCGGCGACTAGCATGCCCGCACAGGTCTGAGAGCACTAGTGATGCGAAGCAGAAGGTGGCCTCGAGTGTCTGAAGTGCCGGCTTGACCAGACCCTCGCCTGCCTAGTTCGGGAAGCACCCGACCTTCCACAGGCATGGTCCAATGAGGGCTAGTCTTGCCGTGCCTTGATGCCATCCATTGCTGCGGCGTCCCTAGACATCCACTTGAAGAACGCGACGATGGCGTTGGCCACAGAGCGACGCATCGGTGTCCTGGCCCTGCCGCTTCTGCAGACGGTGTCCGTGAGCATCCCTGGCGCCTAGCGTGTCGTCGTCCATCATGTCAATGTGCTCGTAGTGCTCGACCACCAGGTGTCACGATGGTGCGGTCCATCTCATCGTAGAAGGTCGGCATTGCGTCTGCTTCAAGGGCAGACATGGAGCACGCATCGAGGACAGACACCATCGCTGAGGCCATGGGCAGATGAACTCGTCTCGGTCACCATGCAGGAGCTGCATCTTGACATCACGTATGTGCATCCAGGCATGCACTTCTATGCAGTCATGTCTCGAAACTACGGAAGCCACATCGAAGAGGATGATCGCTCCGCTTTCGTCGATGGTCACCCTCGCAGAGTGCGGACACCAGCAGACCAGCTCTGCTATCCACGCTGCTAAAGACTCCAGTTGACGTGAGAGCTCGCGGAGATTGGCATACCTGCTCTGATCGGACAACGCGAGACGAGAAGTGGAAGATGACCTTGAGCGTTTGCAGCGCCGGCTTGACCAGGCCCTCGCCCGCCCACTTCGGGAAGCACCATCCTTCCACAGGCTCGTCAGTTATGGCCGGGACAGGTATTGCTCGTGCACCTCAGTCACAAAACACATCCTAGTCACAAAACACATCCTGCACCCTCAGAACGGTCGACGAGGAGGATGGCGTGCACGATTCGTCGTCTCGCCGAACCTGTGTGACTAGGGATAGCTTGGGCATTGCCATTCATGCTCTAGTTGAAGTCTCATAGGTGTATGTTGTCTTTTCAAATTCATCCTACATCCTACGAGACTGAAATTGATTTATCAGGTTCGTGTTTTGAGTTTTGCCACGTCTCCTCTCTAAATGGTTCAATCGGTTTTGTTTTGGCCCATTAGGACTTAATAGAAACCTAAACATTGATTAAGCCCTTAAGAGTATCCATGAGGAGCGAGGTATATAGCAATGTGCCCTTGCCATGGGTGGACTTACGTTGGCCATGAGGGTGGTTGAAAGTCGCCTTGAGGGGGGCGATGAATTGGCAAAACCTGAAATTTACAAACTTTAAACACACACTAAGGCCGGGTTTAGCGTTAGAATTAAATCGGAGTACATAAGATAGTTCTCCTTGCTTGGAGTTGCTCAATCAATGTGGGCAAGGGAACTTTTAGAGAGAGGAAAGAAGGGAAACAAATCAAGTGAAGATCAACAAGTGAACACGGTGATTTGTTTACCGAGGTTCGGTTCCAAAGAACCTAGTCCCCGTTGAGGAGGCCACAAAGGCCAGGTCTATTCCAACCCTTTCTCTCTCTCAGTCGGTCACACAGACCGGTCGATGTTTCTCCTTAATCACTTGGGTCACTAAGACTCCGCAAGGATCACCACACACTTAGGTGTCTCTTGCTAGCTTTACAAAGCACTTAAAGAATAAGAATGAGAAGGAGAAAGCAATCCAAGCAACAAGAGCAACAAAAGAACACAAATGATCATCTCTCAAGTTTCTAAGCAATTGAGTTGTTTTTTGGAGCTTGAAGTGAATTGAATGCTTTGATTGTGTCTTTGTAGTGTTTGCCTTTGCTCTTGTATTGAATGAGAAGTGTAGGAGGCTTGGATAGCTTGAATGAAGGTGGTTGGGGGGTATTTATAGCACCAACCACTATTCCAGCCGTTGCTGTCGATGGCCACACCGGACAGTCCGGTGGTGCACCGGACAGGTCACTGTTCAGTGTCCGATGTGCGCCACGTCAGCTGCCCGTTGGGGTTTGGAGCGGTTGACCGTTGAAGTCCTTTGTCTTGCTGCACCAGACAGTTCGGTGCCGCACCGGACATGTCTGGTGCTTTCTGATTTCTCTGCTCTGACTTCTGACTACGCACTGTTCACTTTTGCAGTCGACCGTTGCGTGCATTTGACCGTTGCTCCAATGGCTCACCGGACATGTCCGGTGCACACCGGACAGTCCGGTGAATTATAGCGGAGCGCCTCCTTGAGAAACCCGAGAGTGGCTAGTTCGTGAGGTGCTTGGCCTGGGCACCAGACACTGTCCGGTGCACACCAGATACTGTCCGGTGTGCCACTGGCAGCACCAATGCTAATCTTTGCGCCAATCTTAGTTGAGTCCCCAACTTAATTTCTTTCTTGGTTCATGTTGAACCTTATGCACCTGAGGTAAAAGACATCTGGGCAAACTAGTTAGTCCACGTGGTTTGTGATGGACGTCAAACACCAAAATCGATTATAGGAAATGTTTTAAGTCCATTTCCCTTTCAGTGGTGCTTTGCTGTCGGTGCTCTTGGCACCCGTATGAGGCGTGGTAGTCTGGTAGACGTGTTGGAGGAGCCCCACAACTGCCGTTGTGGCCGTGCTTGCCATCGTTGCTGCCCATTGCCACTATTGCAGTGGTTGTTGCAGTTGTTTCAGCTGTTGCCGGAGTTGTTGTTCCCAATATTGTTTCTGGTACTAGAGCCGGGCGAATGAGACGATGTCGAAGACAGGGGCTTTGGAGTACACGATGTGTTATTGGAGTAGTGCGTCGTTGGAGTCCTTGTTAGATCGGAGATGTCTAGATAGATCTCTTCCACAGAAGATCATCTCGGACCTTGAGAAAGTTTACGAATGGCGAGTAGCGGCGAATGCTTTGTCAAGGTGCTTGAAGCGCTGGTTGAGCCCTTTGCAAGATGTTGAGGACGATGATCGTGTCGTCGTCAGATCCTAGTTTAGCGAGGGCATCGACCATGCTTTTGAACTTGCGGTGTTCTCTCCCACGGAGAGGTCACCCTATACAAAGATGTGGAAGGCAGCGTCTAGGTGAAGATCATGGGTCTTGCGATTACCTAGGAACTGGTTCTCAAGACCAAGCCACAAGTGCCGTGCGGTGCGACCACGTTCCGGAACGACCTCTTAAATATTATGGGAGATCATGTTGGTGTGTCAGCAAAGGACGACGTTGTCCATGTAGTTTCTGCCGGGGTTGTTGGGGGAAAGCATCGTCCACTCAATATGGTCAGCGAGGGCGTACCGTGTCAAGGCCAACATCATGAGATCATGCTAGCGAGCGTAGTAGGACGACGATGCGTCTAGAACGGTATTCGCTAGTTGGCGAACATTTGAGACAGTTATCATAAACTAGATATGGAGGCTAGCGATGACGGTCGCCTCGTCGGAGGCGTTTGACTGGGCATCTAGGGTTGAGGAAGACAACTGTTAGGTGGCGACAACCTTCTGTTCTAGGTTGGCAGCGTTGGCCTGCTTCTCTTCAAGGAGCTAGCGGGCGACCTACACAGGTTTGCGTGCGCCGACAATCTTCTTTGTAGTGTTGTCGGTGATGATTAGGTCATTGAGCCACTACCTAAAAGCAGTGACGTCGAAGTCCGGCAACATGACGAGGAGGCGGTGGCCTGGAGGGGCTACAACTAGGGGACGACGTCTGTTGGTGCGGTGGCTAGAGAGGCGATGACCTAAGTAGGGCCGATGGAGCGAAAGCGAGTGAAAAACGGATCGAGGCTTTGATTACCATGTTAGACAAATATATATGCGGCAACGGAAGATTATGTCTTGCATTGAGCCCTTAGGTGGTTTATATAGACGTACATGACACAGGAGATAGGCAACCCACCATTACATTTGACAGTCTATGAAACACAATATCTACCAAATATACTCTAACACATGCCAATTTACTACACACTATATCAAGGCTACCAAATATGGTATTGTGGGAACCCAGGAACAGCTATCCCGCTTACTCGTCTTCTGCTCCTTGGCGCCTCCGCCAACACCCTCAGCCCCACGCCGGCGGCCACTCCGGTGTCGGCGGCAACCCCCAAGGTCGCCCCCCCCCCCGTCCTAGGAGGCGCCATACTCCATCCTGGTTCCGTCCCCTCTGCCGCTGGGAAGGTCCAAGGCACAAAGGTGGAAGGACTCTAGCCCTGTTCTCCTTGGCGATCGGAGGCCCAAGCCCCCCTCCTATCAAGCCATGATTCATGCTCCTTCGGTGGCGCATCTCCTTCCCACGATGAGGCCTTGAACACCGCGAGTCCTACGACGCCTTCTGATGTGCTAGACGAGGGGACTGGCTCCAATTGGCAAGTGGTTGTGAGGCGCAAGGATCGTTGTCAGTGCTCTCATCCTTCTCGGCTCCGTTGGTCAGTCCTGGTGGATTTGCATGGGAGGTGTTTCAACTGTTTTTCAACCTCCCATAGGGCCGCCCTCTACTGTCGTTGTCCACGTTGTTTCTGCTGTCTGGGTCATCGCGTGGGGAGCGACCGCAAGGGGTCCATGACTTGCGATGAAGGGGAGAACAACGGTGGCGTCCATATAAAAGTGGAGGAGAACACACGGCGTAGCGCACGAGAGACAGGGAGGTGAGCGCCCCGGAAAGCTGAGCGCGTGCACAGGAGCCGGAGTGGGGTGAGGAACAGGGAGAAGCTTGCCGAGCTAGAATAGCGAGGGCAGTGCAGGTCCAACACGAGAGCATGTGCGAGATGACGACAGCACAGGAAGGCCGCACGGGGGGGGGGGATCAGCACCGAGGGTGGAGGTCGCATGCCGGGAGGGGCCAGGCAGGCCGCGCCGTGCAGATGTGGCGGCAGAGGTCTGGTGGGCCGTGCCGCGCGGGCAACGGCGGTGGTCCACACGTGGAAGGTCGGTCGGCGGCAGAGATCCACACGTAGGGGAAGGGCTGCGCGGCGGGCCTGCGCCAAGGGACGACTGGCGGCGATTCGACACTGGAGGAAGGCCGGTGGCGGGCGTCACCTGCATCTGAGGGAGGGTGCAGAGAAGCTTGCGACTGTGGTGCATGGAGAGAGAAACTGGCTCTGGTACCAATTTGGAATGGGAAACCCTAAGGCCCTGTTCGCTTTTCACGGATTGGAGCCCTGGAATGGTTCCCAGCCGGATTACTTCTTTAATTTATATAAATTTTGATAAGCTGGAATGAATCCGGGTTCATTCCTGAAGAAGCGAACAGGCCCTAACCATAATCAGGGTTGGGAGTGCATATATGCCAAGCCCATTACACAGAGGGGTATGCAAGTAATTACACGGAGACTGACCAAAACCCTAACATGGGATTCTAACATTGAGGATAGACACATTTGGCGCTTCTCACCCTCTGGTCAGTATTCTGCGACGTCGGCTTATGAGCGTTTCTTCCAGGGAGGGATCCTCTTTGACTCTTGGGAACATATTTGGAAATCCTGGGCACCTGGTAATTGTCACTTCTTCATGTGACCAGGGGTTTTAGTCCATTGATCATTTTCTTGCAGCCTGTGTTTTCTCCCGACAATTCTGGTTCCAGCTTCTTCAGAAGGTCGGTCTCCAGAAGCTGTGCCACGAACCTGGAATTGCTTCCTTTGGTGATTGGTGGTGGCATGCTAGTGAGGCAGTATCTAGGCTCTCAAGGCATGGTCTGAATTCTATGATTATTTTGGGAGCTTGGTCCCTCTGGAAACATCACAATAGATGTGTGTTCGATGGAATTTCGACCTAACCTTTCAGGCCTTGTGATCCAAGTCTCAGAGGAGCTGCATCTTTGGAGTTTAGCTGGGGCAAAGGGTGATTCTCACCTAGCTGCCCGAACTCTGGAGTTGGGTGCTTGATGTATTGGTCGTTCCTTTTGGTTAGATTTTTGTCTCAGACACGTATGTCCTTGTTCTAGGGAGGGGGTGTGTGTTGGGGGTTTTCGGGCTTTCTTTGTACCCGCTTTTTTCTTAATATAAATGATATGCAGCTCTCCTGCGTCTTCGATAAAACAAGGCTACCAAATAAACTCTAACATATATATCTTGTGGAGCACTCTATAGAGCTAACCCCACTCTTCATCTTTGGCCAGTGACAAATTAGGAATAGAGAATTACAATATTTGGATGTTTAATTAGAGAAGTTCGAGGCATTTTTTCACCTAAATCTCTATTCCTATCAATATGGGTGGATATAACGTGGCTCTTGGAGTTCCTCTAATCAACAATTGGGACGTGTTTTCTCATAGTTTCTGATCTCTCATCATCAAACATCACCTTCCATTCCAGAATGATACATTTTATATAGGAAAATGTCAAAAATTATAAACTGTGATGAACAATTATTCAAATAATTTTTAAAGTTTAGGACAAAACTTGTGACCAACAGTCTATCCCAACTTGCTTGAGACTGAAAGACTTTGTTGTTGTTGTTCTGGACAAAACTTGTATCAATACATTTGTATTTCAAGTGCCTGTAAGACGACATTGATATTTGATACTTCTGCAAATGACAACATATTGTAAGAAGTTAAGGGTTAAAATATAATTTGTATGATTTCTGGTCTTCTGCTGCTCAAAATATGTTACCATTCTTGGGGCGAGGGAGTAGCTATAATAACAGTTCTATGAAGGGTGTCCGAGTCTTATATCACCTACCCTAATTATGATACCTAACCTTGATAGAGACTAGCTTGGGTCTCTGCCGTAATTATTTTATAAGTACTTTTAACATCTACTAGTGTTTTCTTTTTAATTTTATCATCTATTTCAGTTAAATATGTATAATGTTTCAATCTCCACTTATGCGGTTAATAGGTGCAACGACTAATATACAAGCAGATACTAGGTGCAAGCGTGCAAACAGACTTTTTAGTCCGTTTGATCTGTATCCAACGATAGATACAATTGTGGTTTGTTAGGGTTTTTTTTATAAAGCTATACCAGGGTTTAAGTGCTAAATATGACATTCTGTTGGATCTAGATCTAACGGATCAAAATGTCTGCTTGCGTGCTTGCACCTAGTACCTATTTGCATATTAATCGTTGCCGCAGTTAATGTGTAGCATATTAATCGTTGCCGCAGTTAATATACCCATGTAGATTTTGCATCCGCTATTCTGCCTAATCTTTTTAAAAACGGTGTAGGTTATGCAACCGAAACATACAAATTGGCAGATTTGAACGCGGAGGCTCAAGAATCTGGAGATGATGAAGATGATAATGTGTGGGAAGAGGGTTAATGCTGAAAAGATAACTGGCGACCCCTGCTCCCTCTCGAATTTTGAACTGGTATCCCGTCACACGGGTCAAAATTATTTCACTGATGAGCCTGATTATGTTGAACGCATGATCACAAGAAATTTTTAGTTGAAGATGTACAAAATATACTTATATTTGAGTAGCGGGTTAACATTTTTCTCTGTTACTTAAATATTTGAGTAGCGGGTTAATATTTGATGTGTGGGGGCAACTTACACGCCTCTGTTTATCTGAAAGGAATCAGAGTGAAAAATGACAGATCCAAACTTCTATACGTACATGCACGTTTATGTCCTGAAAGTGAAATTGCAATCTTTCGATACCCACGTTTGACATATAGTTCACGGTTGTCTCTTGCTCTAAGTTTCTGAGTTGTCACAGTATCTTGCAATGGTGATTTGCTTCAGTCTGCAGGCTGCCATCGAAACCTCGCATCGTTGTCAGATTGCTTCCTTTTGTCATGAGACCGTCTCCAATAAGGGCCGTCAAAGGTCTGTTCGTGAATTTATGGGGTGTCGTCAAAGGTCTGTTCGTGAATTATGGGGTGTTTGGTTCGAGGAATAAGCTAGTTCAGCATCTTTGTACTTCTCACTATTTTTGTTTGGTTTGTAGAATGGAAAGAGTTGATCCATCACCATCTCATTTCTCTTATTTAGTACTAATATGAGAATGAGGTCATTTCACCAAATTTGAGTAATAAATCCATGATATATCACTTTAAATTGGATGAAGTGATTTTTTAAACCAAACACTCCCTTAACGGATGGAGGCGTTCCCTACATGTTCCACCAAGACACTTCAAACCGTGCGCTAACATTTAGGGGCGGCCTTCGAAACGCTAAATATGTGTCAGAATCTGTTTTCCACACATATATTGACGTAACAAGTGTAATGTACCAAAAGATAATACAATAAAGGCATAAAAGAGAGAGTATAATAATATTATTACATCATCCATACTTAAGAGTCTTTAAACAATATCATAATCAAAGTACTCGTCAACATCTTCGTCAAAGTCTTTCTCGTCACTTTCTGATAAAAAAATTAGCAAGAGTTAAGCTCACCTATGGTGGGGGCTCAACAAATGAGAGGAATTACGCAAGGTTAACAGGGTACGCTATGGTTATGTGGTAAACATTTTAGTTGGTTAGTATTTTATTAACAACACCTAATTTACTAATTATAAGTGTATCCTAAAACTCAATTAAATCACGAGCATAATGATTATATCTCAAAAGCACTTAAGTGAAGTGTAAACAAACCATTTTAAACCAAGGGATCACGATTTATTCTCCATATTTAAGTTCAATTATCATGTGAGGGTCCATGTTGCTCTTAACCGTGAGCTCGGCTGATATATCAGTTTTACACTCTGCAGAGGTGGTACAACTTTACCTACAAGTTGTGTGTCCCCTCTAGCCTGAGTTGTATGGACCCGTAAACACTGCCGAGGAGAACGATTAGGGATCCACTATGAGGCTTTCACAAAATATCCTTAGTACAAAGCCACCCACTGAGGTTTCCACGTCAGTATTGGTGACCCTCTGGATGAGGCACCTTAGCCAAGACTACCACCCCATGTCAACGAGAGCTGCTGTAGCATCCCAAAAATTTAAACCTTGAAATTTTCTCAAACTTGCTCTAAATTCAAAATGAATTTTAAATTTCATTTTCAAAATGTTTGTTTGCGAGTTGATTTCAACAAATAAAATATAGTGGTCTATATTCTCTCCAAAATCCTCCTCAAAATATACTACAAATATTTCTCCAGTGATCCCCTCTGATTCTTTCCAGAAATATTGACCAAATATTCCACCGATAATTCTGCAAATATTTTCCTCCTGAGAAATACCTTCAGAATCATTTTTAAAGGCCCTACAAATATTTTCTCCATAATTTTCCTCAGGCTCATACGTATACGTACGCCTCCGGTGTCATACACTGAGTTCTACAAGCTAATTACACTAATACAAGACAAATCCATGCTTATCTCCCACTAATCCTCGCCTCCCCCCTAATCCCCCCACCTAGCCTATAAATAGAGGGGCAAGGGCCTCCTCTCAAGCCACCCCAAGCCATTTCATGGCAACTCTCTCCCTCCCCCCCACACGCCCACTCCACCTCCCACAGAAGCACACACTAGCACAAGGATCGTTCGGTCGTTCTTCGATCGTTCGTCCACCTGTTCTTAGTTCATTCGTTCGTTCGTTCGTCCGATCGTTCGATCGTTCGTCCGATCGTTCATGGTTCGTTCGTC
The DNA here is from genome assembly GCF_902167145.1 of Zea mays. NCBI lineage: Eukaryota > Viridiplantae > Streptophyta > Magnoliopsida > Poales > Poaceae > Zea > Zea mays. The sequence continues at coordinate 146,139,562 of NC_050096.1, forward strand.
CGTTCGTCCGATCGTTTGTTCGTTCGTTCTTCCAAATAATCTTTGTTCAGCCGTTATGCTGCCGAAATTCCGATCGTTCGTTCGTTCGATCATTTGATCGTTCGTCCGTTTGTTCATAGTTCGTTCATAGTCCCTATTCATCGTTCGTCCGTTCGTTCATCCAAATAATCTCTGTTCAGCCGTTATGCTTCCGAAATTTCGATCGTTCGTTCGTTTGGTCATTTGATCATTCGTCAGTTCGTTCATAGTTCCTATTCATCGTTCATCGTTCGTTCATAGTCCCTATTTATCGTTCGTCTGTTCGTTCGTCCAAATAATCTCTGTTCAGCCGTTATGCTGTCGAAATTCCGATCGTTCGTTTGTTCGATCATTCGATCGTTTGTCCGTTCGTTCATAGTTCCTATTCATCGTTCATCGTTCGTTCATACGAAATATTCACCAGTACTATTCATCGTTACTGTTCATCGATGATATCTATCGTTACTTTTTGCGTTGTCACTATTCATCGATCATCCGATCACCCCAAATTTCAACTGCTCATCCATCATGCTGTCCAGTTCACCTAAGACCAGCCAGACCAATATTCCAGTCATACGAAGTCCGGTGACTGTGATTTTCCTTCTAGTAAGAACTTTCCATCTGGTCACCCATCCCAGGTTTCTCCAAGTTGAGCATGCTTAACTTTGAGATTCCTTCGAACCAGGCTAACTGTTGGGGACTTGTTCTCAAATGCTAAGTGTTAAGAACAAGGCAACATAAAAAGTGTTAAATGTAAAAGTCCTTCGTCCTTCAAGACATTACTAGGTGAGTGCCCGTGCGTTGCAACGGAAACATATATAATACTAAGATAATTTATGTGTGAATGTGTGTTATACTGTTATGAGAAAATGATTTGTAATCCATTTATGAAAAAGTCATATGCCATAAGTGCCAAAAGGCAGAACAATGTCTTAAGAAGTAAGAAAGACAAGCTATGGCATACTTGTACATGTTCTTGTTGTGGTGTACCATCCTATGACAGCTGAGGAAAAACGAAATAAAAGGCAGCCACAAACCTTAGCTTTTACACACAATGGATGCTAAAGAATCTCTTGTACATGTTCTTGTTGTGGTGTCTGGTACCGATACATGGTTACTCAAATCAATTACAGTACAACACAACACAGAACAAACAAAATCCAAAGTGCAAAAACGGTGAGTCATCAATCCTCGTCCCAGGTTCAGTCTGAGTCAGAGTCTTTAGCAGTTGAGGACTTAACCCTCCTATTATTAGCCTCGCTTTCTTCATCGGCATCGTCATCATCTTTCTTCTTCTCATCGATTATCCCTATAATTTTTTTGGACTGTCAACACATTTGTCGTCCCAGATTGTAAAGGGTTGTTGTATGGTTTCCATGGTTACCTTTCGTCTTGAGAATAAGAATATGTTCCAATGCTCTTGTCAGAAAATCGTCTTTACTTCTGAGATCTTGAATCCCAACTAATCGGTCAACAACAATACCCTTCCTGAAAAATGACAACAGTCATAGTATGGTGAAGCAGGTAGTAATGTGAGGCAGGAAGATTGCAGGGTACCAAACAACAATAAACATTATCAAATGGGCAGGAGCGACATAAAACTTGTGCGCTTACTTGAACAATATTACACATGGCAGTATCTTGATTGCCAGTTTGGCCACAAAAAATGGAGCATTCTGCAGTTAGTTACATATGGAATTAGGCTCCATGATTATTAAAAGGATGTAGTTTATAGCCAAGTGGTAGTATACAAACTTCGACATCAAGCTTGACGAATTTTGTTCCCACGTAGATTGGGGCAAGGGTCTTCAAATGCTTATCCATGATCCTAGCAAATATTCAGATAAAATAATTTCCATAAGTGCCAAAAGACAGAACAATGTCTTAAGAAGCAAGAAAGACAAGCTATGGCATACTTGCAACGGTAAAATTCACGGTGGTAAAAATGGCATATGACTAACAGTAGATGGGTGGATAGATTGATGTGAAGTCATAACATCAAGAAGCATAACATGCGCTAGACTGACAACAGAAGATGATCATTGTAGTACATACACATATTACTGTCAGGTGCAAATGATAATCCAGGAGCACACATGAATCAAATGGACCTTCCATAACTGGACCAGATGGAATGTTGAGCCACGACAACATGTTAACTATAAATCATGAACAATCTGAATAAAATGATAAAATAGACATGTGATGGGTCTGTTACATAGGTAGTTGAAAGTTAAATTACGTTTGCAGCTATCTAAAATGATAAATGTCCTACCACGGCTGTCTAAAATTATAGTTAACATGTGTACTTTAAATTTTTTCTGGCATCCATTAACATATGTGTCCATATGGCTGTCGATATTTGAAAAACGCATATCTAACATTTGAGCATAAGCACAAACACTCTTACCCATCATCTATGCTTTCGTATCGAGTTGCATGCTTCCTCAATATGAAGGCACATGATTATGAACAGCATCACCAAACTATCCCAGACCATTTGCAAAAATTATGAAGGTCAGTAGCAACTATCACTACTTCAGTTCACATCCAAACTACATTCTACAGACACTTGAAATTGTTTAAATCGAGAGTCTACACCAAAATCAAACAATCAAATATCATCGATTTAGAAATTGGTTGATGGATCCATTTAGAAATTGGTTGTTGAAGTGGAGGATGGGGATTGTGTGGCAGGCTGATCATAGAGAAGGAAGAGATTCATTGAAAAACTAAGCCACAGAACTGCACATGTTAAAAACAATGCATTAATAAGATATCTATCAATCAGCTATTCACCAAATACAACAATTCATGAACTATTAAGTCAACCTATTCTAAGGGCAAACAACAATTAAACCTTAAATTGAATGAATATACCTCAGTGTCATCCTTCTTAGCGACATGCACCTTCTTCTTCCTACCGATGTCCACTCCATAGTGAGTGAGGTACCACTGCTTGAATGGAGCAGCATCAACTTGTACAATGGCGCTCTTCACAAGAGTCTGAGTCCTCACAAGCTCATTGTTTGATGCATTATAGACCACATCCAGGATGCGAGTCTTGCGGGTAAGAGCCTCACTTCCCCACGAGTAGTTACCTGTATCCAATCAGAGAGCCCTCCACTTCGTGTTGCCTCCACGGACACGGACCCTCCTCACTGTCTTATTGCTAGACAATTTGGTGTTAGCAGGCTGGCAGCCAAGCTCATACCTTCAAGATAAATGAGAATCTTAAATTAACTTCTGAAACTCATAATAATTAAACAACAAGGTTAACACAATATACACCAGTTATTAGCTTGCAATTGTACTATGAACTGATCGAACTATTTACATTCACATTAACAAAACTTAGTGTCCAAACTTTATTTTTATATAAAAGAGACGTATGTTATGCAAACAATTCTGCCTCAACATCATAGAAATCACAACTGTACTGCACGAATAGCTAGTAGTAACACAAAATAAAGATTCCAAATTAAAACCTCAAACGGAAAGATACAAATTTTCACCACAGTGACCCTTCTAATTTCCCGGCCACTCTACTCTGCCTCCTCGTCAGCCTGCGATGCCGCTGGTATGGTTGGGTCTCGACAGGAAGAAGAGAGCGAAATCATGGACGGCGGCGGCGGTGGCGAGCCAGGGTTTATTAAGGGGTGGGCTCATTTGACGGTTATTAAGGGTTTATTAAGAGAGTGCATAATGGTTTTCCCCTATGCCATATGAACATAGGAATTTACATCAGGATGCAACTATTTTTTGTAGCTATACTTGGCTGCTTCCACTACATGACAATGTCTATTAACAGTACAAGTTGATTGATGTTTAGAGGAAAAAATGAGTAACACATCCGTGTACTGACCAAACAGGGAAATGCTAGAAGAATCTTAAGGCAATAAAACCAAATTACGATGCAAAACACTTGAACTGGGTAACATTCCATCCAACCAAGAAACCACAACCACCAGCAACAAAGATCCACTCAAACCTTTCAAAGCAAACACTAATTCACAACATAGAAAAAATGATCTTTTGATATTCCAAGCAGAACATTATAGAAAACGATTTAATTGAGATTCTATACCGAACTGTAAATTTAAGAGCTTCAACACACTAAACGATCGTAAATAGCCTCAGCACTATGCGATCAACATAACCAATATAACTACAAATACTTGAATTGGATCATATTTATAACTTATGCACTGATATTGAACATCAATCAATGATTTCACCAATTAAGCTATGCACAATAGTTGAATTATCTAATTGCATCCCCCTATTCTGTGCAATCAGCCTTTCATTTCACCTTGCACTCTTCAGCTACATGGAGTGGCACAATAGTTGAATTGGAAATTTTGTTTGGTAAATTTTCTGGACTTCAATCACTGCTTATAACTGAGTAAATTCTACATTCAAAACTCGGCAACCGAGTCAAGAAGTGAACGTCATAAGCTATATGGGCAGCCATTTGATAATTAAGAGCCACTAAGGATTTTTAAATCAAACCAGAAACTAAGCGAATAATTTTAGCTGCTACCTTCTCCAATGACATCTAACAGTGACGATAAGAATATAACAAGCCATTTATTAAACCAGGTGCGAAAGAGATACAAGGCTCAAAGGTTTACCCTGAAAAAAAGCATTTGCTCAGTACACACAAAACACCATCGCTTTGCAATTTTGTAGGTTCCTTAGATGTTACAAACTGCAGGTTAAATTGTATTTATAACTTATGCACTGATATTGAACAACACTCGACGATTTTGCCAATTAAGCTATGCACAATGAACTCTGGTATTATCATTTTGTTATCAGCTACATGCCTGTCACTTTTATTAAATCTCTAAACATTTTGTTATCAGCATTACTTTTGTAGACAGTGAGAACCTTGACCGATGGGTCGCTCGACGTGGTAGTAGTAAGTGAAACACATGTACAATCTTATATATTTAACAACTTGCAATTTGGAAGAGAGGGTGGTAGTAGTAAGTGAAACACATAAATACCTGCTTGTGCTTGCAGCCCTTGTGGGGTCAGAGATGTTTACCTTTGTCTCACGAGCTGTTCTCTCGCCTCGTGGAGTTGTTTCCTCATGACGGCCTCATCATCAAGTACTGAAAAAGCAGAAAAAATCAAATCAAAATTAGCACAATCTACCCCAATGTCATTACAGCCACTTAATCCCTGAAGCATAGTAAGAACCAAATGCAAAACTAAATAGCAAAAGGATTTTAGTTCATCGAATATCGAATTACTTTCGATGTTCTTGTTCCCAAACAAGCTCTAAGATAAATCTATTAAACCTAATTATTACGTAATTCACTTAAAAAATTTATTTGATCATTTAGTATTTAGTTATATAATTAGTTTTGTAATTAGATTAAACATCCTATACGACACATGCTAAATTTTATAGGCCCAGTGTCAATTCTTCTTTGCCTCGTCTCCAGCTTCAAGGTTCCTGATCGTTTTCTTCTCGCGCCTCCGTGTCCGATGAGTTGTCTCGCCCCCACCGCCACGCCTTTCGTCGCGACATCTACGCGTCGTTCGCCCGCTTCCTTCCTTCCAACGTCTTCTCGTCTTATAGCAGCAATAGAGCCTTTGATCCAAAACTGTAACCACAACTCAAATCAGAAAACTACAGGCACATTTAACCATTACCAGGATAGCAAGTGCTCCCACCACGCCTAATATGAGCTACTGCGTAGTACTAAAACATAAAATACACCAAAACAACAGTGACACCAAGAAAATGAACTATTTTTTACCAAAACAGAAAAGGTTGGTTTTTACTCTACTTGCTCTACTTGCAAAGGTTGCTATGTGTGAGATACAAGTTAGTGGTAATGAAACAAATTTACCAAGTGTTGATCGATCCATGAGGAAGGGGAAGACTCCAATGAATGAATCTGGGGAGGAACTGCTAATGGACTCTAAAGAAATTTACCAAGTTGCATGGTAACTTGGGGAATGAAATTCCCCATAACATTATTGCTATTTAAGATATGGTAAATTCTATGGAATATTATATCTGCACAGCTGAGATGATGCTCCATCTCTACGGTCATCATCTTTAGCTTAAGGAAAAAAGGTATTCATTTCATTTAAGTGTCGGAGATGAGAGTGACATCTCATCGCCGGTGAGAGTCGAAGAATGGTTGAGAGCGAAACATGAGGACACAATAGGTTTTGTGCAGCAGAGAATTGTCTGCATTTTTATCAATTGTATTTAACCAAACTCACTAAAACAAAGTACGCGCACATCAAGAGGTGGCTGTGTCATCCCACACCTCATGATCAAAGCGTTGCACATCCCTTTGCGCCTAACTGAAATAAAAAAGTGTGCCAGAAACTAAAAGTTTAGACACCGAAAAGGTTTTCTACTTCTTGCATCCTGGGCTTCGCTCCAGGCTGGCCAGCGCCACACTTGGCAGGCTACTTTTAAGTGGAGGGTCAGTATTCTTTCATCTAGTTCTTAGGCATTACTTTTATTGTATAAGCTAGCAGCTGCCCAAACTATTCGTACATTGTAAACAAAACAAGGATGCTGCTACATACCTTAATCTATAGTCATGCTTATATGTATTATAAAATTCTACCGATCACTTTCCTTTATGCCTGTAAGACAAATATGATTATAGAAAGTTAAAATAGAATGCAAATTACATCCTTCTTAATAAAGTAAATGTTGAAAATGGAAATAAACAGTGAAACAAAGCACATGATCCATTACTCAATATTCATTGCATGCAGTACTGAATACTCGTTGTTGCAATAAACTCTATGACTTGCTGATCTTGTTTACTGCTCTCTTTTCTTTGTTCACTGTCAAGTATTGAAATATCTGGATATTGTTGGCAAGGTAGAATGCTGCAAATTTGTTCTAGTCGTGCCATCTAAGTTGCCAAGGATATTATTCAGAGTTCAATCATCTCGATCTCTTTACCTTTTTCAGGAATTACCTTAACAGAGGTTTCAGTTACAGGTTGTATCGAAAGGGAGAGATTGAAATTCCAGATTTTGTTATTGAACATGATAAGGTTCTTGAGCACCGAATTGCATATTTTAATTCATGCAAGCATTAAGAAAAATTAGTAATTCATGCAAGCATTAAGAAAACCACAATACCACGTTGTTCAATTACAACTCTATTAGTAAGAGAACTGAATTGTAGTTTTATCAATATTATCAAACTAACCGTTAGTTTAGAAGAAATGTTATCGAAAAAAGTAAATGATTTGACATACTCTCTAACAAAGATAAGCAAGATGCACGTCAGAGCACATGCTCTGTTAGTTGATTTAGTTCAAGATGTTCATGTAGTCTGCCACTGTGATAAGTGCTAGGTTGTTAAATGTTTGATCGGCACCCCACACCTCTGTAGATACAAGCTAAAGTTATAAAAATTTTGGCAGAAGATTCTATTAAGATAAAATGAGGATCACAGGTCATCAATAATTAAGGATAAAGTGTATCGACAAATCATATATCTGTGGATTCTCAATTTACAAACCAGGACACTGGATAGTATACGAATCACAGAATCCATAGCCCAATTTCAACCCATAACGCAATAGTACCAATCGCTAGTGAACTCAGAGCCAATCTAGTGTTTTGCAACCGCAAACGAACTACTCACCGAGCTGATGAAGTCGACAAGTGCGGCGTTGACCTCGCCATCCCTCGCCAGCGCGTCGATCTAGACGTCGACCGCCTCGTCCCCGATCTGTACAAAATTCACACACGGACGCTTCAGGGTTAGCGTCTGAGTAGAGAGACAGCGGCAGCAACCGAGAATCTGAAAAGGGCAGAACGACCTGTGATGGTGGCGACCTTAGAACCAGGCTTGGTGTGGACTGAGATGGCAACTGCCAACGGCGACATCAATCAGAGGCAGCTCAGGAACCCACCTTCGTCAGCGTTTGCGGTGGTGCCTCCACTTTTTTGGCAATAAAAACCCTCCTAAATCAGTCTGCTCCAATAACCCATTCAGAAAAAAGGGTTGATGGCTTCTTGCACCGTCACCTTCCCTTCAACAATGTCCTAGACATGGAGAAAAGAAAAACAGTTAAAAATGCATAGAACAATATCTAGCATACACATATGTTTGCAATCTCAAAAAAATTACATATGGAATCTAATTGCAACATGGCAATATCATGTTGAGTTGTGAACTCCGTGTTCCAAAGTTTCTATCTAAAAACCTCCAGGAGCCATACAGCAAGCTCCATAGATTTTTTTCAATATCAAAATGTTTGAAAGATAGCAAGCATGTACCAAGCAAACTAACTTCTGCAGCAACTGTACAAAACATGTTCCCTAAATTTCTAGAAATGAAGAAAGCAATAGAAAAAGATTTTTGGGAGGGCAAATTCACAAATCCGGTACATTGACAGTTGTTTTTAAGCATCTCTAGAATTCGGATCTTCTTAGGCTTTACTCTGTGATTTGTGACAGCAACAAAGGAAAAAAATGAACTGATACACAGATGGATCAGTAACCATGATTATCCTGTACTGCTAAATGTCTAGAAGTATACCACTGAGTACCTGCATCTTTATTTCTAATCTACACATATGGACCAATACATAACTACACGTGTGATAATTGAATCAAATATATAAAGAGATGATAATTTATAATTTCCATTTAATTATTATACAGTTTTAAGCAATCGAAACAAATGCAATCCATAGGATGTCCTTTTCCCTTCCCCACTAATTCAGAGGTACACACAATATCCAAAAGAAGATCATAATAGGGTAGCACCACATATACCACTCGACAATTCACAACATTTCTATCGCTTCAAAATGCAGAATACAAATAAAATAACTCGCTATGTTACATCTGAATTCGCAATGCAATTTAAGCAAAACAAATTTTTTTGGGCTGAAATAATTTAAGCAGACCAAAATTTCAACCTGCATCAATTGCAAGGTAAAGTTAGAACTGACCTAGGACAACTATTTGAAAAATCAGCTCTATATTGCTCAGATGCTTCAATTGCAAGGTACCCGATAGCAAGGAACTGGGACGTAAAGAAGGCTACTAAAATGCTGAAGAAAACCTTAAAATGGTGTTCAGAATATAAGCTAAAATCATTACCATTTGCACAAACATTGAAAGTTGACAGAGGTGTTAGTCCAAAAACCACTACGCACTAAACGAATTGAATCACTATGGATATTTGCCATTATGGATGAAAGGTGCTCATGAAAAAAAAACATCCACGTGGAAGACATGTATCAAAGAAGGGTGGACAACTACACTTTGTTGCAGTGGAAATCATGGAATGCCATCGAAAAATAAACACCAACTCACGAAGGGAGCACTACACTTTAGCAGATATTTGATATGATTATATGACATCATTATTTAGCAAGAATGACATTACAGTTAGCAAATGTATGGACTTGAAATTTTTTCTGTGTAGTGTGTACCGTTAACTGAAGCATGCACATGATGAAACAATCAAAAGATACCTGTTGTTTCTTACCGTCTAATTGCCACCACAGCGGGCAGGATTCGAGTCGGCGGTGTGCGACGTGACTCGCGGCGGCACGTACCTGGCGGCGTGGTGCGTGGAGGTGACGACGACGAGGTCCACGTCGTCCGAGGACGCGGCGGCGCTGGGGAGCTTCTCTGTGTCAGCCGGACACTTGCCGCTGCCCGCCCTGTCGCGCGTCGGCGACGGGGTGGCCTACTGCTGCGCCTGGATCGCCATGTGGGGGTGGGGGACGCGAGAACCGCGGAGGTGGGAGGACGGCGGCGCTGGGGTGGTGAGGGGGCAGTTGCTGCGCACGCGGGCGCCGCCGAAGGTGGTAGGGTGAGGGTGGGGTGACGTATGGCGCGCTGGGCTCACGACATATGATCCTATGGTCACGGAGCGGCAGAACCGAGATAGAAGATCCTACGGCCAGGGAGAGGCAGAACAAAAAAAGGCAGGCTACCCTTACAGCCTTAATAGATAGTAAAGATGTCCCTTCGGATATAATGAATTCTGGACGAAGGTTATAAAGGAAAAAGCCCTTCGTGACCTCGATAGATAATAAAGAAGAATACATGTATGAAATAATAATTCAGATATTATCATCAACTTATTTTTATTTGCATTATTAAATTCATAATGACAAATTATAAATGTACCTTCAGATTGACGAAAAGTAAAGGTACAGGCGTGATGCAAAAAGCGAATGCCAAGTCAGCGTAAACAGTACAGGAGTACTGTTCATCTATTTATAGGCACGGGACACAGCCCGTGTAGAATTACATTAATGCCCTTTACATTTATCAATAACTCTATAGTAATTCTTCGAGGTCTAATTTGGCTTTTCATCTTTAAGTCGGTTCCCCTTTTCTGCTGTCATGCCGAAGCCTTTCTGCGCATAGCTTCGTGATCGTCTTATCCTTCGTCATGATCGCCTTCCGTCCCACTCAAGCTTCGTCTTGACCATACTCTTGTATACCCGTAACCTGATTCCAAAGATACCTGTTCGCATATTTCACTTGGAAAACATTGTCAAATCATGTTTTTGAGGACCTTCGGAAGCCGAAGGCCCCCAACAGTAGCCCCTCGCAATATTAATTTGCTGGAATGATAAATTCATATTGCGACATGGACGAAGGCCTTAAGCCGAAGGTCCGAAAAAACACCTTCCCTTTGCTAGAATAGCAACAGTCTTTGACAAGCGGTACCCTCCAGTTTTCAACGCACTGGGTGTATAAATAAGAGCTCACCACAAGTTTATTTGGCACACTCTCTTGCCATCTGCTCTTGCTCACCCAACTTTTAGCCTGTGCACAACAACACTTGCTTGGCTTTTTAAATTTTTAAGCTTCGGTTTCGAGAGCACTTTCTCAGCGTTTGCGAAGATGTCTGAAGATAAGAAAACTGTTGCTGAATCGAAGCTGAGCCTTTCTGAGGAGATGCATCTCGGCTTTCTTCAGTCAATAGCAAAGACCAATACAGAGAAGATCACTAGGGAGACCCTGGAGGGCTTATCTGAAGACACTGGTGATAGTGATAGCTATGATGTAGAAAGTGGGGGTGAAGATTCCGAAGATCGACCGTGGCGACCAAGTCACACAGTCTTCGGAAAATCGAGCATTAAACAGAGTCAACTTGATACCATGAAGGGAAGGTATTTTCGAGACATGTCTATTGTCAGGGCAGATGACAGGGATAAGACTGTGCCTACTCCCGAAGAGAATGAAGTCGTAATCTTCCGAAGCTTCCTGAAGGCTGGATTGCGGTTTCCCTTGAGCAGTTTTGTCGTGGAAGTACTGAAGACATTTGAAGTCTACCTTCATCAACTTACTCCTGAATCAATCATAAGAATGGGCATCTTCGTCTGGGCCGTAAGGAGCCAAGGTTTAGAACCAAATGCAAAAAGTTTCTGCAACATACATGAGCTATTGTATGAGACAAAACCCTGGGGTAAAGAGCAGTATCACAACAATTTTGGCTGCTACAGCTTCGGCGCTCGGTCCGGGTCAAGCTGTCCCGTGCCAACCTTTCGAAAGAGGTGGCCTGGCGACTGGATGACGGAATGGTTTTATGTGAAGAATGACTTGAAATCACGGGAAGATATTAAAGGTATCATTATGCGCCCTATCTGGCAACGCTTCGGCCTGCGGAGGCCGAAGGTGGAAATGAATGAAGCAGCCGAAGAATGCCAGAGAGCCTTCGGCGTGGTTTGCTCTTTTTTTGGGACAAGGGATTTGGTCCAAGAACATATTGCATTCAGAGTATGGCCACTTGTGGAAAAGTGGGAAATGCCGAAGGAGACCATTAAAGAAACTGACGAAGGTGGATTAGTTAAGCTAAAATACACATTCCAATATGGGGATAAATTCGTCGAGCCAGATGACGACTGGCTAAAAAGCATTGAGACCGTAAGTGATGAATTGCTTGGGGTATACTCAAAGGACGAAGATACTGCATTATCAGCGGCCTTCGGAGGCCGAAAGAAGAAGAGACTCAACCGAGTATTTGATGCAATTGGGTTTGTCTACCCCGACTACCGTTATCCAGCGCGGGGTCAAAAAAGAAAGAATACATCTTCTGCGAAGGAAACTGCTTCAGCCGCTCCTAGCGAGCCGGCGCCGAAGAGGAAAAGGGTAAAGGTTCTCACACACCGGCCACGTTATATTGAACCGGCCACAGTGCCTGAGTTTGTCGGTGAGACCTCTTCGGCCACCGAAGCTAAAGAACCAACTCCGCTGCCAAAAATCGAAGAGCTGGCTGAAGTGCCAGCAACAGAAAAGATAGAAGAACCGAGGACTGAAGAAACAAAAATATCAGAAGTTTTAAGTCCTTCTGCAAAAATTGAGGCGGTAAAAAGCCAAAAGGGTCCAGCAGTGACCCCGAAAAGAAAAAGGATGGTTAATGTGCTAGATGTTTTGGAGACAATTAAGTCTTCAAGCATAACTCCGAAGAAAATTGTTGAAACTTCTGAAGTGCATACTGAAGCCTTTGTTGCCGAAGCTTCAAAGCAACAATCTGAAACTGAAGCTGGGCCTTCAGAGCCCACCAAGGTGAAACCCTTGGAAGCCGAAGAAACAAAAATAGCGGAGCCAATTTTGGTTGAAGAAACTGACACTGCTGCCCCCGAAGCATCCTCCAAAGCCCTTGATTATATTGTACAACATGCTTCGGGAAAAAGATTATCTGAAGAAGAGATTTTTGAAGCTAATCACTATGCCCGAGAACTGAAGTATCCAAAGGGGGCCTTAATATTCAATGGTACAGACGAAGATGACTTCTTATACTGCCTCCCAGACAACAAAGAATTATCTGTCTGCCGGGAGATGGCTAGAAGTATGGGGTTCCCGAAGCTTGAAGCTGGCCTCTGCGCTATGACAAAGGACGATCTTGCAGATAGCCTCGCATATAATAGTCTGAAGGTATGAAAATTGTATATTTGGAAATTTATAATTTTTGAATTATTCTTTTATTCTTATACTAATTCTTTTCATATAGGGTTTAATACTTAGCAACGCTTTGAGAGCGCAAAAGAATGATGAAGACAAGAGCTATAATATTGCTTTTAACAACCTACGAACAGAGGTTATTAAACTGAGGAACGAAGCTTTGGAAAAAGATAAAATTCTGCTTACATTGGTGGATAAGATAAAGGAAGACGAAGCTACTTCTAAAGCTCAAGCTGAGGCTCAGAAGCGCGAAATTGAAGATCTTCGGAAACAGTTAGCCAGAGCTAAAGAAGAACGCATACTTGAAGAGACGAAACGAGAACTTAGCGATCAGTGGGCAAATCATTTAGAAGGAAACGTTGAAGAGCTTCGAGCATCCAAGAAAAGGTGCTATGACAAATCTATAGAATGCGCTAAGAAAATAAAAACTAGCTTCGCCAGCGTTGGCGCATTCTCGAGCGAGGAAAACTTCACAAGGGGTAACCCCGAAGGCCCGATTGAATGGATCAGTCACGAAGATGAGGCCTTTGAGGAAATTTTGAATAGCCGCGGAGACATTTGTGCTTTTTCGGGTGCCAGGGGGATTGCTACTATTTTGGAGAGGAAAGGCTGTGAGCATGTGAAATCTTTAGCACAATCCGAAACTGCCTTATCCTCCGAAGATATAAAAGACCCCTCGACCGAAGCAAGCCTGGTCGGTGGAAAATTTTTCATCGACATCTGGGACAATGGCGGCCGAGAAATGGCCCAAGAAATTATTCAAGCGAAAAAGGCATCCATGATGCTAGAAAAGTAGCAGAGGCCGCTGAAAAAAGCGCAGAGCTTGAAGGGAAAATAGGTATTAACTAGTGGTTTTTGACTCTTTGTTGTAATTTTTTGATTTCGAACTCGTTCACGATTTGTAATAATAATAAATCTGTATCTACTCTTCCCTCAGAACCTGCTGAGCCAACTCCGGCCCCCACACGAAGGGGGATGACGAAATTAGACAAATGGCCGAAGCTATCATGGATAAAGTTGTTGATCAGCTTTTAAACGAAGCTGCAAAAGTAGTCCTAAGAGAAGATTAGATGCTGCTGTAAAAACATTTAGAATGTAATGTCTGTTGAGAATCATGTGTAATATTGTGTAACTTTAGAGGTAATATATTAGCTGTTTATAGTTCTACTCTTTACGATGCATGAAACATCATATACATACCGTTTTGAGCCTTCGGCGAAAAAACACCTTCCCTTCTTTTCATGCTTCGTAAATAATATCCGTGTTCTTATAAAATCAGTAACCAATCCTCATGAAATCAATAATCAATAGATCTTTCTATTTCAGAGTTTGACGAAGATATAACTCTTCAATGGCTATTGTTTGTGCCGTGTCACTATTTCTTCAAAACGATCTTCGAATATCAATATTGAGACCCCCCTTGCATTGTTGATGCACTATGATGTATGATGTTATGCTATGCATATGATGTAATGATGTGATGTTATGCAAAATGATATTTGCCAAAGGTCGACATTTATTTTTCACTGTAAGCCTCCCTTAGGAGCTTCTTCGCTTTTTACTTCAGCGGAATCAGCGTTTATTTTTCGCTGTAAGCCTCCCTTAGGAGCTTCTTCGCCTTTTACTTTTAGCGGAATCAGCGTTTATTTTTCGCTGTAAGCCTCCCTTAGGAGCTTCTTTGCCTTTTACTTTCAGCGGAATCAACGTTTATTTTTCGCTGTAAGCTCTGCATTCCCTTCGGAACGACTTTTGAGCAAAAAACTTACACTGCGCTCCCTTAGGAACGACTTTTGAGCAGAAAACTTACACTGCGCTCCCTTAGGAACGACTTTTTGCTGCTTCGAAGAAATTGTACTGCGTTCCTTAGAACAGATTTTTAATAAATCGAAGGTCCTCCTTGCCACCGTAAATTCTTATGCTTCGGCAACTTAAGCCTATGGAGAAGATATATTTTCATTATGGTAAAAAGCGAAACTGTTACAAGAGATTGAAAAAACGGTAAAAAGCACTTAAACTTCCCATAATTGTTCCTTATTAAAAAGAAAGTAAGACTGAAATACGAAAATGCGAAAAGTTGCTGTCGAGGTAGGATATTTGTTAGTAAATATGCTTCGACTCTGGCACAGTGCTATTGACTGTGCGAGCTTCGGACTCCTCTCTGAAGTCCCACTGAAGGTGAGTGTGCTGACTCCCTTCTGGCTGCTGACCTCGTTGCGTTGGTGGTGGCGGTGGAGGCTGTTGCCAAGATGCTTGGGGTTGACTTGCCGAAGCAACAGAAGCTGCATGGTGATTGCCTACATATTCTGGAATGTAAGGCGAATGGTACGAAGCAGTATGCATGACTTGCTTCGGCTGACTCTGTTGCGCTGCAGCTTCTGCTATCTCGTTTTGCTTCTGGATGGTAACATGGCACATCCTGGTGGTATGGCCCTTGTCTTCACCACAGAATAGGCAGTAAATTTTTCTTGGCTGATCTCCAAATCCTCCCCCGAAGCCCCTGGCGCCTTTGCCCCTTGGCGCTGGCGGCCGGAAAGAGCTTTGCTGCTGCCCCAAAGCTTGCGAAGAGTACTGCGGCCTTTGCTGTTGACTCCCTCTATCATCACTTTGAGTAGAGTTGTGAATTGACCTGACGTGCCTCGGATGGAATCTTCCTCCGAAGCCCCTGGTCATTTCAGAGAACCTGAATGCTTCCTCCCTTCTTTGGCGAAAACCATTATCAGCTCGAATATACTCGTCCATCTTCTGGAGCAACTTCTCCAAAGTTTGAGGAGACTTTCTGGCAAAGTACTGAGCTGAAGGTCCCGACCGAAGCCCCTTGATCATGGCCTCAATGACAATTTCGTTGGGCACTGTTGGTGCCTGTGCTCTCAGACGCAGGAACCTTCGGACATACGCCTGAAGGTATTCTTCGTGGTCCTGGGTGCACTGGAATAAAGCTTGAGCAGTGACTGGCTTCGTTTGAAACCCTTGGAAGCTGGTTATCAACATGTCCTTCAGCTTTTGCCATGAAGTGGTTGTCCCTGGCCGAAGAGAGGAGTACCAGGTTTGTGCAACAGTCTTGACAGCCATGACGAAAGACTTCGCCATGACCGCCGTGTTGCCACCATACGAAGATATAGTTGCTTCATAGCTCATCAAGAATTGCTTCGGGTCTGAATGACCGTCGTACATGGGGAGCTGGGATGGCTTGTAAGACTGGGGCCAAGGTGTAGCCTGCAGTTCTGTTGACAGAGGAGAAGCATCATCAAAAGCAAAATTTCCATGATGGAAATCTTCATACCAGTCATCCTCATTGTAGAAGCCCTCCTGATGAAGTTCTCTGCGCGGAGGCCTTCGATTCTGGTCATCTTGAGCAAGATGACGAACTTCTTCCGAAGCTTCATCTATCTGCCTCTGTAGGTCAGCTAGACGAGCCATCTTTTCCTTTTTTCGTTGAACCTGTTGATGGAGCATCTCCAAGTTTTGGATTTCCTGATCCAAGTCGTCCTCCGGAGGCGTTGGACTGGTGGCCTTCCTCTTCTGGCTTCGGGCCTCCCTAAGAGAAAGGACATCCTGATTGGGATCCAGCGGCTGCAGAGTGGCAGCCCCTGTGGCTGAAGCTTTCTTCGACGGCATGACGAAGGTGATGCTTGCCGAAGGTGTTCAAATCTCAAAAAATGGACGTGAGTTCACCGGAGGTGGGCGCCAATGTTGGGGACTTGTTCTCAAATGCTAAGAGTTAAGAACAAGGCAACACAAAAAGTGTTAAATGTAAAAGTCCTTCGTCCTTCAAGACATTATGTCCCTTCGGATATAATGAATTCTGGACGAAGGTTATGAAGGAAAAAGCCCTTCGTGACCTCGATAGATAATAAAGAAGAATACATGTATGAAATAATAATTCAGATATTATCATCAACTTATTTTTATTTGCATTATTAAATTCATAATGACAAATTATAAATGTACCTTCAGATTGACGAAAAGTAAAGGTACAGGCGTGATGCAAAAAGCGAATGCCAAGTCAGCGTGAACAGTACAGGAGTACTGTTCATCTATTTATAGGCACGGGACGCAGCCCGTGTAGAATTACATTAATGCCCTTTACATTTATCAATAACTCTATAGTAATTCTTCGAGGTCTAATTTGGCTTTTCATCTTTAAGTCGGTTCCCCTTTTCTGCTGTCATGCTGAAGCCTTTCTGCGCATAGCTTCGTGATCGTCTTATCCTTCGTCATGATCGCCTTCCGTCCCACTCAAGCTTCGTCTTGACCATACTCTTGTATACCCGTAACCTGATTCCGAAGATAACTGTTCGCATATTTCACTTGGAAAACATTGTCAAATCATGTTTTTGAGGACCTTCGGAAGCCGAAGGCCCCCAACACTAACAAACTCAGATTTCAATAATTCTTGTTTCTAAATTCTTATCAAATTATTCCCTATCCAACCATGTCATCCCTTAAGCATGGTTCATATTTCAGAAAACTCCCAAAATACTCTTGTCCCATATTTTGCCTATAACTCTCCTGTTCATACTAAGTCAGACGATTCATTCGTCACTATTCTCACCAACAGTGAACTCTACTGTACTACACCACATACACCCAGCTATAAATAGACCCAGTTACCCTCTCCCTCTCCACACACTCAACACCCTCAGCCAAGGCAAACACCCCACCCACTCAGTTACTCCGCTCTACCGGCTACGCGCATAGTGTCGCTTCGCCTCCAATCCACCCTCCTGGTAAGCACCTCTGCTCCACCACCAGTACTATCACAACACCATGGGACACAGACTCTGCTCAAGACTCTACCCATCCATATATCGCTATTCTGACCACTATACTAAATATTTGTTGATATACTTGCTGGTTTGTATGTTTGCTTGTTCATGTTGCATAGTTATCAGAGCGTTCGTACCATCCCGTGAAGGCCGGATCTGCAAGTCTACGCCAGACGGTGGAGCCAGAAGCCAGTTCCGTGAGCTCTCACCCTTTTGCCGGATAAGCACGACAAGCTCACTGGATCCCTTTGTGCATAAATTACCTATGCTTTTTCAACCACAACCCTCAGCCTATTATTTTATGCATGATATGATTTTGAGATAAGTTATTATGGCCACCCAGCTGCCTGCCGCAATCAATCTTTATACTCCTTGATATCTTTGTTACAAATTGAAAGTCACCTAGAGGTGGGGGGGGGGTGAATAGGCAAATCTTAAATTTATAGACTTAAGCACACACTACAAGCCGGGGTTAGCGTTAGAAATATAAACGAGTCCGAAAGAGAGGGCGAAAACAAATCACAGGCGAATAAGAGCGGATGACACGCTGATTTGTTTTACCGAGGTTCGGTTCTTGCAAACCTACTCCCCGTTGAGGTGGTCACAAAGACCGGGTCTCTTTCAACCCTTTCCCTCTCTCAAACGGTCACTTAGACCGAGTGAGCCTTTCTCTTCAATCAAATGGGACACTAAGTCCACTACAAGGACCACCACAACTTGATATCTCTTGTTTTGATTACAAGTGAGTTGAACACAAGAAAGAAGGAAGAAAAAAGCAATCCAAGCGCAAGAGCTCAATTGAACACAAATGTCTCTCTCTCTAGTCACTAATTTGGTTGGAGTGATTCCGGACTTGGGAGAGGATTTGATCTCTTTGATTGTGTCTTTGAATGAAGTCTATAGATCTTGTATGAGGTTTGATGGCTGAAAACTTGGATGCAATGAATGGTGGGTGGTTGGGGGTATTTATAACCCCAACCACCAAAAGGACCGTTGGTAGAAGCTGCTGTCGTATGGCGCACCGGACAGTCCGGTACGCCAGCCACGTCAGCCGGCCGTTGGGTTCCGACCGTTGGAGCTTCTGACAACTGGGCCACCGGACAGTCTGGTGGTGCACCGAACAGTCACTATTCACTGTCCGGTGCGCCTTCTAGCGCTGCTCTGACTTCTGCGCGCGCAGGCGCGCACTATTCACTTTTACTGTTCCGTTGCAAACGATCGTTGGCGTTGTGCAGCCGTTACTCCACTGGCACACCAGACAGTTCGGTGCTACACCGGACAGTCCGGTGAATTATAGCGGAGTGGCTTCCAGAATTCCCGAAGGTGGCAAGTTCGGAGTTGGGTTCCCTGGTGCACCGGACACTGTCCGGTGGCACATCGGACAGTCCGGTGCGCCAGACCAGGGCACACTTCTGTAGTCTTTTGCTCTTTTTATTTGAACCCTTTCTTGGCCCTTTTGTTGGTTTGTTGTGAACCTTTGGCACCTGTAGAACTTATAATCTAGAGCAAACTAGTTAGTCCAATTAATTTGTGTTGGGCAATTCAACCACCAAAATTCATATAGGAAAAGGTGTAAGCCTATTTGTCTTTCAATCTCTCCCTTTTTGGTGATTGATGCCAACACAAACCAAACCAAATATAAAAGTGCAAAATTGAACTAGTT
Source organism: Zea mays (assembly GCF_902167145.1). Taxonomy (NCBI): domain Eukaryota; kingdom Viridiplantae; phylum Streptophyta; class Magnoliopsida; order Poales; family Poaceae; genus Zea; species Zea mays. The sequence goes on from NC_050096.1 coordinate 146,158,951, forward strand.
TGCATAAGGAAACTGCAAAGGTTGCTTGGAATGAAACCAATAATTATTTCTACTAGATATGCATGGATGACTTTCTTCTTATTTAAAATTTTGGACCACGCTTGCACCACTTGTTTTGTAAATCTTTTTCAATTTTTTTTTTGCAAATAGTCAAAGGTATATGAATAAGATTTTGAGAAGCATTTTCAAGATTTGAAATTTTCTCCCCCTGTTTCAAATGCTTTTCCTTTGACTAGACAAAACTCCCCCTTAATGAAATCCTCCTCTTAGTGTTCAAGAGGGTTTTAGATATTAATTTTGAAGAGGGTATACAAATTTGAAATTATATAAAAAATAAGATACCAATTGAAAAATCTTTTCTTAACCAAATTTGAATTGAAAACTACATTTTTGAAATTGGTGGTGGTGCGGTCCTTTTGCTTTGGGCTAATACTTTCTCCCCCTTTAGCATGAATCACCAAAAATGGATACTTGTGAGTGAAATATAAGCCCATTTTTTCAAACTTTATCCCCCTTTGGTAAATAATATAGGAGTGAAGATTATACCAAATTGGAGAATGGTGTGGAGTGACGGTGAAGGATGAATAATTCGATGGAGTGGAGTGGAAGCCTTTTGTCGTTGTCGAGGACTCCATTTCCCTTTCAATCTATGACTTAGCATAATATTCACTTGAAAACACATTAGTCATAGCGCATGAAAGAGATATGATCAAAGGTATATAAATGAGCTATGTGTGCAAAATATCAATCAAAACTCCTAGAATCAAGAATATTTAGCTCATGCCTAAGTTTGGTAAAAGTTTTCTCATCTAATGGCTTGGTAAAGATATTGGCTAATTGTTCTTTGGTGTTAATATAAGCAATCTCGATATCCCCCCGTTGTTGGTGATCCCTCAAAAAGTGATACCGAATGGCTATGTGTTTAGTGCGGCTATGCTCAACGGGATTATCCGCCATGCGGATTGCACTCTCATTATCACATAGGAGAGGAACTTTGGTTAATTTGTAACCATAGTCCCTAAGGGTTTGCCTCATCCAAAGCAATTGCGCGCAACAATGGCCTGCGGCAATATACTCGGCTTCGGCGGTAGAAAGAGCTACAGAATTTTGCTTCTTTGAAGCCCAAGACACCAGAGATCTTCCCAAGAACTGGCAAGTCCCTGATGTGCTCTTTCTATCAATTTTACACCCTGCCAATCAGCATCTGAATAACCAATTAAATCAAAAGTGGATCCCCTGGGGTACCAAAGGCCAAACTTAGGAGTATAAACTAAATATCTCAAGATTCGTTTTACGGCCCTAAGGTGAACTTCCTTAGGATCGGCTTGGAATCTTGCACACATACATACGGAAAGCATAATGTCCGGTCGTGAAGCACATAAATAGAGTAAAGAACCTATCATCGATCGGTATACCTTTTGATCCACAGATTTACCTCCCGTGTCGAGGTCGAGATGCCTATTAGTTCCCATGGGTGTCTTGATGGGCTTGGCATCCTTCATCCCAAACTTGGTAAGAATGTCTTGAATGTACTTCGTTTGGCTAATGAAGGTGCCCTCTTGGAGTTGCTTCACTTGAAATCCTAAGAAATACTTCAACTCCCCCATCATAGACATCTCAAATTTTTGAATCATGATCCTACTAAATTCTTCACAAGTAGATTTGTTAGTAGACCCAAATATGATATCATCAACATAAATTTGACATAAAACAAATCATTTGCAATTGTTTTAGTGAATAGAGTAGGATCAGCTTTTCCAACTTTGAAACCATTAGCGATAAGAAAATCTCTTAGGCATTCATACCATGCTCTTGGGGCTTGCTTGAGCCCATAAAGCGCCTTAGAGAGCTTATATACAGAGTTAGGGTGCTCACTATCTTCAAAGCCGGGAGGTTGCTCAACATAGACCTCCTCCTTGATTGGTCCATTGAGGAAGGCACTTTTCACGTCCACTTGATAGAGCTTAAAGCCATGGTAAGTAGCATAGGCAAGTAATATACGAATTAACTCAAGCCTAGCTACGGGTGCATAGGTTTCACCGAAATCCAAACCTTCGACTTGTGAATATCCCTTGGCCACAAGTCGGGCTTTGTTCCTTGTCACCACACCATGCTCATCTTGTTTGTTGTGGAAGACCCACTTGGTTCCTACAACATTTTGGTTAGTACGTGGAACTAAATGCCATACCTCATTCCTTGTGAAGTTGTTGAGCTCCTCTTGCATCGCCAACACCCAGTCTGAATCTCTTAATGCGTCTTCCACCCTGTATGGCTCAATAGAAGACACAAAGGAGTAATGTTCACAAAAATGAGCAACACGAGATCGAGTGGTTACCCCCTTATGAATATCGCCGAGGATGGAGTTCACGGGGTGATCTCGTTGTATTGCTTGGTGGACTCTTGGATGTGGCGGTCTTGGACCGTCATCATCTTCCTTGTCTTGATTATTAACATCTCCCCCTTGATTGTTGTCCTCCTCTTGAGGTGGCTCCTCTTGATCTTCATTTTCATCATCTTGAGTTTGATCCTCATCTTGAGTTGGTGGAGATGCTTGCATGGAGGAAGATGGTTGATCTTGTGCTTGTGGAGGCTCTTCGGATTCCTTAGGACACACATCCCAATGGACATGTTCCTTAGCGCGACGCACAGAGCCTCTTCATCATCTAGCTCATCAAGATCAACTTGCTCTACTTGAGAGCCGTTAGTCTCTCAAACACAATGTCACAAGAAACTTCAACTAGTCCAGTGGACTTGTTAAAGACTCTATATGCCCTTGTGTTTGAATCATAACCAAGTAAAAAGCCTTCTACAGCCTTAGGAGCAAATTTAGATTTTCTACCTCTTTTAACAAGAATAAAGCATTTGCTACCAAAGACTCTAAAATATGAAACATTGGACTTTTTACCGGTGAGGAGTTCATAAGATGTCTTCTTGAGGATTTGGTGAAGATATAACCGGTTGATGGCGTAGCAAGCGGTGTTGACCGCCTCGGCCCAAAACTGATCCGAAGTCTTGTATTCATCAAGCATGGTCCTTGCCATGTCCAATAGAGTTCTATTCTTCCTCTCCACTACACCATTTTGTTGTGGCGTGTAGGGAGAAGAGAACTCATGCTTGATGCCCTCCTCCTCAAGAAAGCCTTCGATTTGTGAGTTCTTGAACTCTGTCCCGTTGTCGCTTCTAATCTTTCTGATCCTTAAGCCGAACTCATTTTGAGCCCGTTTCAAGAATCCCTTCAATGTCTCTTGGGTTTGTGATTTTTCTTGCAAAAAGAACACCCAAGTGAAGCAAGAATAATCATCCACAATTACAAGACAATACTTACTCCCGCCGATGCTTATGTAAGCAATCGGGCCGAATAGATCCATGTGGAGTAACTCAAGCGGCCTGTCGGTCATCATGATGTTCTTGTGTGGATGATGAACACCAACTTGTTTTCCTGCTTGACATGCGCTACAAACCCTTTCTTTCTCAAAATGAACATTGGTTAGTCCCAAAATGTGCTCTCCCTTTAGAAGCTTATGAAGATTCTTCATCCCAACATGGGCTAGTCGGCGGTGCCAGAGCCAACCCATGTTAGTCTTAGCAATTAAGCAAGTGTCGAGTTCAGCTCTATTAAAATCAACTAAGTATAACTGACCCTCTAACACTCCCTTAAATGCTACTGAATCATCACTTCTTCTAAAGACAGTAACACCTATATCCGTAAGAAGACAGTTGTAACCCATTTTACATAATTGAGAAACAGAAAGCAAGTTGTAATCTAAAGAATCTACAAGAAAAACATTGGAAATAGAATGGTCAGGAGATATAGCAATTTTACCAAGTCCTTTGACCAAACCTTGATTTCCATCCCCGAATGTGATAGCTGTTTGGGGATCATGGTTTTTCTCATAGGAGAACATCCTTTTCTCCCCTGTCATGTGGTTTGTGCACCCGCTGTCGATGATCCAACTTGAGCCCCCGAATGCATAAACCTACAAAACAAATTTAGGCCTTATTCTTAGGTACCCAAACGGTCTTGGGTCCTTTCACATTAGAAACAAGTACCTTGGGTACCCAAACACAAGTCTTTGATCCCTTGTGTTTGCCCCCAACATATTTGGCAACTACTTTGCCTGATTTGTTAGTGAGCACATAGGAAGCATCAAAAGTCTTGAATGAGATGTTATGATTATTTGATGCAATAGGAGTTTTCTTCTTAGGCATTTTAACATGTGTAGAACGCCTAGAGCTAGAAGCCTCATTCTTATAAATAAAAGCATGGTGAGAATGAGTCTTCTTTGCATGAATTCTCCTAATCTTATCCTCAGGATAACCAGCACGATATAAAATATAGCCCTCGTTATCCTGAGGCATGGGTGCCTTGCCCTTAACAAAATTAGACAATCTTTTAGGAGGGTCATTAAGCTTGACATTGTCTCCCTGTTGGAAGCCAATGCCATCCTTAATGCCAGGGCGTCTCCCACTATAAAGCATACTACGAGCAAATTTAAATTTCTCATTTTCTAGTTCATGCTCGGCAATTTTAGCATCTAATTTAGCTATATGATCATTTTGTTGTTTAATCATAGCAAGGTGATCATGAATAGCATCAATGTTAACATCTCTACATCTAGTGCAAATAGAAACATGATCAAGTGTAGATGTAGATGACTTGCAATCATTTAATTCAACAATCTTAGCATGTAAAATAGCATTCTCATCTCTAAGATTGGAAATAGACATATTGCAAACATTTAAGTCTTTAGCCTTAGCAATTAATTTTTCATTCTCAATTTTAAGGCTAGAGAGTGATGCATTCAACTTATCAATCTTAGCAATCAAATTAGCATTATCATTTCTAAGGCTGACAAGAGAATCATCACTATCATTTAATTTCTCAACCTTAGCAATTAATTTGGCATTTTCATTTCTAAGGCTAGAAATAGTGTCATGGCAAGTGCTCAGCTCACTAGTTAATTTTTCACATTTTTATACCTTTAGGGCATAAGCATTTTTAGTCTTAACATGCTTCTTGTTTTCTTTAATTAGGAAGTCCTCTTGGCTATCTAAGAGTTCATCCTTATCATGAATAGCACTAATTAATTCATTTAATTTCTCCTTTTGTTGCATGTTTAGGTTGGCAAAAAGTGTGAATAAATCATCCTCATCATCACTAGAGCTAGCCTCATCACTAGATGTTGCATACTTAGTGGAGGATCTTGATTTTACCTTCTTCTTCTTGCCGTCCTTTGCCATGAGGCACTTGTGGACGACGTTGGGGAAGAGAAGGCCTTTGGTGACGGCGATGTTTGCGGCGTCCTTGTCGGAGGAGGAGTCGGTGGAGCTCTTGACGGAGTCCCACTCCCGGCAAACATGGGCATCGCCGCCCTTCTTCTTGTAGTACCTCTTCTTTTCTCTTCTCTTTCCCTTCTTGTCGTCGCCCCTGTCACTATCACTAGACAAAGGACATTTAGCGATAAAATGACCGGGCTTACCACATTTGTAGCAAACCTTCTTGGAGCGGGGTTTGTAATCCTTCCCCCTCCTTTGCTTGAGGATTTGGCGGAAGCTCTTGATGATGAGCACCATTTCCTCGTTGTCGAGCTTGGAGGCGTCGATGGGAATCCTACTTGGTGTAGAATCCTTCTTTTCTTCTTCCGTCGCCTTGAATGCGACGGGTTGCACCTTGGGTGTTGAGGTGGCGCCTTGCTCGATGATTTTCTTGGAGCCTTTGATCATCAATTCAAAGCTCACAAATTTTCCTATCACTTCCTCAGGAGACATTAGTTTATACCTTGGATCACCACGAATTAATTGAACTTGTGTAGGGTTAAGAAAACGAGTGATCTAAGATTAACCTTGACCATCTCATGGTCATCCCATTTGGTGCTCCCGAGGTTGCGCACTTGGTTCACCAAGGTCTTGAGCCGGTTGTACATCGCTTGTGGCTCCTCCCCTTGGTGAAGCATGAATCGACCGAGCCCCCCCTCGATCGTTTCCCGCTTGGTGATCTTGGTCACCTCATCTCCTTCGTGCACGGTCTTGAGCACGTCCCAAATCTCTTTGGCACTCTTCAACCCTTGCACCTTATTATACTCCTCTCGACTTAGAGAGGCGAGGAGTATAGTAGTGGCTTGGGAGTTGAAGTGTTGGATTTGTTCGACCTCCTCCGAATCATAATCCTTGTCCCCTTCCTTTGGTACCTGCGCTCCATACTCAACAATATCCCATATGCTTTTGTGGAGTGAGGTTAGGTGATGCCTCATTTTATCACTCCACATAGAATAATCTTCACCATAAAACATAGGTGGTTTGCCAAATGGGACGGAAAGTAATGGAGTGCGTTTTGAAATGCGAGGATAGCGAAGGGGCATCTTACTATACTTCTTGCGCTCATGGCGCTTAGAAGTGGCGGATGCCGATTCCGAGCCGGAGGTGGAGGGTGACGAAGAGTCGGTCTCGTAGTAGACCACTTTCTACATCTTCTTCTTGTCACCCTTCCGTTGGGACTTGATGGAGGAAGAGGATTCCTCCTTGTGCTTGTGGGTGGACTCCCTTGAGTGCGTTCCCCCCGAGCTTGCAGACTTGTTGCCGGTCCCGATCTACCTCATGGTGGATGCTCCTGACATCACTTCGAGCGGTTAGGCTCTAATGAAGCACCGGACTCTGATACCAATTGAAAGTCGCCTAGAGGGGGGGGGGGTGAATAGGCAAATCTGAAATTTATAAACTTAAGCACACACTACAAGCCGGGGTTAGCGTTAGAAATATAAACGAGTCCGAAAGAGAGGGCGAAAAAAAATCACAGGCGAATAAGAGCGGATGACACGATGATTTGTTTTATCGAGGTTCGGTTCTTGCAAACCTACTCCCCGTTGAGGTGGTCACAAAGACCGGTCTCTTTCAACCCTTTCCCTCTCTCAAACGGTCACTTAGACCGAGTGAGCCTTTCTCTTCAATCAAATGGGACACTAAGTCCACTACAAGGACCACCACAACTTGGTGTCTCTTGTTTTGATTACAAGTGAGTTGAACACAAGAAAGAAGGAATAAAAAAACAATCCAAGCGCAAGAGCTCAAATGAACACAAATGTCTCCCTCTCTAGTCACTAATTTGGTTGGAGTGATTCCGGACTTGGGAGAGGATTTGATCTCTTTGATTGTGTCTTTGAATGAAATCTATAGCTCTTGTATGAGGTTTGATGGCTGAAAACTTGGATGCAATGAATGGTGGGTGGTTGGGGGTATTTATAACCCCAACCACCAAAAGGACCGTTGGTGGAAGCTGCTGTCGTATGGCGCCACCGGACACAGTCCGGTGCGCCACCGGACACAGTCCGGTGTGCCAGCCACGTCACCCGGCCGTTGGGTTCCGACCGTTGGAGCTTCTGACAACTAGGCCACCGGACATTCCGGTGGTGCACTGGACAATCACTATTCACTGTCTGGTGCGCCTTCTGGCGCTGCTCTGACTTCTGCGCGCGCAGGCGTGCACTGTTCACTTTTACTGTTCCGTTGTAGACGACCATTGGCGCTGTGCAGCCGTTACTCCACTGGAACACCAGACAGTCTGGTGAATTATAGCGGAGCGGCTTCCAGAATTCCCGAAGGTGGCAAGTTCGGAGTTGGGTTCCCTGGTGCACCGGACACTGTCCGGTGCGCCAGACCAGGGCACACTTCGGTAGTCTTTTGCTCTTCTTATTTGAACCCTTTCTTGGCCCTTTTGTTGGTTTGTTGTGAACCTTTGGCACCTGTAGAACTCATAATCTAGAGCAAACTAGTTAGTCCAATTAATTTGTGTTGGGCAATTCAACCACCAAAATTCATATAGGAAAAGGTGTAAGCCTATTTCCCTTTCACAAATGATTTGAGAAAAGGTGTGAGTTTTCAAAAGAAAATGCTTTTCAAAATGGGTATGATGAATGATTGTCACCCATATCACCTTTGAGCGGGTTGATATGGGACTCCCTGGTTTAGGGGAGGGCCTAAGGTGATGGCTCAGCCAGGTTAGGTGTGAGCATGAAGGATTGTCCCTCTCGCCTAAGGACTGGTTTGTCATCACTCCTTACCTATACTCTTATCAAGTACAACCACTCGAGACTGTATGGGCAGTCACTTGATCTGAACTTGTACGGTCCGAACCCCAGGGTTATGATGGCTGGGGAGTACCGGGAGGATAAGGAGGGGGAATGTTTTGTACGGTTTGGGCATGGTGGTGGCCTGACTCCTTTCGGTATAATCGTTAAGGTAAGGACGTGCAAGGAAAGAGAGAGATTCGGCATTCGGATCTCACGATGGTGAGATTGCAGAAATCGGACTAGTGGATAAAGTGTACACCTCTGCGCAGAGTTTAAAAACCTATTCGAATAGTCCGCATCCACGGATATGGATGAGTCATGGCATGGATTTGACAATTAGTGTTTTGTTTTCCAAAAATGCTTTTGAAAACTGGTTTTAAAAGGTCCGACGGTTGAGCCGTGAGCTATGGTGGACGGGAAGTCCAGTAGCTGTTTTTGAAAATGAAAACCAGTGGGAAACTGCTGAGATACCTGGATGGTTTAGTCCAGGGGATTTTGTTTTATATTGAAAAACTTCCTGCTCCTTTGGGAGAGGATGCGCTTTGAAAAATATAAAATGTTTTATAAAATAACCCTGCATAAAATATTGCTCTTTCTGCAAAATATCCTGAGCTCCACATACTCCATGCATTATATCTGATTTCCCCATTTCGTGGGTGAAGGTGGGCTGCTGAGTACGTAAGTACTCACCCTTGCTTATTTGTTGTTTTTCAGAGAAGGAGATCGCTGATCGGGTAAGAGTTACGCCTGTTCCAACCTTGCCTGTGGCTGTTGGACCGCTGATTTGCTTCGCTGCGTATATCAGTGTCGGCGTTTCGGACCCCGGGGGACCCTCAATCGAGCCGACCAGTGAATTTATTGCTCCGTGCCCCTTCCCAGATGGGTTGGCGCAAGATGGAACACAAGGAGAAACGCGACTTGTATTATCTCGCACCGGGGGTGCTCGTAGTAGGGGTTACAAGCGTCGCAAGAGAGAGAGAGAGAGGGAGTGAGCCTGTTCGTTTGCTCGTTCCCCCGCGCGACCCCTCCTCCGCAGGAAGGCCCTGGACCTCCCTTTTATAGATGCAAGGAGAGGGTCCAAATGTACAATGGGGGGTGTAGCTATGCGCTAACGTGTCTGGCAGAGAAGTGCCTGAGCCCTGTGTACATGCCAACGTGGCTGTCGGAGAAGCGCTTGAGCCCTGCGTACACGATAACATGGCCGTCGGAGAAGTGCCTGAGCCCTGTGGAAGCACAGCTGGCGGTGCGGCTAGGATCCTGCTGACGTCTCCTTGCTTCCGTAGGGGGCTGAGAACCACCGACGTCATGGACGCACGCGGGGAACCATCATTACCTGTTGCCGGGGCGAGCCAGATGGGATGTCGGTCTTGTTCCCTCGTAGCCTGAGCTAGCTAGGGGTAGGGTAATGATGTATCCCCTATGGCGCGGTCGGTCCGAGCCCAAGGTCTTCTCCTGAGGCTGAGGCCGGGGTCGGGCGAGGACGCGATTCCTCCCGAGGCCGAGGCTGAGGCCGAGCCCTGGGGTCGAGCGAGGCGGAGACCTACTCCCGAGGCCGAGGCCTAAGGTCGGGCGAGGTGGAGCTTCCTGTTGTGCCCGAGGCTAAACTCGGCTGTTGTCAGTCTTACCCCGGTGGGTGGCACAGCAGTCGGAGCGGGGCGAGCGACGCTGTTTTCCTATCAGGTCGGTCAGTGAAAGGGCGAAGTGACTGCGGTCACTTCGACCTTGCCGACTGAGACACACGTGTCAGGATAAGGTGCCAGGCGATCTTCGCATTGAATGCGCCTGCGACACGGTCGGTTGGTAAGGCGATTTGGCCAAGGTTGCTTCTCGATAAAGCCTGCCCGAGCTGGGCTTCGGGCGAGCCGAGGGTGCGCCCACCGCCTGAGGAGGCCCTCGAGCGAGGCGTGAATTCGTCTAGGACTACTGTTCCGCCCGAGGCCGGGCTCGGGCGAGGCGAGATTGTGTCCCTTGGTAGACGAGGTCTTGACCTGAACCATGCCCATCAGTGTTTGCAGTTTGTGCTGAGGGTGCTTACCAGCCGTGTTTAGGAGTGTTGGGGGTACCCTAATTACGGTACCCGACAGTAGCCCCCGAGCCTCGAAGGGAGTGTTGGTACTCGCTTGGAGGCTTTGCCGCATTTCTTTGTGAGGGGACCAGCCTTTCTCGGTTATACTTTGTTCCGGTGGGTGCGCGCGAGCGCACCCGCCGGGTGTAGCCCCTGAGGCCTCGGAGGAGTGGTTTGACTCCTCCGAGGTCTTAATGCTTTTTGTGATGCCTCGACCGGCCTTGTTGTTCCCTCATGCGGCCTGGCCGTAGCCCGGGTGCATGGTCAGGTTCCGAGTTTTTAGGCTAGTTTGTTGACGCTGTCAACGGTTTGGCCGTAGCCGGGTTGCGGGAGCAGCCCCTGAGCCTCTGCACGGAGCGAGAGGACGATCAAGGACTGTCTCGACTTTTATTATACGCCCCTTCGTCGCCTTTCCGCAAGGAGGAAGGGGGGGGGGAAACGCCATGTTGCCCTCGGAGGGCGCCGAACATGGTGTTTCCGGTGAGTTGCTAACGGGTGATCCGAGTGGACGCCCGTGCCCCGTTCGATAAGGGTCGGCTAGTGGCCCAGAGGCGCGCTCCAAAAGTACCTGCAGGTGATTTGCCGGACCCATTCGATAGGGTCCAAGGGCTCGATGCCTCCCTCTGGTGGGATTCCATTACAAAATCGCTCCTGCTGGTCTCAGAAATGTCCTAGGGTACCTCGGGAGCGTAGCCCGAGCCTCGGCCATGTAACGGACGTACCCAGAGTCATCCCTCACTCTGCATGCTCTGGGGTGGCTGTTGAACCCTTTCGAGGGGCCAGCCTTTGAACCCCTGATCAGTAAAGGGAGCGGAGCCCGAGTGCCCTAGGGTGGCTGTCGAACCCTTTCGAGGGGCCAGCCTTCGAACGCCTGATCAGTAGGAGGGCTCGGGGGCCCGCTTCCTTCACCGAGAAGGATCCTTTCTCGAAATACCCCCTTTCCCGGTCCCTGTGGCAAGAGAGAGAGAGAGAGAGGGAAAGAGAAATGACACAAATTTAAATAAGGCGTCACACCTTTTTTGACGCGGTCATCATGGCGGAGGCGAGACGGCGCCCGATTCTCCTACCGGAGGTGTCGCTTGCCTTGCCGAGGAGTCAATGCGACGGGACGAGCGATTCGCGGGGCGTCTGTTGTGCGTGCGCGAGTCGTTCGAGGAACGGGACACGGGCACGTCGTCTTCATACCGTGGGAGAGGGCCCTCCTGCCGCTTCAGGAGGGGACGCGAGCCTGTAGGCGATTTGACTGCTGCTTCCGCCCGTCTGCTGCTGCAATTACTGCCGGCCCACTTTTGGCCATATCAACCGCCGCGCCTCCTCCCGCGGCTGACTGACCCGTGATCGTTGCACTCAATTGGTACTGTTGGGTCATGCGTAGGGCTGCCTCGAGTTGCGGCACTGGTTCTGCAGTCGAGAAGACGCGACATTGGCGCAAGTGGCGGTGCGGTTTCTTTGCACGCAGTAACCATCACACCGGTTGCATGACATGCGGGCCCGGGCCTTCACGCTGACCCACCGGATGTGATGAAGCCAAAAGGGTGCACAACTGTGGTGTAGTTGCACGCCTCTTGCATAGCGGTCCGCCCTTTCACCCGCTGGTTTTGGCGAGGATGGAGGAACGCTTATAACCGCGGGGCGGTTACCTGCTTCGCGTGTAGCGGTTTGGCTTCTTCTGTTTCCGGTCAGCTCGCATGACATGTGGGACCCAGCCCCCGCGTCGGAGGGTGGGAACCCTGGAGCTCGTCGGTGGAGACTTTGCTCGCGGTGCTTGGAAGGCGAGTGGGGAGAGCCACCTTTAAAAAGGGATCAATCTCCCGGGCAGTAGACATGCCTCCGCACTCCCCTCATGCATTGCGCCCTTCCACCTTTCGAGCCCCCGGATGGGGTGCACCCGCGTTGCCTTCGTCTTGCTCCTGTCAGAGGAGCACGACCCCGCGGGGGTTGGCGCTCTTCAATCACCGCTCGGCTTCAAGGATTTTCATCAGGCAGCCTGGCTGCAGTCCCCCGCCGGCGGTCACCCAGGATGATGACCGTAGGCCTTGTGGTGGGGAGAAGCAAGCCGGGCTGCGGCCTCTGCCCCGCCCTCAGCTTCAAGGATGTTCATCATCCGGGGTGGGGAGGGGGGGCGCATCGAGTTGGGGCCTGCCTCCGCGTGGGCCGGCGACCCGCTTCTTCCTCCAGCATTCGGGGGAGAGGGGCATCCTCTAGCTGTGCAGAGGAGGCGTCCTCCAGCCATGCGGGGGAAGGTGAACTGCTGCTGCCTGGCCAGGGTGCAACTGTCCGTCCTCCATCTGGGCGACGGTCGCGCCGTGCGCAGGCGGCTGGTGTCGCCGGTGCTGAAGCGGCGGCCGCCACTGGAGAGGCTTCCCATCGCAGCGGTGGTTGCTTCCGCCGGCGAGACCGTCAGCGCCACCTGTGCTCCGGGCCTCCGGCTCTTTGGCTTTAATGGCTGGTTCTCGTCCCCCGTGAGGGGACGTGAACGAAGGCCTTTCAGCAGTAGCGTTTGCCCTGAGGCCATCGCTGCTGCTGTCTAGCCGCCCGAGACGGAGGTCATTGTCGCGCTGCTGGTGCAGTGGCCGCCGGCGAGCCACCTGGAGTTTGTTGTCCCGCAGGCCCTCTGGTGTGGAGGTTGTTCATTCCTGCAGGAGTGGAACCGGAGTCCCATTTGTAATGGTACCCTGAGTATGGGTGTGTGTTCATTGTGGCCGCTGAGGCCTGAACATTTGGGTATTTGAGCGTGAAGCCGTGTTTCTTCCTCATTTCGAGCACTAGGACTTGCATGTCAGCTAGCGGAACCACTTAACCGAGGGTGAGTTGCCTTGCGCGGAAGGTGACGAGTGAGGTATCTGTATCCCGGAGGCGTAGGAGTCCCTAGGCTTGGTCGGCCTTGCCGTTTAAAGCCTCTCTTGCTCGGTTTTAGAACCTTCGGCCGCTCTGCGATGAGCTAAAGCCGGAGGCAGCGGTGTCAGCGCGGACAGAGGCGGTGTCGGCTCAAAAAGCGGCTTCGTCGGCCTGGGAGCAGGTGTCTCTCTAGGCCGAGGAAGTGTAGCAGCGGCGGCTGGAGCTTGGCCAGGTCATCCGCGAGTGGGACTAACCCCGGAGTCACGCTGCCGAGGCCATGAGCCGGGCTGAGGTCCTCGGGGGACAGCTGGCTGAGGCTACGGAGCGGGCAGCCGAGGCGTTCGCTCGGGCCGGGACCCTTGCGGAGAGCCTGGCCGTGAGGGCCCAACGCGGTGCTGGCGTCCTCCCTTGGGGTGGAGATCCTTCCGCCCGTATCGCCGTCCGAGGCTGGGCCAGGTTCCGCCGAGGGTGGAAACGTCGCTGAGGGTGCTACTGCTCCCCCTACCGATGTTTGAACCTGCAGGAACAGTTTGTCTGTAGTATGCGTGTGTTTTTCGCGGCCACTGAGGCCTAAACACCTTATTGTCGTATTATAAAGCTGCATTTCCTTTCCTCTCGTTTCGAGTATCAGGACTTGTTCGTCGGTAGCAGAATCGCTTATCCGAGCGAGAGTTACTTTTCACGAAAGGTGATGAGTGAGGTATCCGTATCCCGGAGGCGTAGGAGTCCCTCAGCTCGGTCGGCCTTGGCGCTTACGTGCACTCTTACTCGTTTGTAGGATTCTGTTATTGAGTCGAGAAGGCACGAAAGTCATTTTCTACCCGAGCGTTAGGACTTGTTCGGTAGCAGGATCGCTTATCCGAGCGTGAGTTACTTTTCACGGAAGGTGATGAGTGAGGTATCCGTATCCCGGAGGTGTAGGAGTCCCTCGGCTCGGACGACCTTGCCGCTTATGTGTACTCTCGTTGTTTTTAGGACCCTGCTATCGATATAGTCGAAAGCATGAAAGTCGTTTTCTACCCGAACGTTTAGGACTTGTTCGATAACAGAACCGCTTGTTTGAGCGTGAGTCACTTTTCGCGGAAGGTGATGAGTGAGGTATCCGTATCCCGAAGGCGTAGGAGTCCCTCGGCTCGGTCGGCCTTGTCGCTTACGTGTTCTCTCACTCGTTTTTAGGGTTCCGTTATCGATATAGTCGAAAGTCGTTTTGGTAGAAAACTTTTCCTTTGGTAGAAAATTTTTCCGAGGAAAATTTTGACGCAGAGGGGGTTCCCCCCTTCTAGCCCTCGAGGGAGGGTCGGGCTTTGCCTAGGCAAGGCTGATCCTTCCTTGATGGTTAGACTTTATTTACGTATATAAAGAAAACGAGGTATATGAACGACTTGAAACATCTTAAGGGTAGAAGCGACGTAGCTGTTGGATGTTCCAAGCGTTGCTGTAGACCTCGCCTTGATCGTTGGCCAGCTTGTATGCCCTGGGCTTCAAAATCTTGGCGATGATGAACGGCCCTTACCAGGGAGGAGTAAGCTTGTGGCGCCCTCGGGCGTCTTGTCACAGCCGAAGTACCAAGTCTCCCACCTGGAAGCCTCGGGGCAAAACCCTTCGGGCGTGGTAGCGTCACAGAGACTGCTGATACAGTGCCGAGTGTAGTAAGACCACGTCCCGAGCTTCTTCGAGCTGGTCCAGTGAGTCTTCTCGGCTAGTCTGGTTGCTTCGGTCGTCGTACGCCTTTGTCCTCGGGGAACCATACTCTAAGTCCATGGGTAGGACGGCCTCGGCCCCATAGACTAGAAAGAACGACGAGAAACCCGTGGCTCAGCTTGGTGTCGTCCTCAGACTCCAGACCACCGAGGGTAGCTCTTTCATCCACTGCTTGCCAAACTTGTTGAGGTCGTTGTAGGTCCTCAGTTTAAGTCCCTGCAAAATCATACCGTTGGCACGCTCCACCTTCCCATTCGTCATGGGGTGAGCTACGGTGGCCTAGTCCACACGGATGTGGCGGTCCTCACAAAAGTCCAGGAACTTCTTCCCAGTGAACTGCGTGCCATTGTCGGTGATGATGTAGTTTGGGACCCCAAAGCGATGGATGATGTTTGTGAAGAACGCCACCGCCTGCTCAGACCTTATGCTGGTTAGGGGTCGGACCTCGATCCACTTGGAGAATTTGTCGATGGCGACCAGCAGGTGCGAGAAGCCCCTGGGTGCCTTCTGCAAGGGACCGACGAGTAGGGCTGGAAACGAGCCGAGCCGAGCTCGGCTCGGCTCGGTGCCTGAATGAGCTCGGCTCGGCTCGTCCATTCCACGAGCTGGCGAAAGAGGCTCGGCTCGGCTCGACCTTGGCTCGCGAGCCGGCTCGGCTCGGCTCGCGAGCCATATTTTGGTACTTATCGTTGCATTATTTGGTGAATTAACATTATATAAATTTGAAATATAGAATCATCATTCTATGTTATGAGTAAATTAAATTATAACTTGTAATATATCATCATCAAAGACTAAAAAATTAGATATTATCCATAAAATTATCTAATATTCATTATTATTCCATAAATTGATTATTTTTGCAAGGCTCGCGAGCTGGAACGAGCCGGCTTGGCTTGGCTCGCTGCAAAAACAAGCTCGAAGAAGAGGCTCGGCTCGGCTCGTTCGAGGCTCGCGAGCCACTCCGAGCTCGAGCCGGCTCACGAGCCTCGAGCTAATTTTCCAGCCCTACCGATGAGGTCCAGACCCCACACGGCAAACGGCCAGGTGATGGGTATTGTCTGCAGGGCCTGAGCGGACAGATGCGTCTGTCTTGCGTAGAATTGACACCCTTGGCAGGAGCGTACAATCCTACTGGCGTCGGCCACCGCGGTCGGCCAATAGAAACCTTGTCGGAAGGCGTTCCCGACGAGGGCCCGAGGTGCTGCATGGTGACCGCAAGCCCCCGAGTGTATCTCTTGCAACAGCTCTTGTCCTTCGGCGATGGATATGCATCGTTGGAGAATGCCCGAGGGGCTGCGGTGGTAGAGCTCCTTTTTATCACCCAGTAAGACGAACGACCTGGCGCGCCGCGCCAGTCGCTGAGCTTCGGCCTTGTCGAGGGGCATCTCTCCATGGAGGAGATATTCCAGGTACGGGGCCTGCCAGTTCGGGTTTAGCGTGACCCCATTCCGCTCTCCCTCGACGCGCAGGGCCTCACCCTCGGTGACCGAGGGTACCTCGGGCTGGGCCGAGGCCTCCTCGGGCTCGGGCGTGTCGTCGATCTTGACGGAGGGTTGATGTATGTCCCTGGAGAAGACGTTCGAAGGAACCGTCGTCCGCCCCGAGGCTATTTTCGCCAGCTCATCCGCAGTCTCGTTGTACCGACGAGCGATATGGTTGAGCTCCAGCCCGTAGAACTTGTCCTCCAAGCGCCGAACTTCGTCGCAATAGGCCTCCATCTTCCGGTCGCGACAGTGGGAGTTCTTCATGACTTGGTCAATGACAAGCTGCGAGTCGCCACGAGCGTCGAGGCACCGAACCCCTAGCTCGACGGCGATGCGTAGCCCATTAACCAAAGCCTCGTACTTGACCACGTTGTTTGACGCCGGGAAATGGAGGCGAATCACGTAGCGAAGATGCTTTCCGAGGGGTGAAATGAAGAGCAGGCCCGCACCTGCTCCTGTTTTCATCAGCGACCCGTCGAAGTACATGGTCCAAAGTTCGGGTTGGATTGGAGCTGTCGGCAATTGGGTGTGGACCCATTCAGCCACGAAGTCCACCAAGACTTGGGATTTTATGGCCTTCCGAGGAGCGAGCGAGATTGTCTCGCCCATGAGTTCCACTGCCCACTTTGCTATCCTACCTGAGGCCTCTCGGCACTGGACGATCTCCCCCAGGGGGAAGGATGACACCACAGTCACCGGATGAGACTCAAAGTAGTGTCACAATTTTCGCCACGTCAGAATTACTGCGTACAGTAGCTTCTAGATTTGTGGGTAGTGGATCTTGGTCTCGGATAGCACCTCACTGATGAAGTAGATCGGCCTCTGGACGAGCAGTGCATGCCCTTCTTCTCGTCTCTCGACTATGATCGCGGCGCTGACCACCTGAGTGGTTGCTGCTATGTAGATCAAGAGGGCTTCTCCCGCAGCGGGGGGCACCAAGATGGGCGCATTTGTAAGGAGTGCCTTTAAGTTTCCGAGGGCTTCCTCGGCCTCGGGGGTCCAAGTGAAGCGCTCGACCTTCCTTAAGAGGCGGTACAAGGGTAATCCTTTCTCGCCGAGGCGCGAGATGAAGCGGCTCAGAGCCGCAAGGCACCCCATGACCCTCTGTACTCCTTTCAAATCTTTGATAGGCCCCATGTTGGTGATGGCTGCGATTTTCTCCGGGTTGGCCTCGATGCCCCGCTCGGAGACAATGAACCCCAGGAGCATGCCTCGGGGGACTCCGAGGACACACTTCTCGAGATTGAGTTTCATGCCTTTTGCTCTCAAACACTTGAATGTCGTTTCAAGGTCGGAGAGGAGGTCAGAGGCTTTCCTCGTCTTGACAACGATGTCATCGATGTAAGCCTCGACCGTTCTGCCGATGTGCTCCCCGAACACGTGGTTCATGCACCTTTGGTATGTCGCACCTGCATTCCTCAAGCCAAATGGCATAGTAGTATAACAGTACATGCCAAAAGGTGTGATGAAAGAAGTCGCGAGATGGTTGGACTCTTTCATCTTGATTTGGTGATAACCTGAATAGGCATCGAGAAATGACAGGGTTTCGCACCCAGCAGTGGAGTCCACAATTTGATCGATGCGAGGCAGAGGGTAGGGAACCTTCGGACATGCTTTATTCAACCCGATGTAGTCGACGCACATCTTTCATTTCCCACCTTTCTTTTTCACAAGCACAGGGTTAGCTAACCATTCGGGATGGAATACCTCTTTGATGAACCCTGCGACCATTAGCTTGTTGATCTACTCGCCTATGGCTCTGCGC
Source organism: Zea mays (assembly GCF_902167145.1). NCBI lineage: Eukaryota > Viridiplantae > Streptophyta > Magnoliopsida > Poales > Poaceae > Zea > Zea mays. Next base: position 146,176,870 of record NC_050096.1, read on the forward strand.
TTTTCTTCGTTGAAACGGCGCAGATGCTGCTTCATGGGTCGGGCACCGGCTCGGATGTCCAGTGAGTGCTCGGCGACATCCCTCGGTATGCCGGGCATGTCCGAGGGACTCCACGCTAAAGTTTCGGCGTTTGCACGGAGAAAGTCGACGAGCACTGCTTACTATTTGGGGTCGAGCTCGGAGCCGATCCGGACTTGCTTGCAGGCGTCGTTGCTGGGGTTGAGGGCGACGGACTTAACCGCCTCAGCTGTTTCGAAGTTGCCGGCGTGGCGCTTCGCATCAGGCACCTCCTTGGAGAGGCACTCCAGGTGGGCGATGCGGGCCTCAGACTCGGCGAGGGCCTCAGCGTACTCCACGCACTCCACGTCGCATTCATACGTGGATCCGACGGTGATGACCCTGTTGGGGCCTGGTATCTTGAGCTTGAGGTACGTGTAGTTGGGGACGACCATGAACTTGGCGTAGCACAGTCTCCCCAACACCACGTGGTAGGTCCCTCGGAACCCGACCACCTCGAACGTGAGGGTTTCCTTTCGGAAGTTGGACGGAGTCCCAAAACAGATGGGCAAATCGAGTTGCCCAAGGGGCAGGACGCGCTTTCCGGGGACGATCCCGTGAAAGGGCGCCACACCGGCCCGGATCGTGGACAGATCGATCTCCAAGAGCCCGAGGGTCTCGGCGTAGATCATGTTGAGGCTACTGCCTCTATCCATGAGGACCTTGGTGAGCCTAGCGTTGCCGATGACAGGATCAACAACGAGTGGGTACCTTCCTGGGCTCGGCACGCAGTCGGGGTGGTCGCCTTGGTCGAAGGTGATGGGCCTGTCGGACCAGTCTAGGTAGACTGGCGCCGCCACCTTCACCGAGCAGACCTCCCGGCGCTCCTGCTTGCGGTGCTGAGCCGAGGCGTTCGCCACTTGCCACCATAGATCATGAAGCAGCCGTGGACCTCCAGGAACTCCTCTTCCTTGTTGCCCTCCTTCTTGTGCTTGTCTTGGCCTTTGCCACCTTCCGCCGGGGGCCCGGCCTTATGGAAGTAGCGCTGGAGCATGACACATTCTTCAAGGGTGTGCTTGACGGGACCCTGGTGATAGGGGCACGACTCCTTGAGCATCTTGTTGAACAGGTTGGCCCCTCCGGGAGGCTTCCGAGGGTTCCTGTGCTCGGCAGCAGCGACAAGATCCGCGTCAGCGGCGTCGCGCTTTGCTTGCGCCTTCTTCTTGGCCTTCTTATTCGTGCCACGCTGGGCACACGCCTCGGGGAGGTCTTCCTACTGCCGTCTCTGAGGCTGCTTGTCCTTCCGGAAGTTGGCTTCGACAGCCTCCTGACTAGAGGCAAACTTGGTGGCTATGTCCATCAATTCGCTCGCCTTGGTGGGAGTCTTGCGCCCTAGTTTGCTCACCAGGTCTCGGCACGTGGTGCCGGCGAGGAACGCCCCGATGACATCCGAGTCGGTGATGTTGGGCAGCTCGGTGCGCTGCTTCGAAAACCGTCGGATGTACTCACGCAGGGATTCCCCTGGCTGCTGGCGGCAGCTTCGGAGATCCCATGAGTTCCCAGGGCGCACGTACGTACCTTGGAAGTTTCCAGCGAAGGCCTTGACCAGGTCGTCCCAATTGGAGATCTGCGCGGGAGGCAGATGCTCCAGCCAGGCCCGGGAGGCGTCGGAGAGGAACAGGGGGAGGTTGCGGATGATGAGGTTGTCGTCGTCCGTTCCTCCCAGCTGGTAGGCCAGCCGGTAGTCCGCAAGCCACAACTCCGGCCTTGTTTCCCCCGAGTACTTGGTGATGGTAGTTGGAGCCCGGAACCGAGCCGGGAACGGTGCCCGTCGTATGGCCCGACTGAAGGCTCGCAGACCTGGTGGTTCGGGCGAGGGACTTCGATCCTCCTCACTGTCGTAGCGCCCTCTGCGCCTGGGGTGGTAGCCTCGGCGCACCCTCTCATCGAGGCGGGCTCGACGGTCGCGATGGTGTTGCTCGTTGCCGAGGCGATCCGGGGCTGCAGGCGTCCCGTCCCGCGTGCGCCCGGTGTGGACCGAGGCCTCCCTCATGAGTCGGGAAGTTGTTGTGCGATGCTCCGGGGGCACCCTTGCCTTTGGGAGGCAGAGCTTTCGGCCCGTCGGACCGCGACATCCTCCAGGAGATTCTTGAGTTCTCCCTTGATATGCCGCCCCTCGGTGGTGGATGGCTCCGGCATTGCTCGGAGTAGCACTGCTGCTGCAGCTAGATTCTGGCCGACCCTGATGGAGGCCGGGGCAGCCTTGCCCTCGCATCGTCAACGATACGGTGTTGGACGTCCCGGGCCCGATGACGCGCTTCTCCGGCGAGTGCTCGGCCTGCCCACTCCTGTTCGATGTTTTGCCGGAGCTGCACAAGTTGCCCTGCTTCCTCGTCGAGCTTGGCCTGCATCTCGCGGATTTGCTCGAGCTGTGTGTCCTGACCCCCCGCAGGCACTGGGACCACAGCTAGCTCCCGCGGGATGTCAACGCGAGAAGCAGGCCCAGGGGGATCGTCATCCTCCGGCATAACGAGGTGGTTGCCTTCGTCGCAATCCCCCAGATCGACGTGGAAACATTCGCGACTTGGGCCACAACCCTCGTCGTCAAGGCTGTGGCCATCATCAGAGCAACCGGAGAGGCAGTAGTCACATGCGGTCATGAAGTCTCGCATGGCACTAGGATCACGGAGCCTGGAGAAATCCCAACCGGAGTCGGGGTCGTCTTCTTCCTCGGAACCCGGGGGCCCATAGGTTGAGATGACCATCAGTCGGTCCCAGGTTGACCACATATGGTACCCCAGAAGGTTAGGATATGCCTTCACGAAAGCGCTCACCGAAGTGGGGTCGCTTGGTGGATCGAAGCTGAATCTAAAAGGCACAGGGTGGAAAACGGATGGTACCTCTTGGTCGATGGACGGTGGGGAAGTCGCGTCGGGGACGGACTGCACCGTTATCTCAGGTACGAGGCTAACGCCCAGCAAGTCCTTCACGAGAGTGCTGGCATCATCAGTCCGCTTAGGGTTGGCACGTTGCGGGGAAACGACATCCGTCGTTGTCTCAGGTGCGAGGACAACGCCCGACATGTCCCCCGCTGGGGTGCCGGCGTCGTCGACTCGCTCTGGACCGACAGCCGACGAGGTGATGCCTCCTGCGTGGCCACGGTTGCCCCATCTCCTGCTCCTACGGCGAGGAGGGTGGCGGGGCAAACCTGGATGCTGCTCTTCCGCCACGGGGGGAAGACGTCGTCGAGTTCGCCGCCACCGGGCGAGCTGGCGGCCGTCGTTGTTACTGTCGCGCTGCGGGGGGAGGAGTACCATGTCGTAGCTACCGTCGAGGGACATGAACTCGAGACTCCCGAAGCGGAGCACCGTCCAGGGCTGAAGAGGTTGCTGAAGACTACCCATCTGGAACTCAACGGGAAGGTGTTCGTTAACACGCAGCAGGCCCCTACCTGGCACGCCAACTGTCGGCGTTTCGGACCCCGGGGGACCCTCAACCGAGCCGACCAGTGAATTTATCGCTGCGTGCCCCTGCCCAGATGAGTTGGCGCAAGATGGAACACAAGGAGAAACGCGGCTTGTATTATCTCGCACTGGGGGTGCTCGTAGTAGGGGTTACAAGCGTCGCGAGAGAGAGAGGGAGTGAGCCTGTTCGTTTGCTCGTTCCCTCGCGCGACCCCCTCCTCCACAGGAAGGCCCTGGACCTCCCTTTTATAGATGCAAGGAGAGGGTCCAGATGTACAATGGGGGGTGTAGCTATGCGCTAACGTGTCTGGCAGAGAAGTGCCTGAGCCCTGTGTACATGCCAACGTGGCTGTCGGAGAAGCGCTTGAGCCCTGCGTACGTGATAACGTGGCCATCGGAGAAGTGCCTGAGCCCTGTAGAAGCACAGCTAGCGGTGCGGCTGGGATCCTGCTGACGTCTCCTTGCTTCCGTAGGGGGCTGAGAACCACCGACGTCATGGACGCACGTGGGGAACCATCATTATCAGTTGCCGGGGCGAGCCAGATGGGACGCCGGTCTTGTTCCCTCGTAGCCTGAGCTAGCTAGGGGTAGGGTAATGATGTATCCCCCTATGGCGCGGTCGGTCCGAGCCCAAGGTCGGGCGAGGCGGAGACTTCTCCTGAGGATGAGGCCGGGGTCGGGCGAGGACGCGATTCCTCCTGAGGCCAAGGCTGAGGCCGAGCCCTAGGGTCGGGCGAGGCGGAGACCTCCTCCCGAGGCCGAGGCCTAAGGTTGGGCGAGGCGGAGCTTCCTGTTGCGCCCGATGCTGAACTCGGCTGTTATCAGTCTTACCCCGGTGGGTGGAACAACAGTCAGAGTGGGGCAAGCGGCGCTGTTTTCCTGTCAGGTCGGTCAGTGAAAGGGCGAAGTGACTGCGGTCACTTCGACCTTGCCGACTGAGACGTGCGTGTCAGGATAAGGTGCCAAGCGATCTTCGCATTGAATGCGCCTGCGACACGGTCGGTTGGTAAGGCGATTTGGCCAAGGTTGCTTCTCGACGAAGCCTGCCCGAGCTGGGCTTCGGGCGAGCCGAGGGTGCGCCCACCGCCTGAGGAGGTCCTCGGGCGAGGCGTGAATTCGTCCGGGACCACTGTTCCCGCCCGAGGCCAGGCTCGGGCGAGGCGAGATTGCGTCCCTTGGTAGACGAGGCCTTGACCTGAACCGTGCCCATCAGTCTTTGCAGTTTGTGCTGAGGGTGCTTACCAGCCGTGTTTAGGAGTGTTGGGGGTACCCCCTAATTACGGTACCCGACAATCAGGCTACTTCAACCCCACTCTGATGATAAGTCCCGAGTTGTGGACTAACTCTTAAAGTTGATCGCCACCTTTATAGGTTTGTCTCATTTAAGTAGATCTGGAATCATCTGATGTGTAAATGTGTTTACTAGCCTCCTGGGACTAGTAATTGTATCACATTTGAGTCCCAGAGGATTGGGGCGCTTCAGCTGCCACCAAACCACTACCGCCCCTCTTGCCCATCTTTTAGGTAAGGTTGCTAAGTGTCACACTCGGATTTAAGGGATAAAGCCAGGTGCGTCTCATATGTGCGCCAAAGAACATCACATATAATGACAAAATGTATAGAGATAAATGTCACAAGTATCATAGTTACATATCGGAAGTCTTACAAAAATAAATAATAATAATAAAGCGAACTAAATATTATTCCTTGGCGCCAATAAGCTGACTGGGAGATGTGGCGGAACTGCCCGAATTATTCCAACTTAAGTGCCTAAGTCCCGCCTTAGAGGCTAGACCACACTTAAATGGGAATAACTCGTCAATCCCTCGGATCTAGTCCGACGAGGCCACTGACAGGATCAAGTACCACAATCTCACTCGATGGTGAGTCACAGAGCAAAAACAATAAAACATAAAACCATACATTAAGGAGTATTAAATTATTACATCATCATTGGAGTTTTTGCAAAAGTAGTCATCATTGTTCGAAGTGCAGCGAAATGAAACTAACGATAAATAAACAGAGAGATGGGGAAGCCTGTCCCATCACTCCTCATGCTCCTCCTCAGCCGCGGTAGGATCCCACTCGACTGTCCACCCCGGTGGTAAGATGGACGACCAAGTCACTCCAGCAACCATGTCCTCCAGAGAACCTGTAAAAAATTATGCCACAAGCAAGGCTGAGTATACTAATACTCAGCTAGACTTACCCGGTGTGAGGAGTCTACTCCTCTACCTCTAGACATGCAGCTGTTTGGCTGTGGGGTTTGGTTGCCAAAAGCACTAGCTGAGTTTGTAAATCAAATTTTAGCTTGGTCAAGTTTAAGTGTGACTCCCTTAAGGCTAAATGTGTACTATCTACTCATACATGGTATCAAACATATTTAGCAATCAACATATTGTATCAACTCATCACATTTCTACTTGTTACTCAATGCAGTACAATAGATCAAGCAGTCTCATTAGCTGCGAGAAGCAGACGATTCGAATCGAGTTTTTATCCTTGCAAGGTAAACCTAAACACATGACATGTAGGGGCACTCCGTCCCCAGACATATCAACCGTCCCCATCGATTCCCCGTCAGCAGATCAGGGCTCACCGCCTTGGCGTACAATGCCTCACTGACCCCGACTGCCGTCGTGCAGTGACCGCACTTGTACCCACCATAACCGGAATGGGAGATCACGTCTCAGGTCACGTGAGGGGTAAAGTCCACTGCCAGGTTCAATCAGGTACTAGGCTTACCGATTTACCATATTTCTCGGCATGTGCTTAGTACGTTCAAACGCTTGACACAGGTATCCGCACATTAATCCTTATTCCAATTTCCCATCTCGTAGACAACCAATCTCCATGGATTGTTGTCCACAGACCAACATTATTGTGATATGAAAGTGGGTACAACCAATTCCTGACCTCGCGCGAGTGCTAGAAAATCACTCGACTTCTACCGAGATCCTAATTAATAAAGCAGCTACTCGACCTAGCATACTAGTATTCATCTCAATAGGATTCCTAAGATCATGCAACTAGGTTGCCAAACAACTCCTACACCTAAGTGCACATTCAATCCTACAATCATTAAGTATAGTAAAATAGCATAAATAACAGGTTATGCATAAAACCGGGGCTTGCCTTCCAAAGCAGTGGTAGGCAGATCCTCTGGTGCAGGCTCTGGTGCTGGATCCGGGGCTACCTCCTGAGCAGCTCCTTGCTCCGGCACGAGGACATACTCTCCGTCAGCGAGGTTGAAATCTATCGAATGCAATGAATAAGAATAGGCATGCCATGATTATGCGGGATGTGGTAAACATTATGCTAAGTAAAAGAAAACTAAGTTAGTTTAGTATCTTAGGGTTTCTTGGTCATACTTGGCTCTTGGTGGTGTATGCTTATCAACTTAGGTTTGGAGTTTTGTTAGGGATAAGCATAGTGGATTAAGATTTGGATTGCCCTTTAAAGGTTCTATCAGGTATTCAAGGGTTTTGTTGGTTTGGTTAGGGCAACATTAATCTCCACTACTAATTCCTCTTTTTATTGTCTTTTATGCTCTTAAGGTGGTTTGAACTACAACAGTGATTTCAAAATTTTCAAAAATCTTGTAAAAATTACAGTGGGTGAATATTGGGCTTTGAAGTCTGTCCTAAAATTTGGAGGTCAAAAATAAACAGAACAAGCCCTGGACAAAAATAACAAAGTTGGGGCTGAGGGGTTACTTTACACTACAACCCTTATCTAGGTGTGGGTTCTGTCCTAAAGGTTATTTTTGTTGGTATCTAACAGTAATAACATGCTTCTGTGCCAAAAATCACAGAAAGTTAATTGGTGGTTATTTAGTTGTGATTTACCAAAGTTTAATGCCAAAAAGGCACTTTCTACTACCTTGTTATTTGAAAAATGTCAAACAGCAGATTTTATATTTTTCCTATGTTCTTAATAACAAAACATTAATTATCCCAAGTTTTGGGATGTTTTGACCTTAGGATTATTTTCTTAGGACTTTTTAAAGTTTTCTCTATTTTTCATGAATAAGTGAGAGTGTAATTTCTTTCCACTGGACTATGGGTTAATGGATTTTTCTTGTGAACTACATGACTTAGGTATGCTAGGAAAAATATGGTTGCCCTCTGGTTTCTATTTTTAATCCCTTTTCTTAATTTTCCTTAGTTTGAGCATAAACAAGCTTTAGTGAACAAACCCTACTTAACCTTGTTCACTGGAGTGTTTACTAATTTTAAACAGTGTTACTACTAAGCTAGTGTCCCCACTATTTTTCTTAACCCTGGTCTAACAATATTTTTATTTTTCCTTCTAATATTAAGTTTTTAGCAGTTTTCTTATTTAATTTAAAACTCTAGAAAAGAATACAGGAACTATGGGTTTTACTATTTTTATCTGATAGTTCATATTTCCCAAAGTCTAGCAAAATTGGTTTGAAAATTTTGCATGATTATTCTTCAAGTTATGCATTTATTAAGTTCTCTGCCATATTTAAATGAAAATAAATTCGAAAATGGGAAAAGAATACAGGTTTGCGCTGAGGCCCCTGGGTTTTCTCTCCCTCTTCTCTCACAAAACAGTCCTCGGTCTACTATTGGCATGGGTCACTGACATTGCACAAAACCCCCTGGACCTAGCTGAAATCTAACCCGCGCTCCCTGGCTGGCTTAAACAGTACCCACGACATAGATTACGGCGGCGAGGCTTACCAGCGGCAGTAGAGCTCCGGCGGGGTGGTCAGTGACGTCGGGGAGGTCACGACGGTCACGTCGGTGTGCGGGTCGGCGTCGGAGGTGGTCGGAGCTAACCTGGCCACGAGCACAGGCGGCGGGGGTTGTCGTCGGCTCCTGTTCCGGCCAAACCACGACGGTATAGTTCAATTAAAGTGCACGAGGAGCTCCACGGGGTGATGTAGAGGCCATGCGCGCAATGAATTTGGAAATGGTGCAGAGGCTTACTCGGTCCACGTGCTCCGGCGGGGTTCCGAACTCCGGCGAGCACGATTGCGCTATTCCGGTGGCGCGGGTCCTCGGTTCAAGCTCGTGCAAGCTTCACGGCCTCCCAGGGGAGCTATCCGAAGGCTTGGATCGAGCGAAGGAGGGCGGGAAAAGGTTTGGCTACGGTGGTTGCCCTCGGGCGGCTCTGGCGGGTCGCGGGGAGGTCGCCGGAGCTATGGGCGAGCTCGGGGGAGTTAGGCGTGGTACGGAGGAGGCAACGGGGAAGACAGCCGGGCTCTGGGATGAGATTTATAGCCGTGGCACGGGCGTGGTCACGGGCGGCCGCCGGCGCGTGGGGGTTCGCGCACGGGCGTGCTTTGAGCGCGCCCCCGAGTGTCACCCCGCGTCGAACACGTGGGAGCTCGCTTCTGCCATGGTTCAACGGCGGATTTGAGCACCTTAGCGTGCGTATATTGGCAAAACCACTGTGTACGGTCTCTTCCCTGCTCCATATCCTACCTTTTTGCTGTGAGTTCCAAGCCAAGATACGGTCGGGGTAGGGAGATAGAGGGGTGAGAAGTTGCCTATGTCATAGCTGTCCAAACGGGGACAAAAGCTATGCCAAGTCATGTCAAACGACTTAGGGTAGGCGTCAACTTTCTCCAGGGCATTTTAGAGGTAATTTGGCGCCACTTTGTCAATTGGGTCGAAATGTTTTGAAGTTTGAATGAGGGTGAACATGTGTGATCTTTGGCCAAGGGTTGGTTTTGGACTTAGAAAAATCCTGATTTTTCTTTTGTGCTCAACTCTTTGGTGAACCTTTTGGGGCTTTTCTGAAATCTTTTTGGGGTTACTTTCTTACTATTATTTGTAGGTTATTAAGTGTACTACAACTTTTATATTTGGCCCAAGTCGTGATCATATGGTTTTCATGACCTTTTGGTCATACTTACTTCTAGGGTTCCCATTGTCCAAAAGGGTTTACATTAAGGTTTGGGCAATTCTCCCCTTTAGATATGCATGATAAGTTAGGGTATGATATCTAAGATGGGTTGCACTTGCTTAGGATTTTGATTTCCAAGTTTGGTGTACTTTGCTCAAACTAAACCACATGTGATAGTAGGTTTAATGGTGTGGCCTTGGTGAACACTCAAAGTAACACCTGGGGTGTTACAGCCCTCCCCCCTTAAAGGAATCTCGTCCCGAGATTTTAGGTAGAGTCCCTTGGAGGGGGTGCTATGAAGGGGTGCTGGTGTGTTGCTCTTTTCTCTGCTCAGATCTCTCTAGTTAACTGCTCTTCGAATGTCATTATCTTTGCGACTTCAGAAGGAAGTCCTTTTTAAGTCAAAACCACAACTTAGACTACCCTTAACATCTAAGTTTTTCTTATATTTGTATTCAAAGGGCAGGTGGGGGTGGGGTTTTGGGTTACGTACCGACTCCTTTGGGCAGAAAGTCGGGGAAGCGAGAGCATAGAAAATCCTCAGTCTACCATGTAGCTTCTTCTACTGAATGGTGACTCCACTGAACCTTGTACATTCGGATCGACCTTGCTCGCGTTGACCTCACTTTCTGATCCAATACCTTGATGGGGTACTCTTGATAGGACAAGTCTGGTTCAGGTAACACTTCAGTGGGTAGGCGGACACATTTCCGCAGCTGAGATACATGAAACACATTGTGAATTGCTGACATGTGGGGTGGTAATTCCAATTGATAGGCTACGGGTCCACAACTTGCTTTGATCTCATAGGGTCCAATGTAGCGAGGAGCTAACTTGCCCTTGATCCCAAATCTCTGGATACCCTTGGTGGGTGATACCTTAAGATAAACATGATTTCCCACATTAAACTGCAGAGGCCTCCTCCTCCTGTCATGATAACTCTTTTGCTTGGCCTGAGCAGCTCCTAAGTTCTTCTTAATGACCCTGACCTTTTCCTCTGCTTTAAGCACCAAATCTGGCCCAAATATTTCCCTCTCTCCTGCTTGAGACCAATTTAGTGGGGTCATACACCTTCTCCCATACAAGGCTTCAAAAGGTGCCATCTTCAAACTGGACTGGTAACTGTTATTATAGGAGAATTCTGCTAAAGAAAGACACTTGTCCCAATCCTTTCCATAGTGTAACACACATGCCCTCAACATGTCTTCCAAAATCTGATTTACCCTTTCTGTCTGGCCATCTGTTTGAGGATGGTATGCTGAGCTTCGTATTACCTGGGTCCCAAGTGATTCTTGTAGCTGCTCCCAAAAGCGTGCCACAAACAGTGCTCCTCTGTCAGATACAATGGTCTTTAGAATGCCATGCAAACACACTATTTGATCAACATAGATTTCTGCATATTTCTCGGTCTTGTGGGTGGTATGCACTGGTAAGAAATGAGCGGTCTTGGTCAATCTGTCCACAATAACCCAAATGGAATCATGGTGCCGGGAGGTATTGGGCAATCCCACGATAAAATCCATGCAAATGTCCTCCCATTTCCAAGATGGTATGGGAAGGGGTTGCAAAGGGCCTGCTGCCTTCAAATGACTGGCTTTGATTCTCTGGCAGGTATCACACTCGGATATGTACTTGGCAATTTCCCTTTTCATTCTGGTCCACCAGTATAAGGATCTAAGATCATGATACATCTTGTTGCTGCCGGGGTGCATGGAGAATTTTGAAAGGTGAGCTTCATCCAATATCTTCTTTCTGAGCTCAGGGTCCTTGGGAACAACTAATCGATCTCCAAACCATAGAATTCCCTTGCTGTCCTGACGGAAGCATTTGTATTTTTCTGCTTTCTGCTTGATCATTCCCTTGATAATCTGAACACCCTTGTCTTCAATCTGTGCCCGGACTATTTGCTCTTGTAAGGTGGGCTCCACCGAGATGTAACTTAAGGCACCTGAAGAAACAACTTCCAGGTTCAGCTTGCACAACTCATCACACAGGGTGGTAACTCTTGCATCCATGCTCATACAATTGCACTGGGCCTTTCTGCTCAAGGCATCTACCACAACATTGGCTTTACTAGGGTGGTAATGCACCTCCAAATCATAGTCCTTGATTAGCTCTAACCATCTCCTCTGCCTCATGTTAAGATCTGCCTGAGTGAAAATGTATTTGAGACTCTTATGATCAGTGTAAATGTTGCAGTGAGCTCCCATCAAGTAATGTCTCCATATCTTGAGAGCATGAACCACAGCTGCTAACTCCAGATCATGTGTAGGGTAGTTCTGCTCATGGGGTCTGAGTGCTCGGGAGGCATAAGCAATTACTCTGTTATCTTGCATTAAGACACATCCCAATCCCGTACCAGAAGCATCACAATAAACTTCAAAGGGCTTTGTGTTGTCAGGTTGAGCCAGCACTGGGGCTGTTGTCAAATGCTGCCTCAGTGTATGAAAGGCATCTTCACACTTCTGGCTCCAATTATACTTGACTCCTTTCTTCAACAGTTCAGTCATTGGCTTAGCAATTCTAGAGAAATCCGGAATGAATCATCGATAATACCCTGCCAAACCCAGGAAACTCCGAATCTGCCTCACTGTAGTCGGGGGTTTCCAATCCATTACCTCTTGTACCTTCTCAGGATCAACTGATACCCCATCCTGAGAAATTGTGTGACCCAAGAATTTAATTTCCCTCAACCAGAATTCACATTTAGACAGCTTAGCATAAAGACGATGATCGCGTAGTCGCTGAAGCACGATGTGCAGATGCTCAGTATGTTCATCTTCATTCTTGGAATAGACTAGAATATCATCAATGAAAACGACCACGAACTTGTCCAGCTCTGGCATGAATACTGAGTTCATAAGGTACATGAAATAAGCCGGGGCATTGGTCAGCCCAAAAGACATCACCAAAAATTCATAGAGCCCATATCTGGTAGAGAAGGCCGTCTTGGGAATATCACTGGCACGGATCTTGATCTGATGGTAACCCGAGCGAAGATCTATCTTGGAGAACACTTTGGCTCCTACCAACTGATCAAACAAAACATCAATGCGGGGCAGTGGGTATTTGTTCTTGATAGTCACCGCATTGAGAGGGCGGTAATCAACACACATTCTCAAACTCTCATCCTTTTTCTTCACAAATAAGGCTGGGCATCCCCATGGTGAAGTACTTGGGCGAATGAACCCCTTGTCCAACAACTCTTGCAGTTGCTTTTCAGTTCTGCCAATTCCGCGGGAGGCATCTTATATGGTCTCTTGGATATAGGAGCAGTCCCGTTTTGTAATTCAATGGCGAACTCAATGTCTCTATCAGGTGGCATTCCTGGCAATTCATCCGGAAAAACATCTGGGTAGTCACAAACCACACTGGGATCCTTTCCACTAGGGATTCTATCATAACGAAGGCATAAGAACGGGTACAACCCTAGTCGGGCAAATATAATGTGGTTTCACCACAAGTCGATGAGTGCACCTCAATGGCCCTAGCTGCAATATCAATAACTGCCTGATGCCTTGTTAACCAGTCAGTTCCCAATATGATATCCACGCTATCCAAACCCAATATGAGGAGGGTGGTTTTAATTATTAGACTACCAAACCTTATGGGCACATGTCTGTTGACTTGATAGGTGGCAACCCTGCCTCCTGGTGTCGAAATTGTAATACCCCCATTGGTGTGGTGAAAAGGCAATTGATACTTGACACTAAATTTGGCACTGATAAAACTATGTGATGCACCAGAATCAAAAATAATAATAGCAGGATAATTCAAAACTGTAAAGATACCAGTCATGACGGGTGCTCCCTCTGGAATATCAGCCATGGTGGTGAAGTTCAGCCTGCCTTGCCTCACTTGCACCTTCTGTCTCTTGCCTTGATTCTAATTAACATTCTGCCCCTGCCTCTGCTGGTTTCTGGGGCAATTCTTGGCATAATGTCTGGTGTTGCCACATGTGAAACACCTGTTGTCATTTGCCTCGTGATATTGCTGCTGCTGTTGATTGTTCCTCTGAGCTGGAAACTGGGTACGGTTGGGTGCCTGCTGCTGCTGCTGTGGTCGGATCACCCAACGTCCCTGCTGCTGCTGCTGCAATCCCCTGTTCTGAGTGTCAGACACAATCCTGAAACACTGTGGCTGAGCTGAAGGTCCTGCCATAGGGGTCTTCCTTTTCTTCTCCGCCTGACGAGTTGTGATACAGTCCTCCTGAGAAATGGCCATGTTGACTAACTCATTATAGCTGTTGGCCCTGACGGCGTTGAGACGGTCACGGAGCTTAGTGCTGAGCCCCCTTCTGAACCTGTCCCTCTTCTTCTCGTCTGTGTCTGCATGATACCCGATATACTGGCACAGGTCAGTAAAGGCCTGAGCATACTGTAGCACTGTCCGGTTCCCTTGAGTGAGTGCCAGAAACTCGTTAAGCTTTCGGTCCATAATACCTGCTGGTATATGGTGCCCCCTGAAAGCTACCTTGAACTCTCTCCATTCCACCTCTCGGTCATCTGGCTGCATAGCAAGAAAATGGTCCCACCAAGTCCTTACGGGTCTGCGAAGCTGCTGGGTGGCGAACCTGACCTTAGTGACCTCTGAGCAAACTCCATGGAGTAGCGGGAATTTGGATTCCACTACTCTCAACCATACATCTGCATCAAGTGGGTCCTCTGCCCTGGTGAACAAGGGTGGCTAGGTACTGAGGAACTCCTAGTAGGTGGCTGCTGCGGGGTGACGCTGATGATCACCACCACCATAGTGCTGGGGTGGCGGCTGACGCTGAGCTAGCTGCCTCAAGATCTCATTCTGCTGAGCCATTAGCTCCTGCAGAGTAGGAGGCGGTGGCGGCGGTGGAGGACCGCGCTCATTTTGACCACGACGCGCTCTCCCGGCCATCTGGAAAATCACATATATTTTCAATAACACATCTTTGAGGTTCAAGGTTCAATCGCGATGAAAGAGTCAAAAGGCGAAATTGATAAATTCTTGCATAATCATAAAAGATTTCACAAGGCATAAACTTTTCTTCTTAAATTAAGACTAACATCCTCCATCAACCATGCTTCCAAAAGAGTTTTATCGCGATTACATCAATAACCCAAAAGACTCAACTCTATCTAGCCTAGTACCCAAGGGTGCAAAAGCTAAGCTAGCTTCGAGGAGTCCAACCATTACCGACTTCTAACTCTATCCCTGCAACCTAGTGAGCGAATGAGGCAACACTCGACTCGGGGGAAGGTGGTCTCCCTAAGCCAGCAGTGTCCAAGCTGGAGGCAGGCTCCTCTCCTCCCTCAATGTCGACATCCTCGTTGGCCTCCATGTCCTGGATCTCCGGGTGATGCATATCCAGGTGCTCGTTAGCCTCCGCAAGCTGTTGCTGAGTGTTGATAAGCTGATCCTCGAGAACCTCGATGGTGTTCTCCCTGGTCCCTACTAACTCCTCATTTGACAGTTGTTCCACCTGTAAGTCTTTTTTCCACCATCTCAGTGGACAAGTCAACCACAAGCTCCTCTCTGTTATCCAGGGTGATCTTAGTTGCCTCCAACAATGCCATCAGATGGGACATTGCCTCACCACGCATCACTTGCAGACGGTACATGGCATTCATGCATCGTACTGTCAAGTGAGCAGTCTGACCTGGGTAGATAGCCCAGATGTCCTTGGCATGCTCCACTCGGTCCTTCCACATTGGGTCGTCCTCCTTCTTAGCGGAGAACAAGCCAATGGGGTGGGTGGACAGCTCCAAGGGGTGGAATCCACAGAAAGTGGTCAATCCGTGAAGAGCAATTGCCTCGATCGTATCCTCAGCCCGGTATCCAAAGGACTCAGAGTCCAGCGAACGCCAGCCTGGCTGTAGGGGATTAGGCTCCAGGGTCATCCTCACCCTACAGCGGGGTACTCGGTGCTTCTCGAACTGCCGCACCGCGTACTGAGGAGGCGTCGTGTAACCGGCCCCCTGAAGTACCTCCCACAAAATACGAGGAAAGCCCTCTCGTGCAAGCCCGTCAGTGTGGGACAGTGCATTCCCTTCGTCCGAGGATCCGTGGGAAGTCATCTGTGTACGGTTAAACGTAAGTAAAAGAAAAAGAATAATAAAAAGAAAAAGGAATCACAACTCAGCCTCTCTCTAACTACAATAATGATACTGGTGTACTTAGTTAGTAATCATTTTGTATTAAAGTCCTTACCCAATTATCCATTAGTTTAATTTAGAATGCATGCATGCTCGTCCTGAACGACCTCACATCAACGTAAAGGGAATAGGGAAGAACCCCCATCCCTTATAGTAGCCTGTAGGGCTTAATCACTTAGCCACCTAACTACCCTTCTATCATCCTAAGGCTTCCGTCCTAGGTCTATCCTAATCGTCCTATGATCTATCCATCATTTGTTCCTATCAAGTTTTACTTTGAAAAAGGATGGTATTTATAATTTATTGATTCCTCTGTGGTGGTACAAGCTCCGATACTAGCTATGGCGGAACTGCCCGAATTATTCCAACTTAAGTGCCTAAGTCCCGCCTTAGAGGCTAGACCACACTTAAATGGGAATAACTCGTCAATCCCTCGGATCTAGTCCGACGAGGCCACTGACCGGATCAAGTACCACAATCTCACTCGATGGTGAGTCACAGAGCAAATACAATAAAACATAAAACCATACATTAAGGAGTATTAAATTATTACATCATCATTGGAGTTTTTGCAAAAGTAGTCATCATTGTTCAAAGTGCAGCGGAATGAAACTAACGATAAATAAACAGAGAGATGGGGAAGCCTGTCCCATCACTCCTCATGCTCCTCCTCAGCCGAGGCAGGATCCCACTCGACTATCCACCCCGGTGGTAAGATGGACGGCCAAGTCACTCCAGCAACCATGTCCTCCAGAGAACCTGTAAAAAATTATGCCTCAAGCAAGGCTGAGTATACTAATACTTAGCTAGACTTACCCGATGTGAGGAGTCTACTCCTCTACCTCTAGACATGCAACTGTTTGGCTGTGGGGTTTGGTTGCTAAAAGCACTAGCTGAGTTTGTAAATCAAATTTTAGCTTGGTCAAGTTTAAGTGTGACTCTCTTAAGGCTAAATGTGTACTATCTACTCATACATGGTATCAAACATATTTAGCAATCAACATATTGTATCAACTCATCACATTTCCACTTGTTACTCAATGCAGTACAATGGATCAAGCAGTCTCATTAACTGCGAGAAGCAGACGATTCGAATCGAGTTTTTATCCTTGCAAGGTAAACCTAAACACACGACATGTAGGGGCACTCCGTCCCCACACATATCAACCGTCCCCATCGATTCCCCGTCAGCAGATCAGGGCTCACCGCCTTGGCGTACAATGCCTCACTGACCCCGACTGCCGTCGTGCAGTGACCACACTTGTACCCACCATAATTGGAATGGGAGATCACGTCTCAGGTCGCGTGAGGGGTAAAGTCCACTGCCAGGTTCAATCAGGTACTAGGCTTACCGATTTACCATATTTCTCTGCATGTGCTTAGTACGTTCAAACGCTTGACACAGGTATCCGCATGTTAATCCTTATTCCAATTTCCCATCTCGTAGACAACCAATACCCATGGATTGTTGTCCACAGACCAGCATTATTGTTATATGAAAGTGGGTACAACCAATTCCTGACCTCGCGCGAGTGCTAGAAAATCACTCGACTTCTACCGAGATCCTAATTAATAAAGCAGCTACTCGACCTAGCATACTAGTATTCATCTCAATAGGATTCCTGAGATCATGCAACTAGGTTTCCAAACAACTCCTACACCTAAGTGCACATTCAATCCTACAATCATTAAGTATAGTAAAATAGCATAAATAACAGGTTATGCATAAAACCGGGGCTTGCCTTCCAAAGCAGTGGCAGGCAGATCCTCTGGTGCAGGCTCTGGTGCTGGATCCGGGGCTACCTCCTAAGTAGCTCCTTGCTCCGGCACGAGGACATACTCTCCGTCAGCGAGGTTGCAATCTATCCAATGCAATGAATAAGAATAGGCATGCCATGATTATGCAGGATGTGGTAAACATTATGCTAAGTAAAAGAAAACTAAGTTAGTTTAGTATCTTAGGGTTTCTTGGTCATACTTGGCTCTTGGTGGTGTATGCTTATCAACTTAGGTTTGGAGTTTTGTTAGGGATAAGCATAGTGGATTAAGATTTGGATTGCCCTTTAAAGGTTCTATCAGGTATTCAAGGGTTTTGTTGGTTTGGTTAAGGCAACATTAATCTCCACTACTAATTCCTCTTTTTATTGTCTTTTATGCTCTTAAGATGGTTTGAACTACAACAGTGATTTCAAAATTTTCAAAAATCTTGTAAAAATTACAGTGGGTGAATATTGGGCTCTGAAGTCTGTCCTAAAATTTGGAGGTCAAAAATAAACAGAACAAGCCCTGGACATAAATAACAAAAGTTGGGGCAGAGGGGTTACTTTGCACTACAACCCTTATCTAGGTGTGGGTTCTGTCCTAAGGGTTATTTTTGTTGGTATCTAACAGTAATAACATGCTTCTGTGCCAAAAATCACAAAAAGTTAATTGGTGGTTATTTAGTTATGATTTACCAAATTTTAATGCCAAAAAGGCACTTTCTACTACCTTGTTATTTGAAAAATGTCAAACAGCAGATTTCATATTTTTCCTATGTTCTTAATAACAAAACATTAATTATCCCAAGGTTTGGGGTGTTTTCACCTTAGGATTATTTTCTTAGGACTTTTTAAAGTTTTCTCTATTTTTCATGAATAAGTGAGAGCGTAATTTCTTTCCACTGGACTATGGGTTAATAGATTTTTCTTGTGAACTACATGACTTAGGTATTCTAGGAAAAATATGGTTGCCCTCTGGTTTCTATTTTTAATCCCTTTTCTTAATTTTCCTAAGTTTGAGCATAAACAAGCTTTAGTGAACAAACCCTACTTAACCTTGTTCACTGGAGTGTTTACTAATTTTAAACAGTGTTACTACTAAGCTAGTGTCCCCACTATTTTTCTTAACCCTTGTCTAACAATATTTTTATTTTTCCTTCTAATATTAAGGTTTTAGCAGTTTTCTTATTTAATTCAAAACTCTAGAAAAGAATACAGGAACTATGAGTTTTACTATTTTTATCTGATAGTTCATATTTCCCAAAGTCTAGCAAAATTGGTTTAAAAATTTTTGGATGATTATTCTTCAAGTTATGCATTTATTAAGTTCTCTGCCATATTTAAAAGAAAATAAATTCGAAAATGGGAAAAGAATACAGGTTTGCGCTGAGGCCCCTGGGTTTTCTCTCCCTCTTCTCTCACAAAACAGTTCTCGGTCTACTATTGGCATGGGTCACTGACATTGCACAAAACCCCCTGGACCTAGCCGAAATCTAACCCACGCTCCCTGGCTGGCTTAAACAGTACCCGCGACATAGATTACGCCGGCGAGGCTTAGCGGTGGCGGTAGAGCTCCGACGGGGTGGTCAGTGACGTCGGGGAGGTCACGACGGTCACGTCGGTGTGCGGGTCGGCGTCGGAGGTGGTCGGAGCTAACCTGGCCACGAGCACAGGCGACGGGGGTCGTCGGCGGCTCCTGTTCCGGCCAAACCACGATGGTATAGTTCAATTAAAGTGCACGAGGAGCTCCTCGGGGTGATGTAGGGGCCATGCGCGCAATGAATTTGGAAATGGTGCAGAGGCTTACTCGGTCCACGTGCTCCGGCGGGGTTCCGAACTCCGGCGAGCACGATTGCACTATTCCGGTGGCGTGGGTCCTCGGTTCAAGCTCGTGCAAGCTTCACGACCTCCCAGGGGAGCTATCCGAAGGCTTGGATCGAGCGGAGGAGGGCGGAAAAAGGGTTGGCCACGGTGGTTGCCCTCGGGCGGCTCTGGCGGGTCGCGGGGAGGTCGCCGGAGCTATGGGCGAGCTCAGGGGAGTTAGGCGTGGTACAGAGGAGGCAACGGGGAAGAAAGCCGGGCTCTGGGACGGGCTTTATAGCCGTGGCGCGGGCGTGGTCACGGGCGGCCGCGGGCGTGCGGGGGTTCGCACACGGGCGTGCTCTGAGCGCGCCCCCGAGTGTCAGTCCGCGTCGAACACGTGGGAGCTCGCTTCTGCCATGGTTCAACGGTGGATTTGAGCACCTTAGCGTGCGTATCTTGGCAAAACCACTGTGTACGGTCTCTTCCCTGCTCCATATCCTACCTTTTTGCTGTGAGTTCCAAGCCAAGATACGGTCGGGGTAGGGAGATAGAGGGGTGAGAAGTTGCCTATGTCATAGCTGTCCAAACCGGGACAAAAGCTATGCCAAGTCGTGTCAAACGACTTAGGGTAGGCGTCAACTTTCTCCAGGGCATTTTAGAGGTAATTTGGCGCCACTTTGTCAATTGGGTCGAAATGTTTTGAAGTTTGAATGAGGGTGAACATGTGTGATCTTTGGCTAAGGGTTGGTTTTGGACTTAGAAAAATCCTGATTTTTCTTTTGTGCTCAACCCTTTGGTGAACCTTTTGGGGCTTTTCTAAAATCTTTTTGGGGTTACTTTCTTACTATTATTTGTAGGTTATTAAGTGTACTACAACTTTTATATTTGGCCCAAGTCATGATCATATGGTTTTCATGACCTTTTGGTCATACTTACTTCTAGGGTTCCCATTGTCCAAAGGGGTTTACATTAAGGTTTGGGCAATTCTCCCCTTTAGATATGCATGATAAGTTAGGGTATGATATCTAAGATGGGTTGCACTTGTTTAGGATTTTGATTTCCAAGTTTGGTGTACTTTGCTCAAACTAAACCACATGTGATAGTAGGTTTAATGGTGTGGCCTTGGTGAACACTCAAAGTAACACCTGGGGTGTTACAGGAGACACCACTTAGATAAGTTCGTACTCTTCATTGTAGGCCTCCTCCTGGACCACCTGTTCTTCTCCTGTGGGGGGGTTATATATCGCAAGGGAGAACTCACAAAAGATAATAGCTCAACAAGTTGTGGGAATAATGTGCATGAACTCACTGCAGGTGGGAGTTCATGTGAAGTGTAAGGCTGATCAACAAATAATGATTAAAGTTGAGCATTGCTTTTAATAAATTGGTCAAATTTTATTAGCAGTTACTAAATGTAAGTATATACCAAAGTAGAGTACTAATAGATCAAAATTAATAATAAACCACAATGCGATGCAAATGACCAATTAAATTTAATTCCATAAGTTACTCATGTGAGGGTCCGAGCCGCTCATGACTGTGAGCACAGCTGATATACCAGTTTTACAATCTGCAGAGGTTGCACATCTTTACCCACAAGTCATGTTACCCATCTGCCAAGGGGTCATGAATCCCATACACCTCTACTAAGGAAGCAAGATAGGGTAACACTACGAGGCCTTTACAAAGTTCCACTAGCTTCAAAAAACCCACTACAGTTTCTAGGGACCGCAATGCAGGAATCCCCCGTCTGACCGCCATCGTAGCAAAATCAACATGAGAACCTCCCTACACCAACCACTCCCCTACTGCCCTTGCCCCTTTCGGGTAAGGTAGTCCTCCACTAGCTTTCCTAATTAGTCAACCAAGAGCGTCCCATAACACCCTTATGGTAGCACTGTTTTCCCGAGTGGTCGCTCCATGTTCCAATCATCCTAAACAGTAAATAACAAATTGATAATAAAAGCATGATCATGAATAATGTGTATCTTAATACCCAAAACCACATAAAGCAATAGTAGGTACTACCCAAAAGTTCAGTGGTAAACAAGGTATAAAGATAGTCAAACTAGGATGACCTATTGTGTCCCATCAAAATTAACCTATGCAGATCATAATGATTAACATGAACATTATTGGGTAAATATAAGTGATCAAGGGCACAACTTGCCTTCAATGAGCTCCTTCTCAGCAATTTCCACCAGCTAAATACCTGTGCCCTCGGTCACTTGTTCGTCTACTCGAAGCAATACAAACAAACATGGTATAGGAGAAATTGAGATCACATCAAACATGAGTACAGAATACATGATAATAATCTACGCATCGTAACGAGATCGTATGTTCGAGAATCAATAAATTCGGAGTTACGGTTATCAAGTTACGATTTTACGAAGTTATTAAGTTTTTTGTATAGAATAAATTAAGTAGATAACTTTAATCTATGTTTCATGACTGAACAGAGTTACCAAGTGATAAACAATATTAATACAAAATTAATGCAACTAGAATGGACCAAAAAGGAGTTAAAATGGATTTTCTATGAATTAATCTAGGTTTTGGAATTGTTTTTGTACTAAATATTCATTTTCTCTGCTTATTATTAATCCTGGTATATTATTCGGACTGCAGACGCAAATGCTAGAAACTACAGGGTTCAATATATGAAATCAGGGCACAATTGTAATTAATTTACAATAGTAGTGGACGGCGGGTTAATTTAGTAATTCCCAAGGGGCTCTTAAGCAAATATCCATTGTGAGGGGGGTATGCGTGAATCTCGGCCGTTGGATCAGATCCGACCACCAAGATTAAATCATCCGCGAGGTGAATCGATATTAAACATCGACCGCGGGATTCGAGAGCAACCACCCAGATTTTAAATCGCATGGCCGATCCAAGACCGCCCAATCCCGGATCAACGCACCGGAGATCACACCAAAATAGTACACGGACTCTAATCCTAGCCGTTAATTCCGGAATCCACGGTCGAGCGACCGTCTTCCACCCCCGGCACGCCGTACGGCGCCTCAAAACCCCCGTGGCGGTGCACCATGGCCGGAAAATCCTCTAATGGCCCATGATGCATTATTCCTTGATTCGCTAAGCGCTATTCGTAGCCTAGATACTAGCGAATATGTGAAGGGGATTCTCACCGGCGATCGAAGTCGTGGCGAGCCTGCCCTCGGCGTGCCGCGGTACTTGGCATCCGAACACGAATTTCGGTCGCCGCAGCGACGATTTCACCAGCAACTCCCCGAGGCTCCCGAGCACTAGCGCAGACCCCCATTCGTCGGTTGTGGATGAGATCGGCTTTAGTGGTGCACTCTGCTCCCTCCGCACAGGCGCAAGGATTCGGTTTCGGCTTTGGTGAGATGAATCGGGGAGGCAGGGGAGGTGCGGCTGAAGTATAAATGCGGGAGGAAGCCGTCCGGGAGTCATGCAACAACCCTCGGTGGATCAGGCGGGGTTCGGTGGGCACCAGGCGTCGTTCGCACGGAGATAGTGGAAGGCGACCTGACCTCCCAGGCCCATGCGTCGGTGAGAGGTCTAATAAGTGCCCCGTAGCTGACAGGAAGGGCCCGCGACGCAGCGACTTAAGAAGAGGAGGCGTGCACGCGTTGTAGGAGTGACTGGCCTATGGCCCCACCTGTCTTCGCCAAATGTAGGGTTGGGCTATGGCAGAACCTCCCAAGTTATTGGGCCCACATGCACCTGTCCTTGTCTCAAAGACCTCAGACGGCTATGCATGTGCACCAGATAACTTCACAGGATCCGTCCGATTGCCCCAAGGACATCAGATAAACCACTTACAACCAGGACCGCAGGATAAAGTAAACACAAATCACATACCAACATTTTGCAGCAGAAATCTTATTACCAAATTTTACAAGTTACATCAAGTTTTACACATGATCAGAGTGATTACAAAAAGTGATTCAAAGAAGTTACTTTGAATTGTTATAGATTATTGGTAGTTTTCAAATATATGCTAGCTTAAGGGACCATCCTCAATAAGAAGTATAGAAGGGTTACTTAGACTTATAAGAAGGCTGAGCCCACCGGCACTTAACACCATCATCAGCAGCACAAAACTATAACCTGAAAAACAACAGGGAATAAAACCCTGAGTATGGAATTACTCAACAAGACTTACCCGACTAAAGAAAAGACTATCAAGGGTATGCTGGCTAGAGGGATTCAAGGTATGGCTTATCAAGAATCAAATACTTTGTTTTGCAGAAAAGCTTACTAGGAGTGGATCCTTAAAAATCCATTTTTACTTGTCAGGTTAAGTAAAGTTACCTGCATCTAAAGTTCTTTCTATCCTAGTTCAAGCACTTGGCCTATACTAGCCGTCTTTTATCATCCCTTTAGTTTACTGGATTGCTACGTGTAGGGCAGTGACCAAGTCTTCATATCCGAGAGGTAATGGCGATCCGAATCGATTAATACTCACTGAGGATCTCCAATCACACGACATATGTAGCACTTAACCCTTGCATATGTCAACTCACCACCGGGGTTCTTAAGACCAGATCAGGTTCACGCCAACCGAGAGCACAGATACACCACCGTCCAGCCTCTTGCCACGGAGGGTACACGCTACTCTCACCATCTCTCCACTCCCATTTCGTGTTACCTTATTCTGGTATTAGTCTGCCCGAGGCAAAGCTTACCCATGATGAGGCATGTGACCAGTTAAAAGGTCCTCGATCATCAAGCCTACATCGACAAGGTCCTTAATCGACTCAGACGGAGACACTACACCGAGACTCCCTTCTCGTGCAAGTCAACCGCACGGTCTTAGCTTTATTATTTTCAACCCAAAGTTTGGTACCTGGCAGAGGTACATCTTTTCCGACGTTGAACCCATCAAGGCCTTGATGGATCCACCATCACAAGTTTTTCTTTTCGAAAACATTCCCACCCACTGAAGCATCACTTTTGTTTTAAAACAAAACATTTTTGTTTGCTAAAGCAAGGTTAAGCATCATAAAATTCTTTTCAAAAAGGGTATCAAGGAAGGGTAATGTCACACCCGGCTTTAAGGGACAAAGCCACGTGCATCTCATACATGCGCCAAGAAGACAACATATATAATAACAGTGTATAGAGACAAATGTCATAAAACATCAGAGTATTATTACATAGCGGAAGACTTATTACAAAATAAAATAATAAACATAAAACGAACTAAGGATCGTCGGCGCCAACGTCAACTGAGAAACGCCACCTAGATCAGATCATACTCCTCGCCTTGTGGCTCCTCCTGAACCACCTGTTCTTCTCCTGTGGGGGGGTGTGAGACAGCAAGGGTGAGCTCACACATGATCATCGCTCAACAAGTTGTGGGGAATAATGTGACATGAACTCACCAAAGGTGGGAGCTCATGGAGTGTAAGGCTTATCAAAGAGAATGGTTAAAGCTGAGCATTGCTTTTAATGTTGGTCAAACTTTTATTAGCAATTACTAGATGTAAGTAAATACCAAACCTTAATAAATAATAGAACAAAATTAATAATAAACCCATGCATATGCAAATGACAAAATTGAATTTAAGTTCCATAATTTAATCATCAGAGAGTCCTGAGTTGCTCATGACCGTGAGCTCGGCTAGTATACCAGTTTTACACTCTGCAGAGGATGTACCCTTTACCCACAAGTCATGTTACCCATCTGCCAAGGGGTCGCGACTCCCATACACCTCTACCTAGGAAGCGCGACAGGGCAACACTACGAGGCCTTTACAAAGTTCCACTAGCTTCCGAAAACCCGCTACAGTTTATGGGAAGAGCACTTGCGAGAATCCCCCGTCTGACCGCCATCACAGCTAAATCAACCCGAGAACCTCCTTGCATGCAACTCCCCTACTGCCCTTGCCCCTTTCGGGTAAGGTAGTCTTCCACTAGCTTTCCTAATTAGTCAGCCAAGGGCGTCCCATTAATCCCTTGTGGTGGCACGTGTTTCTCAAGTTAAGCTCTATGTTCCAATTAACATTAATGATCTTGACATGAACATAAATAGAATAACAAAAGAATTGGAACATAGATATAATAAATGATTATCCCAAAACCATGTAAAGCAATAGCAAAACTACCCAAGTGATTCAGGGGCAAACAAGGTATTGAGATAAACAATCTAGGGTGACCTATTGGGTCCCATCAAAATTAACCTATGCATAAATAAGTGACATTAAAGAACATTATTGGGTAAAAAGTGGTCAAGGGCACAACTTGCCTTCAATGAGCTCCTGCTCTGCTACTTCTATCTGCTGCACACCAGGATCCTCAGTCACGGTCTCTTCTACTCGCCACAATACAAACAAGCACAGTATATAGAGAAAATTAACATCACACCAAACATGTAAACAAAATACACAGTAATAATCTACTTATTAAAATAAAATCCTAGGAACAGGAATCATAATTTTTGGAGTTATAGATTTTAAGATATGAATTTTTAAAGGCTTTATGTGTTTGAAATGGAATTAAATGAGGAATAAATTTCTTACTGTTTTCATGACAAAACAGAGACTCTAAGTGATAGACAGTAATATTACAAAATTTTAGAAACTGGAATGGAGTGATTTGGAGTTCATATGAATTTCCTATGAATTTAGCAAGTTTCTGCAATAAATTTAATACTAAAATTCATTTTCAAATTGATTTTATGAATATTATCCACTGTCTGGACCTCGCATCGATTTCCATAGAGTCCAGGGGTTCATCTACAATTCTCCCAAGACACAGACTACCTCCCTATAGGACGGCGGGTTTATTATAGGGATCTACGGGGTTTCTTTTGCATGATGGCATGGCCGAAGGGGTATGGAGAGATCCTAGTCGTTGGATTAGATACGGGCGCGCCAGATTAAATCATTATTCCTGCGAACCGGTACGGAATCGCATCCGTTGGATCCGAATCAAACGGTGAGGGTTTTATTACTCTGGATCTATCGTTGTCCGTCCGATCCAGATCGACGAACCAGATCGAAACGTGGTGAAAGGGTATGCGCGGACTAATCACAGCCGTTCACGCCGATCCGACGGCGCACGATCTCCGCCCCAACAGGGCACACACGCACGGCGGCGCCGCCCCACGGTGGTGCGCCATGACCGGTGGAGCTAAACTCCGTATACACACACCTGTTTTCTAATTCAGCTCAGATACTCAATGCGGAAGGCTTAATGAAGATGGGGGTAGGTTTATTACCGCGAATTGATGACTCGACGGCGCTGGCCACGGTGTACAGCGGATTTCGCGGCAGTGCCCTACGACGGCGAGCAATCGCCGATGGTGCAGTCGATCAGTTGTCGCGCTCGGTGCTCGGTGAGCATCAACGGTGTCCACCGAAGACCCTGGACCTCTTCCCAGAGCTCGGGTGATGCCTACGGCCCAAGGCAGCGACGGTGGAACCGGCACTGGTGGCGGCGGAATCGTCCCTTCCCAGCTAATGGCGCGCGACTGGCTACGGTGCCTGGGTCTGCACGAGAGGATGGAAGAGGGGTAGTTAGGCCAGAGGACGGGCGGCGGCAGTACTTGTATTGCCGCACGAGGAGGCAGTCCGCGCGCGGCGCGTGGTCAGTTGTAACAGCCCGGACTTCGCACGGAGGACGATGTCTAGGATCGAGCCATGGCGTTGAGCACGCGTGGGGGAAGTCTATGCCAGCGGGTCCCACGCACCAGAGGAAGGGCGCGGAGAAGAGTGGAAGTCTGACGTCCCGGGCCCGCGAATCCGTGACGCACAGAAGGGGCCGTGCCCGTGCCCGACAAGCGGCCCCACCAACAGAGACGCCAGGAGACTTGCTCGGGGATGACGTGGGCTCGCTCGGATTGTGAAATAGTGAGATGGGCCGAAATTCAAGCTACCGGCCCAAGTAATAGGGTTATTCCTTTTTCTTTTATGTTTTATCTCTCTTTTCCTTTTAGATTTTTCAAATTCATAATGTTTAAATGTCATTCAAATTCAAACTTTCTGGTAGATTTGTTTTCTCATTAATCATTCATCCTAGACATGGTATGGATAAATTTATCTATTTTTAATACTTATTTCATGATATCTAGTGCTCTCTTTCCGAAATTCTAAAATTCCCTTTTAGATTTTAAATTCCACTTCGGACTTTAATATTTTTTTACATTATTTTTATATTGTCTCAAAAATGCACACAAAATAAAGTCCAGCATGATGCATGATTTGATTGAGTGCCTTTTTGTCGGGGACCATAATTAGGGGTACCCTTAAGGCTCCTAATTCTCAGCTGGTAATCCCCATCAGCGTAAAGCTGCAAAGGCCTGATGGGTGCGATTAAGTCAGGGATCGGTCCATTCGAGGGACACGATCACGCCTCGCCCGAGCCTAGCCTCGGACAAGGGCAGCCGACCCCGGAGGATCTCCGCCTCGCCCGAGGCCCCCCTCCAGCGGCTAACGTATTCCCGGCTCGCCCGAGGCCCTGCTTTCGCCAAGAAGCAACCCTGACCAAATCGTCGCGCCGACCGACCAAATCGCAGGAGCATTCAATGCAAAGGCGGCCTGACGCCTTTATCCTGACGCGTGCCCTTCAGCCGACAGAGCCGAAGTGATCGTCGTCACTTCGCCGCTCCACTGACCGGCCTGACAGAAGGACAGCGCCGCCTGCGCCGCTCCGACTGCGGTGCCACTTGACAGAGTGAGCCTGACAGGCAGTCAGGCCCGGCCGCAGGCACCATAGGAAGCTCCGCTTCGCCCGACCCAGGGCTCGGACTCGGGCTAAGTCCCGGAAGACGGCGAACTCCGCTCCGCCCGACCAGGGGCTCGGACTCGGGCTAAGTCCCGGAAGACGGCGAACTCCGCTCCGCCCGACCCAGGGCTCGGACTTGGGCTCAGCCCCAGAAGACGACGAACTCCGCTTCGCCCGACCCCAGGGCTCGGACTCCGCCCTGGCCTCAGCCGACGGTCTCCGCCTCGCCCGACCCAGGGGCTCGGACTCGACCTCGGCCACGGAAGACAGACTCGACCTTGGCTTCGGAGGAGCTTCCACATCGCCCAACCTAGGGCGCAGGCCAGCCACGTCAATAGGAGGCGCCATCATCACCCTACCCCAAGCTGACTCGGGCCACGGGGAACAAGACCGGCGTCCCATCTGGCTCGCTCCGTCAGATAGGCAATGATGGCGCCCCGCATACTCTGTGACGACGGTGGCTCTCAGCCCCCTTACGGAAGCAAGAGGACGTCAGCAAGGACTCAACAGCTCCGACAGCTGTCCCTCCGCCAGGCTCCAGCGCTCCTCCGACGGCCACGACATCACACCAGCTGGGTGCCAAAATCTCTCCGACTGCCACAACGGCATGTACTTAGGGCGCTAGCTCTCCTCCGCTAGACACGTAGCACTCTGCTACACCCCCCATTGTACATCTGGATCCTCTCCTTACGCCTATAAAAGGAAGGACCAGGGCCCTCTTAGAGAAGGTTGGCCGCGCGGGGACGAGGACGAGACAGGCGCTCGCGTGAGGCCGCTCGCTCCCTCTCCCGTGTGGACGCTTGTAACCCCCTACTGCAAGCGCACCCGACCTGGGCGCGGGACGAACACGAAGGCCACGGGATTTCCACCTCTCTCACGCCCATCTCCGGCCACCTCACTTCCCCCCTTCGCGCTCGGCCTCGCGCCGACCCATCTGGGCTGGGGCACGCGGCGACATTTCACTCGTCGGCTTAGGGACCCCCCAGTCTCGAAACGCCGACAGTTGGCGCGCCAGGTAGGGGCCTGCTGCGTGTTGACGAACAGCTTCCCGTCAAGCTCCAGATGGGCAGTCTCCAGCAACCTCTCCGACCCGGGACGGTGCTCCGTTTTGGGAGCCTTGAGTTCATGTCCCTCGACGGCGGCTACGACATGATACTCCTTCCACCGCCGGACGACAGCGACAATGGCGGCCGACAGCCCGCCCGCCGGCGGCGGAATCGACGATGTCTTCCCCGCGTGGTGGAAGAACAACATTCGAGCTCGCCCCGTCCTCTCCCCCGCCAACGGAGGAGGAGGCGGGGCAACCAAGGCCAAGCGGGAGGCAGCGCCTCGTCGGCTGTCGAGCGAGTCGACGGCCCCAGCGCCCCAACGGGGGGCGCGTCGGGCATCGACCTCGCGTTTGAGACGAAGGCGAGCGCCGTCTCCCCGTGACACGCCAATTCCGAGCAAACGGATGACGCCGGCACGCTCGCGAAAGGCTTGCTGGACGTCACCCTCGTACCTGAGACGATGGTGCAGTCAGTCCCCGACGTGACTTCATCACCGCCCGTCGACCAAGAGGTACCGACCGATTCCCATCTCGCGCCTTTCGGATTCAGCCTCGACCCACCTAGCGGCTTCGCTTTGGCGGACGCTCTCGTAGAGGCGAGTCCGAACCCTCTGGGGTTTCGTATGCGGTCACCTTGGGACCAGCTGACGGACGTCTCGACCTACGGGCCCTCTGGGTCCGAGGAAGACGACGAGCCCAGCTTCTGTTGGAATTTCTCCGGACTTGGCAACCCCAGTGCCATGCGGGACTTCATGACCGCATGCGACTACTGCCTTTCCGACTGTTCCGACGGTAGCCGTAGCCTCGGCGACGAGGACTGCAGCCCAAGTCGCGAATGTTTCCACGTTGATCTAGGGGGTCCCTCCGAAGGCAACCATCTCGGCATGCCGGAGGACGGTGACCTCCCTAGGCCGGTGCCTCGCGTTGACATCCCACGGGAGCTAGCTGTGGTCCCCGTTCAGGCGGGTGGCCATGACCCACAGCTCGAGCAAATCCGCGGGGTGCAGGCCAGGGTCGACGAGGGAGCAGGAGCGCTTGAGCCGATCCGCCGGGACGTTGGGCAGGAATGGGCGGGCCAGCCTCCGGCCGGAGAAATACGTCATCTACCCCAGGGCTTCCAGCACCGCATCGCCGACGATGTCAGGGTCAGGCCGCCACCCGCATCAAGCGGGGTTGGCCAGAACCTGGCTCCAGCAGCAATGCTCCTCCGCGCGATGCCGGAGCCATCAACCACCGAGGGGCGGCGAATCCAGGGAGAGCTCAAGAATCTCCTGGAAGGCGCCGCGGTCCGACGGGCCGAGAGCTCCGCCTCCCGAAGGCAGGGGTACCCCTCAGAACCTCATGCCGCGACTTCCCAATTCATGCGGGAAGCCTCGGTCTACACCGGGCACACGCGCAACACAGCGCCTGCGGCCCCGGGTCGCCTCGGCAACGAGCACCATCACCGCGACCGTCGGGCCCACCTCGACGAGAGGGTGCGCCGAGGCTACCACCCCAGGCGTGGGGGACGCTACGACAGCGGGGAGGATCGGAGTCCCTCGCCCGAACCACCCGGTCCGCAGGCCTTCAGCCGGGCCATACGACGGGCGCCGTTCCCGACACGGTTTCGACCCCCGACTACTATCACAAAGTACTCGGGGGAGACGAGACCGGAACTGTGGCTCGCGGACTACCGTCTGGCCTGCCAACTGGGTGGAACGGACGATGACAACCTCATCATCCACAACCTCCCCCTGTTTCTCTCCGACACCGCCCGCGCCTGGTTGGAGCACCTGCCTCCGGGGCAGATCTCCAACAGGGACGACCTAGTCCAAGCTTTCGCCGGCAATTTCCAGGGCACGTACGTGCGCCCCGGGAATTCCTGGGACCTCCAAAGCTGCCGACAGCAGCCGGGAGAGTCTCTCCGGGATTACATCCGACGATTCTCGAAGCAGCGCACCGAGCTGCCCAACATCATCGACTCGGATGTCATCGGCGCGTTCCTCGCTGGCACCACCTGCCGTGACCTGGTGAGCAAGCTGGGTCGCAAGACCCCCACCAGGGCGAGCGAGCTGATGGACATCGCCACCAAGTTCGCCTCTGGCCAGGAGGCGGTCAAGGCTATCTTCCAGAAGGACAAGCAGCCCCAGGGCCACCCATCGGAAGATGCCCCCGAGGCGTCAACTCAGCGCGGCGCCAAGAAGAAGGGCAAGAAGAAGTCGCAAGCGAAACGCGACGCCGCCGACACGGACCTTGTCGCCGCCGCCGAGTACAAGAACCCTCGAAAACCCCCCGGAGGTGCCAACCTCTTCGACAAGATGCTCAAGGAGCCGTGCCCCTATCACCAGGGGCCCGTCAAGCACACCCTTGAGGAGTGCGTCATGCTTCGGCGCCACTTCCACAGGGCCGGGCCACCCGCAGAGGGTGGCAGGGCCCGCGACGACGACAAGAAGGAAGATCACCAGGCAGAAGAGTTCCCCGAGGTCCACGACTGCTTCATGATCTACGGTGGGCAAGCGGCAAACGCCTCGGCTCGGCACCGCAAGCAAGAGCGCCGGGAGGTCTGTTCGGTGAA
The DNA here is from genome assembly GCF_902167145.1 of Zea mays. Taxonomy (NCBI): domain Eukaryota; kingdom Viridiplantae; phylum Streptophyta; class Magnoliopsida; order Poales; family Poaceae; genus Zea; species Zea mays. The sequence goes on from NC_050096.1 coordinate 146,208,225, forward strand.
GGTGGCAGCGCCAGTCTACCTAGACTGGTCCGACAAGCCCATCACCTTCGACCAAGCCGACCACCCCGACCATGTGCCGAGCCCGGGGAAATACCCGCTCGTCGTCGACCCCATCATCGGCGACGTCAGGCTCACCAAGGTCCTCATGGACGGAGGCAGCAGCCTCAACATCATCTACGCCGAGACCCTCGGGCTCCTGCGTGTCGATCTGTCCTCAGTCCGGGCAGGCGCCGCGCCTTTCCATGGGATCATCCCCAGGAAGCGCGTCCAGCCCCTCGGACAACTCGACCTTCCCGTCTGCTTCGGAACACCCTCCAACTTCCGAAGGGAGACCCTGACATTCGAGGTGGTCGGGTTCCGAGGAACCTACCACGCGGTACTGGGAAGGCCATGCTACGCGAAGTTCATGGCCGTCCCCAACTACACCTACCTGAAGCTCAAGATGTCGGGCCCCAACGGGGTCATCACCGTCGGCCCCACGTACAAACACGCGTTCGAATGCAACGTGGAGTGCGTGGAGTACGTCGAGGCCCTCACCGAGTCTGAGGCCCTCTTCGCCGACCTGGAGAGCCTCTCTAAGGAGGTGCCAGACGTAAAGCATCATGCCGGCAACTTCGAGCCCGCGGAGACGGTTAAGTCCGTCCCCCTCGACCCCAGCGGCGACGCCTCCAAGCAGATCCGGATCGGCTCCGAGCTCGGTCCCAAATAGGAAGCAGTGCTCGTCGACTTTCTCCGCGCGAACGCTGACGTCCTCGCATGGAGTCCCTCAGACATGCCCGACATACCGAGGGATGTCGTCAAGCACTCGCTGGACATCCGAGCCGGAGCCCGACCCGTCAAGCAACCTCTGCGCCGATTCGACGAAGAAAAGCGCAGAGCCATAGGCGAGGAGATCCACAAGCTAATGGCGGTAGGGTTCATCAAAGAGGTATTCCATCCCGAATGGCTTGCCAACCCTGTGCTTGTGAGAAAGAAAGGAGGGAAATGGCGGATGTGTGTAGACTACACTGGTCTAAACAAAGCATGTCCGAAGGTTCCCTACCCTCTGCCTCGCATCGATCAAATCGTGGATTCCACTGCTGGGTGCGAAACCCTGTCTTTCCTCGATGCCTACTCAGGGTATCACCAAATCAGGATGGATTCCGACCAGCTCGCGACTTCTTTCATCACGCCCTTCGGCATGTACTGCTATGTCACCATGCCGTTCGGCTTGAGGAATGCGGGTGCGACGTACCAGCGGTGCATGAACCATGTGTTCGGCCAACACATTGGCCGGACGATCGAGGCCTACGTCGATGACATCGTAGTCAAGACAAGGAAATCCTCCGACCTCCTTTCCGACCTTGAAGTGACATTCCGATGTCTCAAGGCGAAAGGCGTCAAGCTCAATCCCGAAAAGTGTGTCTTCGGGGTGCCCCGAGGCATGCTCTTGGGGTTTATCGTCTCCGAGCGAGGCATCGAAGCCAACCCGGAGAAGATCGCAGCAATCACCAGCATGGGGCCCATCAAGGACTTGAAAGGCGTACAGAGGGTCATGGGATGTCTTGTGGCTCTGAGCCGCTTCATCTCACGCCTTGGCGAAAGAGGCCTGCCTCTGTACCGCCTCTTAAGGAAAGCCGAGTGCTTCACTTGGACCCCTGAGGCCGAGGAAGCCCTCGGGAACCTGAAGGCGCTCCTCACGAAGGCGCCTATCTTGGTGCCCCCGGCTGCCGGAGAAGCCCTCTTGATCTACGTCGCCGCGACCACCCAGGTGGTTAGCGCCGCGATTGTGGTTGAGAGACAAGAAGAGGGGCATGCATTGCCCGTTCAGAGGCCAGTCTACTTCGTCAGCGAGGTACTGTCCGAAACCAAGGTTCGCTACCCACAAGTTCAGAAGCTGCTGTATGCGGTGATCCTGACACGGCGGAAGTTGCGACACTACTTCGAGTCTCATCCGGTAACTGTGGTGTCATCTTTCCCCCTGGGGGAGATCATCCAGTGCCGGGAGGCCTTGGGTAGGATTGCAAAGTGGGCGGTGGAAATCATGGGCGAGACAATCTCGTTCGCCCCTCGGAAGGCCATCAAGTCCCAGGTCTTGGGGACTTCGTAGCTGAATGGGTCGACACTCAGCTCCCAACAGCTCCGATCCAGTCGGAGCTCTGGACCATGTTCTTCGACGGGTCGCTGATGAAGACAGGAGCCGGCGCAGGCCTACTCTTCATCTCGCCCCTCGGGAAGCACATACGCTATGTGCTACGCCTCCATTTCCCAGCGTCCAACAATGTGGCCGAGTATGAGGCTCTGGTCAACGGGTTGCGGATCGCCATCGAGCTAGGGGTCCGACGCCTCGACGCTCGCGGTGACTCGCAGCTCGTCATCGACCAAGTCATGAAGAACTCCCACTGCCGCGACCCGAAGATGGAGGCCTATTGCGATGAGGTTCGGCGCCTGGAAGACAAGTTCTACGGG